>NC_086284.1:146280553-146585375 GCF_963924245.1 Chroicocephalus ridibundus
TTTTGCCCTTGTCAATAAATTCTAAACCCCCTATTTTTCCTACTGCACAGTACTTCATCTCCATCGAAAATGATGGGAATTACCTGTCCCCTGAAGCAGCAAAATCAAGTCTAATATACTTTAAAATACAAAGAGTGCAAAATTTCAAAAACACTTCAGTAATTCCCGAGCTTAAGCCCCATTTTCATAAGTAAGTTAGGGCCAGATTTCCAAGGCTTTTGGAAAATGCAAATAGATGCCTAGAGGGCTTTCAAAAGCACACATCAAAATGGAGAAGGAAAAAAACCAGAACAAAGTATTGCTGCTGAGGTTTCCATATTAAGAAGTTTGCACGGGAAAAAAAAAGAAGAGTTTTTTACTTCTCATGGATTTGTGGAAAAGCTTGGGAATAAACACTAAAATGATCACTGCACAACAGATCTTCAAAGCTTTGTAATAGATGTTTTAGGTCATCCTAGCAAATCTGTTGCAGCAAAAATTGGTGCTTTGCTTTGCAAGGTCTGTGTTTAACATGAATTCGGCAGATTAATTTCGTTGTTGAGAACAGTTTCCCTGTTGTTTTGTAAAGCCTTTTTCTCGGTCTCATTCCTTGCTTTTGTGGTCCGTCAGTTGGGAAACATGAGAGGGCAAGATACGTGCTTTCAACAAAGAACTAATTTCCTGATCCCTCTGACCTGAGCGTGCCAAGCTTCCCCACAGAGAAACAAATTGGATGAGTATTTTAGGATAATTGGGTAGTTCGATGCCTTACAAGTAAGTTATTGGAAAGCAGAGCTGTGAAAAGCTCTTTCCTGGCTTTACCTGTAGTCGCCTCTCATCAAGCACTTTGTTTTTGAGAGGTTTCATTTTGTGTCTACTTCAGACACAACTGAAAAAGAGCAAAGGGAATAGCAAAGGCAGTCTTGTGAGAAGGTTTCAGATACGTACATTATAAAGCGGTTGTTATTGGGATTAAAGTTTCCTTCCTGCGGCTTTTCTTGTCCCTTCTCCTTTTACATGGTGTCTTTTTTTAAGGCAAAAATGTTCAAAAGTCTTTTGTGCCTGTGTGAGTCTCCATCCACAATCACACATGTATTTACAGATCTATGCACATCCTCACAGGATTAGGGCTTTCTGGATTAAATTTTTAAGGACACGTATCTTGGCTTCTTGCATCTATTGGAAGTGCCTAGTGTACTGGTGAATCAACGTGGGAGATTCTCACTACTGGTTCGTGCCTTCTGTTTTTCTCTCAACTCACAGATCTTGCAAATTTGTTGCGCAACATCGTAATTCCTTGTCCTTGGGGTACCCCATGCTGGGAGCACTGATGGATCTGATCAGTCACTCAGTAGCATATGGAGTCACAACCTGGGAGAGGCTGTGCCAGGACAGGGTGCTGCCCTGCAGGCTCCCCAAGGTGCTCCACAGGGAGGTTTCCAGTGGGACCCTCCCTCCTAATGCCACAGGCAGGCTGGCCAGCTGGCCCGACACAGCTGCCTGGTTGTACCTTCACATAACCCACATCTGGACTGAGGTTTCCTGGCCCAGGAGAGTGTAGAGAGCTCTGTTGATAGGGATCAAATGGGCTGCTGGGCATATCAAAGCGTAAATCTGTTTCAGCAACTGTCACTTGAGCAGACCCCATGATCTTGGAGTCTATAAATGAAATAAAGCCTTCATGCTGCTTTGGGGTTCATGGTAGTTTTACGGATGGGTGGGAACTATACCCAGGAGTTGAGCGGGCCGGTTGTAAGAAGAGGGCACAGGTCTGGGTTTCTCTTGGATTCAGTGTTTGAAAATACCATTGGTGTGGTTAAAAGTCACTCAGCTAGCCAGTAGCAGAGTTTGTCATCTGAGCTTCAGGCTCTGAAATCATGTGCTCTCAGCGCTAGGCAGCACTGGGCTGCTCCATCACCAGAGTAACTCCACAGCCAGAGTTACAGCTCTAGACACGAGCGAAGGCCAACGCCCAACGAAGCTCGACTGCACAGAGATATCTCTGAAGAAGCAGATCGGCACTTCTTCCCACAGGCCGTTTTCTGCACAGCCAACACTCGGTCTCACGGGAGCATAAGAAAGGTGCATTTTCCAGCATCCCGATATAAGGGAGAAAGCCTCACCCAGGCTAGCTGAAGACTGGGATATGGATATGCTCATGGGAGTGACTGAAGCACAGTAGAGAGATATCCAAACCATTAACAGAATAGTTGTAACAGTGGTCTGATAAGGTCAGGTCTGACCTGAGATCAGGGCAAGCTAATTTACCCTTCTGGGAAATAAGCTGAACACAATGTACCTTTTTCTATACTAAGGAAGTATTTTAGACCAGTTATTTAAAACTGCAGCTCTATTGCTGAATAGCAAGCCCATTCCGGCCCAGCCAGTTCCCCTTTTGCGGCTCCGCAAAGCCACATCATTTTGTAACTGGGAAGGACTGGTGAGCTATCAGAAGGCGAGCTGTTGCTTCTTATATTCTGTCATGGCAGGGGTTATCTAAACACCCACCTAGGGTCCCTTTGCGGTAAGAACCGTACACCTCTGTTGGAAAGAGGTAGAGCTTCATAGACTCTGCAGGTCCTCTGGGACATTTCCTAGGAGAAGGAAGAGCAGAGTCATGGCAGGAGGGAACTCAGCCGGTCTGCTGGTGGTTAAAGGCAAGCGGCACCTTCTCCTGACTATAAATCTACCACAGAGCAAGAGAGGTCAGATCTACAATAATTTTTTTTTTTTTTCCAAGCGAAAAGTATCGTGCTCGCATGTGAAAATATAACTACAAAAAATGTTTCTGCACCTAACTATAATGCCTGGAGGAGGCTTAATTTAATTTTGTGTCTAGGGCCATATTCTCAGCATTGCTTCAAAAAGACCTGTAGTAATTCATATTAAATGAGGATCTGGTCTGTAATTTTCTATACCAAGTGAAAATGAGCACTGGTTTCAATTTTTTTTCCCCACCGCTCCTTATAGCCTGAAGAACAACCCTCCAGTGAACAGAATGATGAATACTCCAATGTCCTGAACATGATGGATTTTAATTTCTTATTAGAGGAAGCAGAGGAAGAGAGAAAATAATGGCTTTAGAGAGAATGGCTCTGTTTGTTTGGTTTTTTAAGTATCTACATTTGCCTGGTAGTCTGCTATATAAGTGAATTTCCTTGAAATCTGATTATTGATGTACCTTTTTTTTTATTATATCTTTTATGTCAGACAGCCCACTAGCACAGTTCCTCAGGGGAGAGCGGAAGGGGTGTAAACGCAGAAAAAAGACCCGTAATGCTAAACGGCAGGAAAAAAAATAGTACAAAGTGTAGGTGGTCAAACCCCAGCAAAATAGTTTTGTTAAATTCCTGATGTTTTTCTAAAGAACTCAGCTGTAAAAGGAACCTGTTATGTGACACGGCAGAAATTCAGAGTAGAACTTTCTAACATAAAGACATCATTTTATTTGTGCACTAAAACTTCCTATTGAAATGTAAGTGTTAAGTAGCACAAGCGCAGCCTTCTGACACTAGCTGGATCAAGACTGGCTGTATTCTTCTCCACTGCTGTAGTAAAATCACAGCTCCAAGCTGCTTTCAAGGGTCCGGTCAGTAAGTAACGGCAAACAATGTGCCAAGCAGGAAAGCAGTAAACACACACTAAATTGATTTAGGCCAGTTTTTATTCTTTCAAGCAATAGCAAGTAACCTCTTAACTCTGTTTTTCTGACCTGTCCATGACTTTTTCTGCTGTTTGTTTGCTTTTTCATGTCACTCAGTTTGTGTCATGCCTAAATAAAAAGATGGAATGATCTTTTGTTCTTGGTCACTTTTAATTTGTTTTGTTTTGTTTTGTTTTGTTTGGGTTTTTTTTATGAGCTGTACTCACAGACCGCAGAGTTATAAGGATTGTAATATTAAGGAAGGTTGAAAACCAGAAGGTCTTGAATAACATTGACTTTTTTTTTTAGGTATTGTAGCAAAAAAGGGTTTCTCAACTAATTATCTGGCCTTTCAACCAAAGACAGAAACAAAGGAAGAGTCGAGCTGCTATAAAATAATCATTCTGTTTATCTGTGCTGTACAAACACTGCTTGTAAAGTAATGATAAGCCCTTTGCACTTAGATAAAACAGCTGATGCAGGCATCTCTCTGAGACGCCCTGCAGATCTCCCTATTCAAAAGAGGCTCTTGCCTAGATGCAGGTGGGAAACAGTTTTCCACGCGGTCCAGTGAGTATTTTAGAAATCTCAACAAATTTCTTCTCCTACAGTCTAGTGAAACGTATAACCTGTGCATACTGGGGCGAGCATCCCCATTCCTCTGGAAAGGACACGAGGAAGGCAGATTAAAACTCCTTGCTCTTTTTGTTTCAGAGCAGGAATGCCAGCCCGGGTCTTTCTGACCCCGCCTCTCATCTGTCCGCAGGGGTGCAGTTAGTTCCCTCTCACCTACCTACATCTCCCTGCCCAAGCAAGCGGGCTGGCTCTCAGCACTGAGAGGGGCATCAAGAGGCCGATGCCCTATTTTGCTTCTGCGCTTTGAGCGAGGACAGCTCAACCTTGCTCCGAATCCCCACCGTTCGCCTTCTCACTCTCTGGGGGGTTCTCTGACTTTAAGCGTGCCACGCCTGAGGAGCGCTGACAGAACTTGTGTTGAAACATACATTTTTAGATTGACTAATAGATATTTTCTGACAAACACCCCCGAAGTCTTCCCCGTTAATCAATACCTTCTTAGCTGCTTCTGTGTATAGGCAGCTGGGGGTCTGCTCTGTCTCAGCTTCCCTTACAAAGGCTGGCGTTGAAATCAGAGGCACTTTGGGCAAGAAAGAATAGTTCCTGCAGGCTGTAAAGTGAGAGAAAGCAATAATAGCAATAATAGGGCCTCGTTACTTGAAACACACAGAGAGAGGCAGGCCGACTGTAAGGAAATTTGGCTTAGACTGAGTTTTGTTTCTTAATAGGGAGAGGGTTATGGAGATGATCCTATTTGTTATTTGCCAGTTATGCCCTGCTGTGAAACTGCTTTTGTCTTCTGAGGGCTTTTTTTTTCTTTTCTTTTTTTTCATCCAAAGGCACTCTTTCTAAAACAATGTTCCCATCCCTGTTTCACACCAAACTTTTGGGGAAAATTTGGCAAAGTCATACACCTATTTAGGCCTAGCACTGTGTGAATATTTCATCTTTCACAAGCCGTGCCAAAGAGGCTCAACATGAAAACAAGGTTCTAAATGATTTTGGGACAAATGAGGGGTGTTTTTCTCTCTTCCAGTATTAAGTGTTTGCAAACTTCAAAGGAATAATAACCTTGAAAAAAATTACAAAACCAAATATTGCTTTGAAAAATCAATGCTTTATTTCAGAAATGTTACAATGAAACATCTGGGATGGTTTTGATTTTTTTTTGTTCTTTTGGGGTTTATATTAGGTTTTTTCCCCTCTGCACAAGCAATTTGTAGACACCCACAAGACCCAGCATCCTCAGGATTAGCGTGGCACGTCTTCCATGGAAAAGAATGGAGTGTAAAGAGCTCTCAGAAGAGCCTCGTTTTATGGTGTGGCACTGTGGGCCTCCATCGACAAAGAGGGCAGGTTGCATATCTGAGCCCATATTCCTTTTTAATTTGTTTTCTCACAGTCAGTGTTTGCTTTCCAAGTGGGTGAAAGAGTGCTGCTATTGATCATTCCCTGGGAGATGCCTGCACAGATAGACTACAGCCAAGGAGAAGCACGCCTCGGAGCAGGGCTGTTGCCCCTGTGAAGCCTTGGTAGGTGTCCTGCAGTTCATTGCCCCAGGTATTCCCCTGATTCCTGGCCCCTTGGACCAGGTACAGCCTGCCAGGGGATCATACATCAGGACAAACAGCTATGCCTGGCATGGTCCCAAAGAAGAAAAGAGGCCAGGGACCTATGGTGTAAATGCGTGCGAGAGAGAAGCCAAGGGGCTGAGGAATGTGAAGTAGTGGCCTGTTCTGCGAGTCCCATGTTCAACGTGTGACACTTGGGAGACCTTGTTATCTGAGGGCTAAGACAGTGTGTTGTGGTCTTCAGGAAACGAGGGGGCCAATTTCACCTTCTCTGCTCTTTCTTTGAGGTTTGGCAGGAGCAACTCTGAAACAGAGCTCAAACATCCGATGTTATGTTTGGTTACATGGCAGGCTAATAGAAGGCGTCATCTGGGATGTCAAGGAAATGTTTTTCACTCAGCATCACGAAAATTCCTAGAGTGTCAGCAAAAGCCCATGCTTTCTGCTGAGTGGATTTATATGTTTCCATCTTCCTAATTTGTGTAGACACAGAAATCCCCCAGACCAGCATTAGCTTTCAAAGCTGTTCTGAGAAAATACCTGTTTTCCTCTGATACTGGCAAAGTCTGCTGGTACAACCAGGTACCCTTCGTATCTGCCTTGTGCCTTTGTGACCTTACCTCCACATAACAGAGACTTCCCTCTGTGTAACAGCTATGACACAGGAAACCAGTGCGAGCGTCAGACAGCTCCGGCCAAATGATTTCTGACTAGAGTCCCCAAAGAAAACTCCACACATCTGTAATATATTTATGGTTCTGCTTACTCATGATTTCTCCTCCCTGCGGTCCCTTTTATTGGAGGGTATGGAAAATTAAACTCCTTCATAGACTCCAGCAAACTAAACAGAACTAACAAATGAATGGTATGTTCCTCAAACACCATTATACCAGTTACTGGCTGACAAGTTTACATTGGTACACGGCATGGGATCTGCTAGGAGTTTCTTGCAACCCGTAACACACTCAGGGCCAAACGGTACCAGAAGCGGGACTCACATCGTCTCGTGCTGTGGCTGAGGGCACTTTTATGGCCCTTAAATGGGCAGTGCTGTTCGTACAGCAGTAAGAATTGCTAAGTGAATTTACAATGCATAACTCCAAAATCACCTTTTTTAACTATGTAGTAGCAAAATAGCCCAGAGAGGGGATGTAAACCCAGATGCTCCTTACAGTGTATGAAGCAATGAAAAGGGAAGGTTGGAACTGTTGTTCTCTATGCTGTATCTTTAAAAAACTTAAATCTCCTATAAGCTGGAGGCAGACCGTTCAGTCATTTCAAGGTGGATATAACTATAATACACTGTGCGATTTACATAAGACATATATTTGGTTAAATTCTTTTAAAAGGATATCATCAATTCAAAGATTACATTTTCCTGGGTCATTAAAGTTAGGCACATGCTAATTTATTAAAAGGTAATGTATTATATCTAGGAAGAGATAATATCTGCCAGAAATTCCAGGGAGGCTTTAGAGGTCTTGCTGTGATGAGTCGAGCCGATAACAGCATACGGTGAGACAGCTGCATTAATGGAGCTGCCTGTTCCAAGGAAAAGGGGTGCAGTGTGGCGGCAGTAATCGTTTGGGAAGGTAGCATGGAGAGACACGCAGCAGTGGAGCCTACGCAGAAAAAAGGAAACGCACCAAACCTCATTTACTGGGTAGCATTGTAGCACATCACAGAAGCGGCCGCTAACTTCACTTAGCGTGCACCAAATACTGTCCAGCCATGTGCAAATAAAAAGCTCCTGTACCAAAGAGCTTTCACAATGACAAGGTGCAAAAAGCCAGTGTGGATGCCCCATCAAGTAACTAGCCTGTCAGAAAATCTGAAGGAGGCTTGCAAAGTGAACAACCCTTTGCTAAATTATCTCTTGGTAGATGTTTGCTGTTAAAATGACCCCATGGGAATATGGAGGTGCCCAGATCACGGTGGCTGTGGTGGAGGGAGGGTGGCTGTGTTTCTAGCCCGTGTGACATCAGCAAAGAAAACGTCAGAAGTCAAACCTGAAGGCTACACACAGTCCATCAGTGAGAGGACGAGCCACTGAGGTTAATAACTTGCTTCAGTGCAAGAAGCACTGGAGGAACAACACGCCGGAAAGCAGCAGTGTCAGCAAAAAGGCAAGGTGACAGATGTGAGCTGGAGGAAAGCTGGTCCTTCAGCCTCACTCAGTGCACTGGGATCATCCCTGCAGGTCCACTGCTTTGGCTGAGAAACTCTCAAAGTAGAGCTGTTAAGCAGAAAGGGGAGGGGGGAAAAAAAATCTCTGTTGGAATCAATGCTGAGCTGCAGAGGTTGCCGCAGCAATGTGGGAAAGACCTGGATAGAGGCAACCATGGTGGAAAACCTACAGCTGGGAGTGAGGAGGAAAGAGCAAAGGCTGGTGATATGAGACAGCAGTGTGAGAGGCCCTGGAAGCTGGTCTCGGCTTGAACCTGGCCTCTGTGTCAGCAAGATTGTGTAAGGGGGGAAGCTCCTGCCAGTGTCTTGCTCTGGGGCTGGGGCTGGGAGCCGGAGCCTGGCGGGGAGGGTATCATTACGAAGGCTGAATCTCTCTTACGTCTGGGTGAGCCGTACAATGATTTCCCATACGTGAATGCCAAATTAGGCTAGAAGGAGAGAGCTGAGATAAAGAATATGAAGAAAACATGCTTTATGCTGAAGTGATTTTGTTAATTATTGCAATTCT
This sequence comes from Chroicocephalus ridibundus, assembly GCF_963924245.1. Lineage (NCBI taxonomy): Eukaryota > Metazoa > Chordata > Aves > Charadriiformes > Laridae > Chroicocephalus > Chroicocephalus ridibundus. Next base: position 146,289,018 of record NC_086284.1, read on the forward strand.
AAGTCAGTCCTAAGAATTTAAAAGCAACACCCTCAAAGTTCAGCAGTAAGTGCCCTACCTGATGTCCACTGTTTCTGAGACCACAAATCATTTCCAGATCTTTGGCTCCTAACAGCCACCTTTTCCCCAAACGTTCTCTGTTTTTAACCCCTCCGAGGGCCTGGGAAGCTCCGACGTTACCTGCATTTCCCTAACTCACAGGGCGCCATCGCTGAGAGCTGGAATGCCATGGAGCGGGAAAGGCACGTCCCAGACGCCAGAGCAAAGATACTTTGCCGCAAGACGTTACTCTAGGTTCCATCATCCCATACCATGAGTAACACACAGCCTCCTCCTGCCCTGCCCAGGAGCGGGAGGAGCAGGGAGGCAGGATTTGGGCAGCTAGCCAGCAGCAACCCAGCGACAGACCCTGACTCAGAGCATGAGCAACCTTGCCCTTCCTGTGGATGTTTCCTTGAAAGGAGTGATTTGGCCTCAGGCAGAGGAGATGAAAAAGAACACCAAGAAATCATTTATATTCAGGAATTGCTTGCTTTCCTTTTGCACAGGTTTGTTTTTTAAGGATGAGCCTAATTGTTTCCCATGCTCACCTTCTGGTAGTTAGCAACTTTTAATGTGAGAAAGACACACGGGAAAATTAATACTCATAGTTTCTGAATTGTAAGATAGCTTTCAGAGGAACTGAATGGGTTTTTTTCAGTGTTACTGTCAAGAAATCTTCGGGGCTTTGAAACTAAAATCTCTTCTCCTAATTTCTAAAAAAAAAATTGCCTTCATTGTGAAGTTTTGATCTGAGCACAGAATCCGAATTGTGTTTTGGGCTCCGACTGGAAATGGATTCGTGGCTTAAAAAAGGAACTTCAACTTCACCTCTTCCCTAGTTTTCCCATCTGTGAATTATTGTTTTTCTTCCAGCAGAGCTTTATAAACATCCAAGCAAAAAAGGCCTTGGAGAAGTATACTGTTATACAACTGCTAATCATTACTATTCTTCTATTGTATTTGGTGACGTAAGAAAGTCCTAGCCAGATGCCTTAAAATCTGAGGAAATGTCTGCAAGGCATCTTTGTGGTAACACATGGGTGCAGATGCCATTCATCATTTTGTTGACAGTTTAACTAACTACTCCCAAGCCAAAAAAGATCACTGAAATCCCTTCCAGAAATATTAGCTGAAGGACAGGAGCAAGTCACTAAAAGCTCAGGCAGTCTGTATAATTGGAAATGCCAAGGCTCGTGAACTATCAGGAAGGGGTCTGCAGAAGGTAATCAAAAAATGCTAGCTTGCTATGCATACGCTTAAATTCCATATGCAGGAATTTACACCTTCCCTGGAACAAAAAAAAAAAAAAAAACACGTTTAGAAGTTTAGAGCTCTGCACATTGTACGCAGTTGGAACCACTCATCCAGAAACTCTGGTTTGAACTTTCCGAAGTACCTGTGGGATTTAGAACAAATCCTGGTTAACTTCAGTAGAACTGGGGCCCTCACATCACTTAAATAATTGAAAGCTCGAGTTAGAATTGCCAGAAACAAGTTTTTCAACCTTTTATTATTTGCAGCACCTTAAAACTTTCCCTCCCCCCCCAGTGGAAGTGTCAGTTCCTGTATTGTGATTTAATACTGCAGAAAATAGGTTTGCTTTTCTTAGTTACCCTCTGCAGACCCCTTAAATACACTCTTTGAGCACATAGATTGCAGGTTAAAAACTCTAATTTGGATATATCTCAAAATATTTACCATTTTCTCTAGAGCCTTTGGTCCCGGCATCATTCAAACATTACACAAAAGGCAGGATGTAGTCCTTGTGTTCAGAAAAAGATGAAAACCATCAACTTTAACTGTTTAGTATTTAAAATTTTTATTTGAAGGCCAATTTCACAATGTTTTGACCTCTAGCTTGCATTTTTTGAATGTTTGATGTTGGTAATGATGTATTCCTGACTTTTTCCTGATATTACATGCCTTATGTTGGTCCTCTACGCATTATAAGCCCAATATTAAAAACATATTTTCATATAGAAATATGGATGGGTTGGGGTGGTTGGCCCACTCCCCCCACTTGTTTCCTGCTGAGTACCTTAGAAAACCTGGGGAAGCGGTCTGGCCCGGACCATCAAAATGTAACTTTATACAATTATATAGCGACATAGGCAAACTTCAGATCCAGATCCATGCTTGCTTCTGCGACAAACTCTGTTCTAGCAAATTTGAACTCATCTCTACTCCCTGTTAAAGCCTGCAAGAATGACAACCTGAGGAGGCCAAGACAGAACCAGGAACAGGCCATCAAACACAGCTTTAAAGGTTGTATTACTCTTGGTACCAGGAAGAACAATGGCCACAAGCGATTTGCTTTGTGTTTATAGCTTTTACCTTTGTATGCTGTTTGTCTTCTAATAAACTTCTCGACTCACTAATCAGCCATTCAGAGGAGCTTTCTGAGACGTGACTGGGGAAAAGATGAATGCGTCCAGTGTTGAAATTATGCAGTGAAATGCTACTTTGCATATTATAGCTACAGCATGATATATTAGCTAATAAAGCGCAACACAAAAAAGGCTTAGGATGGCGCACTGAGCAGTCAGTGGGCTGCTGAGAAAAATGCGAAGGAAGGATTCAGTGAGCTGTGTGATGAAGGGAGGCAGTCCAGGCGTTAGCCTTGGTGAGGCCTGACAGGTAATGGGAGCCAACGACTGAGGGGCTTTGGAGTGAAAAATCTGTGCTTGGTATGGTTGTAAGAGAAATAGTCTTCGTAGAACTGTAAAGATCAGCGTATGAAAGTGATGATGATCTGTTTGATGCAAAGACACAGAACGCCACAAAAATCTCTTCAAAATTGCAATATATACCAAGTGGATACAACGGGAACTGAAGATCACAGGTCAAGAGTTGTCACTCCATCGTGGACAGCTTGCCCACATCAGGGCTACTGTCACCAACCCTACACACAGCAGTAACACCTGATACTTGGACAGTAACAGGGTTTTAGGGACTTGGAAAAGCAGCAAGGCTCTCTCTGGAACAGAGTGGCACAGAGGGGTTGGGAAACAAGTGAGGGGTATTGTTTAGGTGTTTAATTTAACTGCATCCAGCCTGAAGGGAGTGCTCAAAAGTACTCAAGTTCTTCTGCGTATTGGGTCAGCTTTCTCTCTCAGCCCCAAAATCACCAAAGATTGGTAGTGCCTGACCTAAAGAGCCTGACCTGGCTGTCTGTCTAATGGTTTGGGTTGCTCTGTTTTGTTTGGTTCAGTTCCTCTAAATAAAGCCTTAACTGAGGGCATTATTGATTGGAGAGGCTGCAGTGTTCATTGTCTGCTTTGGTGGGCAGAAAGACAAGCCTACATATTGGCATTGGAAAGAAATTGTTACTTGTTGCAGTTTGGAAAAACAGACTTCTCCGAGGCTAAATATCTGAGAACGTTAATAATATGAAGCATAGACTTTCAATTCTGAATTGCAGATTAAAACCAACTTCAAATGAGGAAGAATTCAAAGTTGCTACTTCTTAGAAAATGCTTGGTAGCTTAACTTCCTCAGATGAGGTCTGCCCTTTGATTTGTACCAATTTGGTCAGTTTTTAAAGCGATTGAATTAACCTAGTCTACAGCCATGCTGAGGTGTTCACAGCTGAAATGTAGCAATGTAAGCAGAACTGCTGGAACGGGTCGTATGAGCACTTACTTCATCTGTTCATTTGTTTCAGTGGTTAGTCCCATGGCTTAGTTCAAATAGCCTTTCATGGCCGGTAAATTAAGGAAAATCTTGAGAACTTGCAGCCAACATGGCAGTTTCGAGGTCAAATTTGCTTTTAAACCTTTGGGAATTGGTTATGTGGCAGTATGGAATAATAGTGTGACTGAGCATAAACATTAAGCAAACCATTAAAAGATCATTTTTACTCTGAGAAGACAATTTCTTAAGTGCTAGGAAAGGCCAAAGCTACACGGTCACTGAAACTTTTATCTGGTCCCTTGTTCACAGCCACCCTGAACACGTCTTTACTTCCATGACCTTGTACTTTTTTTTTTTCTGTAGAAAAGCAATGGCCTCATTAAATAAACCTGACCAAACTGGTCCCTATTGCACACCCATTCTCTGTGTACTAAGGGTCACAAGGACAGAAATAAAAAGCTATTACTCTACCGAACCTTGTGATATGCATAAAGAACATGAAGTAGGATTATATATATTGAGAACTGGAGCTTTCTGAATTTCAAGTACCTGTTTTTACACTGGATTAGCATTTCCCCTGACCCTCCAAGCCTTGTTAACAGAGTGTCATGTGGCTGTCCACAGTGACCAGCAGAAGGAGGGGACCCTCTCTTCAGCTCAAGCTTTTCTTCTATTTGGGCTTTATGGAATGCCATGAATGGCTATGAACTTGCCACTGGAGAGGCATGACACACTGTGGAGCTAGGTTTTTCAGGTATTTGCTGGCAACAGAAAACCAGTGGACTCCTGATGTCCTCTCCAGGCTCCAGACAGGGATATGCTGCAGTGGGCACAGTCTTCTGCCTGTCTCTTTGAAGCATGGTCTTTCCTGCCTCTCCTTTTCATTCTTGGGATGCTACTCAGAAAAGTGCTGCCTATGCATTCACCCTCCATCTTGGGTGGGTTTTGCAAACCATGCTGAGTTCCCAGGGGCCACAGCTACAATTAGCAGTTAAATTTAAGGTAGGTTTGGTACGCCTGCAGGAATGGCAATGGAAATAGTGTGTGCAGTACATGCATACACTAGTCCTGTCTCTTCCCCACTGCAGTTCTCCTCACTCAGCTAGCCATCTTTCTCCTCCGCATAGTCAGTGCTGGCACAGCCCCCCCTCCCCAGGACAACAACATTCATCCCTATTGACCTTTTCTTGAGTTCTCATCTGGTCTCAGCATCTTTTTTTCTCCCCAACTCTCAGTCTCTTTGACAGCCAGATGCCGGTCCCATGTCTTGACCGCTGTGTCATGCACCGGTCCCCTCTTGCTACTCCAGGCACCCAGTCCAACCTCTGTAAACCTCAAGTCTCTGGCCTCAGGTATTGTCTCATAGCCTAATCTCCTTCTCTGGTTGTCCATCTTACTTCTCACACGTACAGTTCTGGTAGCTTTCTTCTTCATGGCGTATGTTCAGAAGGAGGGAAATTCTGGGAGAGCAGGAGGGAAGGAGTGCCTGCTTTTTGCTTTGGTACCTCAATCCACAGGCTAGAGGAGACAGAACTGCAACTAAAGCAAAAGTTCTGCTTGCCCCTAGGATGCCAATGCAGATGGGTTTTACCAAATTTTTAGAAAATCAAGCTGTGAAGCTTTATTGAGGCTCAATTTTACAAGCACAGGTGTGCTGATCTAACAGCTCACTGCCAGCAAGTGTGAGGTCTCCCTGCCTCCTCTTGTGGAGGGCCTGCTGCCACCTTTTATTTTTCACTGGTGCTTGTATCCCTCAGACCTACCTCTGATCACTGGCAGAAAACTAATCCAGCCACTTTCTGTGGGATTAGTGAGCTGAGTTAGGGGAGCCCACAAAGGGGCCTGATAAGAATGAAAACTGACACATGGAGATACAACCTGGCCAGGAGAAGGAGCCGGGCACGGACCTCCGCATTCTTTTAGCCCGCAGCCCCTGGACAAGCTCAGTTGGCCAGAGAGATGCGGTCTCTGGATCTGGTCAGCTGGTGCCTGCAGTTTTTCAAAGCCTCGTAATGTGGTTAAATTGGGGCAGGCTTTCACAAAGGCAAATTTCATGTTCCTTTTTCAAAGGGTAAGGGCATTAATGCCTCTCTGAGAAAGATTACCAGAATATTCTGACACTGCAAAATATCCCTAGCCCTGGTTTTAGAGATAAGAGAAACTTCTGGCTAAGAGTTTTCCATGTAATTCAGGTTTAGATAAATATTCTGTGTGGAAATTTTAGCTAAAATATCTAATGTTTGGTAAACGTACTTAAGCAATCTTAACAATAGAGCTGCCAGCCCCACCTACAAGAAGTGGTTTGCACCCTTTTGGCAGAAAGATCTAAGATTGAATGGGAGTAAAGAAAAGCTGGGAAAATTATATTGTTCACTATTTCCCAATGAGTCATCAACAGGTTTTTTAAAACTTCGTAATAACAGCATTTTTTTAGAACACATGAGATGCTTTTCTTCAAAAAGTAGCATTATAATGAAGGAGGAGTGGAAACGCATGTGCTTTTCATCTCCACGGAATACAAAGAGACTATGTAATGTAAAGCAGACCTTAAAAGAGACAAATAAGCACGTTAAAGAAAAATGCCGGTAGAATAAATCTGGATAAAAATGATTCAAGTGCACATTGAAATCCTTTCATATCATCTGAAGTGTATGAGCTAGACAGAGAAAACTACGCCAAGAGTCACGGAAGGGCTGATAGATAGGCTCACACGCCTAGGACTGATAAACAAGTTTTGTGCAAATCTCTTTCGTACTGTTTTGCTTTTTTTCTGATAAATATTTAAAAAGAGATTTGTCTTACCAGGGTGCCTTTAGTATGAGAAAGTGAAAAGAGCAGGGGTTTAATATTCATAGATTAGAAAGAGCTTTACAAACTTTTGTTTTGTTTTACTTTATTTTGTACAGAGTGCAACCCATATCACACACAAACTCCCTCATAGAGTCTTTGCCACCCTTGTGCTACTGCAGTTACGAGATTAGGGCACGTACCTTTATGGTCTTCCAGTTTCCCTCTTTTTCTCCTACTGCCTCTCCCTGCCTGCAGAGCCCTGGAAACATGATAGCCCAGGCCCCACCCTGCTGCTGGAAAGTTCATGGAAACCATCAATCAGAACTAGTTGCCTTTAGCAACCAACAACAAATCTGTCCGAGTTAACCACAGGGATTGAGAGTACGTGGTTATTGCCATGTTGATGTTCAACTCCAAATTCCTGGCATCAGGAAGACTTAACCTGTAGGAGCTTCCAGAAAGCAAGTAAGTATTAAGTAATGTCTGCAGGGTGTGATAGAGTCTCCCCCAACTTGGCTGCACCCCCGTCACTGTTGCTTAGGGCAGAGAGAGACCCTAAGCCAGTTTGGAAACAAATGACCAGGGGGTTCCTCATTTGAGGTGCCTGTCTCAGTTGTGGGGGGGTGAGGCATGCTAAGAATGCCACTGGACAGCCTGTCTTGCAATCCTCAGCAAGGTTTCTTCTGGTTGAAAATCTGCAGGAGTGGAAATGTCACAGTCAGCCTACCTAATAGCCTGAATTGTAGCATATTTTAATGTTATTCTTGTTGAGTTGTTCCATAAAACCTTAAACACCTTGACAGAGGAAGAGATATATACCTATCTATAGTATACGTATAGGTGCAATATATATATATATTTGTATTGAGAAACCGTATCTGATTCGCGATACTTGTACCAGGTGGTCCTTGACGTGCGTGCGGTACCATCTCCGGCCTCACTTAGGACCACCTTCTGCCCCTTCACACAGCGGTAAAATGAGACAGCGTGAGCCGCAAGACTACGAAGCACAGGAATGCACACAGAATTGTGTTCATTCATAAGCCTTATCGGCGGACCAGTTGCTGCCTCCCAAAGAGAGGGTCTGAAATAAGTGCGGTAGTCTCTGAGGCTGGGTGGCGGCAGAGGGATTATGGATTCTGACCCTCCCACCCCAAAATGTTTTCCTAGCTCAAGGCAGTGTGATTTTCAGCAGCTGCCCCTGTGCTAACACCTATGCCCTTGGGAACAGGAGGTGGAGAGGAAAAGAAGGGAAAACAGGAACATGCACTTCAAAATCAGCGCAGGTTTCAAGGGGGAAAACGCTGAAGAAGATGATTTCTCTTCGTTCCTTTCCTCCCCTGAGCACCAGATGTGGGGAAGGAGCCTGTTGTGGTGTTGGAGGGAGGCAGAGCTGTTGTTACTCAGATCCCAGCATCTCTGTTCAGTACAACTCATCCTGCCTTTGGGGAAGCTCAGCAATTTCAACACCATCTTGGGATTTTCCAGAGGGCACAATCTACCCGTTAGTCATTCAGCCTATTCTCCTAGTGCTCTTTTAAAAGCATCACGGCATTTTGAAAGAAGTCAGAGGTCATCACTTGCATGGCTTGACATTTACACTTGTATTTTTTATCAGGAGATAAGGGAATGGCATACAGTACTGGTAAACCTGAAAACGGTGGAATCTTTATTATTTTTTTTTCCCCGAAGAATTTTAGAGCTCACTTTCTCACACTTATTCACAATCTAAAAATAATTCTCTCCTTTCATCAATTCATTAGCAAAACCACATTGCAGTACACTGCACCTTGTTATTGACATTCTTATCAATATAAACACTGCTGCAGAATAACTGCCTGACCACTTCTGCCAGACAGAAAATGCCAGAAGATGTATTCATTCTGTTGATAGAGCAATTAATTTTTAACTTCCCTCCCATCTTTTTACACCCGTCTGAAAGACACAGGAATGCCTGAAGCCAGAGAAACTGTATAGGTTCTGCTACCTGAGCATCTGGGCTATCATTTGGTAGGTCTGGGCATCAACATCCTTCCTGAATGTAGCGGGTGCTGCAGAGCTGAAAGTAGAAAAGCCTAAAATGAAATAACCAGTTTTGCATTCTTTGGATTTCCTGGTGATAGGATGGAGAATTTTTATCTTTATTTAGATTCACTAGATACACTATGAAGTATATATGGTAGATTTTCCAGCAGATAAAGGGAGAAATCTTCAACAACATTATTCTTAATTAACGTTAGGTGAACATTTTGAGGTCTCCATCCTGCTGGGCTAGGTGAGAAAGCATTCCTTCCCTTGAAGAGTTTAAAAACCAAAGAGACCAGAGAGGCATCAAAATCAGGGACAGCCCTTTTTTCACAGGCAGAGAAACTAGACCTGCAGAAGCCCCGTGTCATTCTTCACAAGATTACCCCTTTTCCCAGAGATTCTTTTAATAATAAAGCAAACTTTCCGTATTAGCAGTATTCTACACGTGATCCGTTCTTTGGCAAGTGCGTTCCTTAATGTGCCAATTAAAATAATTCAGTTACCTTTGGCCCTCTTGGTTTATTTGGAGACCTCAAAGTACATCAGCATACACACAGTAATAACCGATAAGGGAATAAAAATATAAACAATCCTAATTTGTATTATGCTGGATACATCAAAAAGCTACTTTTCCATAATCCGCTTATTGCCTTTGTAATCCTCACACAAGACCTCTGAAAATCTCCCTAGAGCATAAAGATAGAAAAGAATCAAAGAGGGAGGGGAAAAGGGAAGCACATTTAATAATTGAGGAAAATCTCATTTGAGCAAAAGCTAATTTATGAGCACGTGGAGCTTCATATGGTTCCATGTAAAGGCTCCAAATATGGCTGGAATGGGGAAAAACCAGTTGTGCCTAGCACATCTAGACCATACAGCTAGTAGCTAGACCTGGACTGATCAGTATCATGAATTTAGGGAAAACCTGAAGTTGGGATGGAGGGACTTTGTTTTAAAGGGTATACAGGGAAGCAGGTAGAGATAAATCAGCTTTAACTCTGCTATCCAATTCACAAAATACCAGTTTCATATTTGGTTGCCCAAGTATTGAGAACTCATCTGTTTCCAGCACAAGTAAACATGGCTTTATTTCGCATGACGGGGGAACTTTGTCCCTACAATATAAGCTATCCATGGGGGTAGTCCTCTGGCCATGCCATGGCAACTAGGTAAATTCAGTTATTTCACCTCCATTTTTACCATAGTTTTGACCTCAAACTGAAGAGGGACCCACAAATCTCTTTAAATTGAAGCTGCCATGTTTTGGAAAGCCCAATTTCAGTGCTGGTTTCTCCCATATTTCTGCTTGCAGGGCTTGGGAAAGAGGTGGTGGAGGCCCCATCCCTGGAGACATTCTATAGAGACTAGTAGTTAGGTCCTGTTAGCCCTCCGAGTGCCAATATACTAGACGAATACCCAATGTACAAAAAAATGGTAGACTTAAAGGGAAGTATAGATCTATACCTGTGGCTTACATTCAGGTAGGTTTAAATATATTTTGAATTTATTCTCCTTTATTTTGGCGTTCCCGTATTATTTTCTGGTGTTTTCTGAATAAGTATGCATTAATAACCATTTGTGCCAGGCTGCACACATGTGGAGGGTCCAGCATGCCGTAGACATGCTGAAGGCACTGCACATCCATTGCACAGAGGCTTTGTGCATGCATGGTAGTTCTGATGCAATCAAGACGTGTAGAACCCACTGGGAATATGTTATAGAGCGTATCAGTACATGCATAGTGACCAACTATGCAGCATAGTCAAATGTTAAGACTGTCTGGACAGAAATACTGTTCTGACAGAGTTCCTGGAAAAGAGATCCAAGGGATATGTCTGAACTCCTCTTTTAACCTACGAGATAAAATTTCTGGCTAGAAAATCTGGCCACACCCAGGAAATGCAGGCGTATGTATGGTAGTCCTACCCAAACCTGAGTTCCCATGGTGGGAAACCGACGCAAATAAAAGGGGATTGGGCTGACATGCATCTTTGTGCACTGACACACACAATGCAATAAAATACTGGGCTACATTCCTTGCTCAGTACTATTGCTCCTAGTAGTAAATCCACACCCAGCAGGGATGGAAGAAGGAAAACCAGCCACAAGAGACAGACAACAGGCAAAGAACTGTCTAGGGAGAAGCAAGTTTCGGGAAGTGTAATGCTCCCGGGAAGGCTCCGGGGGCCCTACAGACCCCACTGATGTAGCAAATCCTGTAGCAGATCCCTGGGAGCACTGCTGGTGTTGCTTTTGCTTCCCCCTCCTTGCAAGAGTTTGCAAGTCAAGGCCATGTGATGAAGGCGGCTTTTTTTTTTTTCCCTTTTTTTTTTTTCCCTTTTTTTTTTTTTCTTATGTGGTCTCCCTGAAAGCAGAACACAATTTCTCCAGCTTTGTAATTCAAAAGTATTTTAATTCTGTAATGGCATTTATTCTTCAGGCTGTGAATTGACCATAAATAGTTCTGTGCAAGAATTTGCTATTGGGACCGTGGTATTTACTAGAGACAAGTCAGATAAAGCACCTTAGGCTAGACTGCAGCCCTTTTGGTCTCTGTTCATAGCAGAAAGAAGGCTGGGAGGACCTGAGGGGATCTCCCCACCCGAAAGCACGTCACAGGCTTTCCACATTGCTTCTTCACTGCATCAACAGCATGGGAGGGCTGGGAGAAAGAGAGGGAATGACCCGGGCACGCTACAGGCCAGAAACCTGTGCCCCAGAAAACTGACAGCAGCCGGTCTAGCGTGACATAAATCAGAGCAGCTTCTTGTACTTACAGATAGATCTAGAGGAGCACCTCTACTCTGAAAAGTGGAAGAGACATCAATACTGCCCTTGCACTTTCCGAAGCTGTGCCTCCTGTGGTCCCCGTATTGAGGAGCATCGTGTGGAGTATTGCTCACTGCATTGTGTGCTCTCCTTTCCACAGCATCAAAATGCCCCAGCATAGAACTGCCAGGGTAGCGCGGACTGGTGGCACTGCTGCAGTGTCGCTGGGGCAGGAACTGATGGCCCCAGGTTGGGCTGAAATCATAGAATCATAGAATTGCCTAGGTTGGAAGGGACCTTTTAGATCATCTAGTCCAGCCATCAACCTAACTCTGACAAAAGCCATCACTAAACCATATCTCTGTATCTCATATCTCCATATCTAAACGGTGTGCTGGGCTGTGGGCAGAGTGATGGGAGCCCTGGGGGATGCTGGGCAGGGGCAGTCATGGCTGGCAGTGCTGTCAGGGACCTGACAAAAATTGATTTGGGCAGGCCCTCAGGTTTGCATTCATCATTTATGAATTTATCTACCAAACCAAATATTCTGTGGTGGATATTCATGGATGAGCCTCACTCACTTACTTAGGAGCACGTATGCCAATGGAGCTCAGTATAGCACACAAACCCTGGATAAATGCATAAAGTAATCATGGTCACTGCGTCAAGTAGCCCTTTTTACAGACATCTAAAAATAGCAGTGAGTAAACCAAACTGCCTTGAGTTAACACAATGTCCGGAGTTGTCCTTGCACACACTGTGGTTAAAACAGTTCTCAGCTCTTGGAAGTCAGTGGTCAGACACTTCTTTAAAACATTTTGAAGTTAATAATGTTCTTTATCCTCAAAGCAGGCCTACTTAATTGCAAGTTGATTTTGCTGTACAGTCGTTTTAACACCTACATGTACTATCTCATCTGATCAAATCCTAAGTCACTTTGCAGGCAAGGATTGGCTTAAACACTGATGCAGCAGTCTCCCTGTCTAGAATAATTATTTTGGAGGCAAAGCAGCCCAAGAGTCAACCCATCCACCAATGAGGGTGGGTAACTTTGGGTAATTTTTTGTTACTTGGAGAAAATAGATAACAACGATTACCAGTGTGAGTGTCTGCTGCTTATTAAAAATAAATTCCATTTGTCTTTCTGTCCCATTCAAGAACTGTCTAAAATTCTTGTACTACAAAAGGGTAACTGATGTGGGATGCAGAGTGTTCCTATTTTTAGCTTCGTAGCTATACTTGCCAATCTTTGAAGTGCATTGATACAAACCAGAAACAGCCGGATCTTCAGTCAGCAAAATGGGACAGATAGGTGGCGTGTAGTCATTGAATTAAGAAGCTTCATTGCTGCCCATAATCACTGATTGGGTATTATCTAATGGCAGAAGAAGAGATATTGTTAACATCTGACGGTTTCAATTTCAAGTATTTTTAGGAGATACATCAATTGAAGCAGTGATTAGACAGAAGTGGACCAAAACCATCAGTTGATTGCTTTTAGACATTACAATCTCATTTTAAAATGAATGAAAACAAGTCTATAAATTTATTCAGCTGTAATTTCACTCTGCTCATATGTTACGATCTTGCTCTGTTTTGCAAACATCAAAGGGAATTGGTTTATGATGTCAAATGACCATCATTCTTTTCTCTCCCACATGAATAATTCCTGTAGTTGATTTCTACTGGGAAAGAGAAATACCTTTTATTTCTGTTATGTGCCTAGTCACGGGTCACAGTTTAGAGCAATTAGCTGCATTTAGCATACTTCAGATTATTTTCTATTCTTCTGACAGGTCAAGGGAAGTAGCCCAGCAAGATCGGTTTTGAAAGAGACATTATGAACATGTCCAAAGCGGTGAATACAGCTGGGCTCAAGTGCTTCATTTCCAAGGTCTTTGTTTTGGTAGGAAATGATGATTGAGACTAATGCCCGTACACATTCAAGATGGGTATTTTCTTCACTGCCTATTCAAACAATGCCTCTGACACTGTTTCCGGTTAGCATCCCCAAGGCTTACAGCAGATGTTTGTTTGATGGCCTCTCATCTCCACTGTTATTTGGAAAGTCCATTTGGAAGTAATAGCTCTATTACAAACCAGAGTAAGCAGAGGCAACATCATCAGAATCATTTACCCTGGGCAATCCAAATGAAATCCCTGGGGGAAAAGAGCATCTAACCACCACATCCATTAAAACTATTTTGGGAAAGTGCTATGAAATAAATGTGTTCGTGTTCTGAAGATCCCTTTGTCTCTCCTTCCCAACACTACTAATAGGTTTTCAGTGCTGCTGGGTGTCCGAACATGCAAACACTGTATGTTCTTAATGTTGTGTAGTCGTAGCCATTGCTGTGATGTTTCATTCAGTAAGGCTACTTTTCTGTGTTGGAATAGAAAAGCAGTTTAAAACATGATTAGGTTTGTCTGTTTTTACTGGTCTGTTAAGGCAGCCCTGGGTTCCTCACTCTTTTCAGAGCCTTCACTGTGCCTGAAACTGAAGCTAGTAACAACTGTGTTTAAACAAGGATTTAATAAGCAGAGGTCTGGCACGGTTTCCTTGACCATCATGAAAAAGATATTTTAGGTACCATCAACTCTTCATTTTATTCAATGTCTGAGTCACTGGCTCAAGCAAAATAGTGATTTAACCTTGACATAGCTCAGTTTAATCTTATCTTTGTAAGTGATGGCAAAATGGTTCAGCATGGGACTTTAACGTGCTTTCAACACAACTTGACCTTGTCTCCACCTGTGTGACCAACCTGACCTGTGAAAGTCAGGATGCTGTCAGCTGGACTACGACTTCAGCGTAACTGTACTACCATGAGAGAGTTGATCTGTAACAGTATTTGGCTCCTATATGTTGCCTTTCAGCCAAAGTGTTTTTCTATGATGAGTAAGATTCACTAGGGCTAGTCAAAGATTTACTTTCTTATTGTTACAATTTTTTTCACAGAACTAAAATAAGGTTTTAGGAAGAAACATAGTTTTTATTTTTCCATTGGACTTCATTGAAAAGCTTTAGTTTTCATTGCCAAAAATGAGAAGAAAAAAAAATCTGGCTTGTGTGATTTTTTATTGCAAACAGCCAAAACATTTATACAAAAATAGGATTTTTCTTGCAAACAGCATCTGTTCTACCCAAGGCTTCTTTTTGACTTCATAAGCTTTCAGGCAGCTCTAATTTTTAGCCCTGCCATATCATTAAGGCATCTGAGGTTCAGACAAATGAGGTGATTTGCCCTGGGTGCCCCAATAGGCTGGTGGCAGAGCCCAGAAGAGTCCTGTTCCCTGACACCCACTCTCATGCCTGAGCCTGTTCTCTGTTTCCATCTCTCTGCAGGAAGAAAAACATTCATCAGTGCTCCCGAGACAGCTCTAATATTGGGAATAGTCCTTATTCTCAGAATAGAGAACTGGCCTGTTGATATTATATCTGCTGATAAATGCTGACGTTCTTTGGATTTAAGCATCCTCTGGAAAGACTCTGCTGCAGACTGAGGCATTGTGACTGTGAGGAATATTATTTAGGGTCATATGTCTTTCTTCTGCTACTGTCTACTGAACACTTCCTTTAAGAAGGGATACAAAGGAGAGGAAAATGTAAATTGTGTTACTGAAGCCTACGTATTCCCCTGTCAGATAAATGGCACTTAGCAATCAGAGTCTTTGCTACACTAACAGTCACTGGACATTTTAAACAGTGGTTAGGCTTAATTGGAATACGTCATGCTTCAGTACCTATGTAAACATTAGACCCTATCTGTCTGTTGTATAAATTTCTGCTTTGGGAGCACCAGGAAGGGTCTGTTTTCATAATAGCTGCTGCTTCTTTACCTACTACTCCAGATTTTCCATAGAAGTGTATTTTGTGCTTTGAGATGATTTATTGCTGTGGCTTCCTCGACCTCATTTGAATCAGGATTTAAATAATTGGATTTCCAATCTTTCCTTCTTATTTGTACTGCTGTTATATGCAAGCAGCTTTTGTAGGACATGGGGCTTGTTATAGCCGGAAAAGAACATATTTTGAACGTGATACTCTCCAATTTAGCAAATAGTGTTAATTTACTAGGATTATATTCTTGGATGGTCAGTGATTAGTGAATGCATCTGGGGAAAGGTGAGTGCTTCAGTAAACTGAGCAGTAGTTCTTAACGTGTATGTTTTTAGTGTTACTTGCCAGCAAGCTGTGTCAGCTCCTTCTTGTATATAAACCAATATATACAAGGTAATACGTATTTTTAATGCTTTTGCCTCAGGAATATTGACTAAAGACTTTCCTTTCTCTTTGACTGGTAATTTGTATATATATTTTTTCCAGATTACAAGGCTTGTTATTTCCATCTCTTCATGGTTTATTGAAGAACTGAGAGAAGCAAAGCTTCAAGTGTCTGTACCATGTTCAAATGTCATGGATTAATTTCATTAACAATTGCAAGGATAACTTTAATCTGATATTGATCAGATCAGTATGATTCTAGGTACCACAGAAGAAAATGTATTGCAGGGATTAGCATGACTATATGGAAACCACAGAATCATAGAATGGTTAGAGTTGACAGGGACCTTAAACATCATCTAGTTCCAACCCCCCTGCCCTGGGCAGGGACACCAACCACTAGACCAGGTTGCTCAAAGCCTCATCCAGCCTGGCCGTTAACACTTCAAGAAATGGAGCATCCACAGCTTCTCTAGGCAGCCTGTTCCAGTGCCTCACCACCCTCACAGTAAAGAATTTCTTTCTAATATCTAACGTAAATCTACCCTCTTTCAGTTTAAAACCATTACCCCTCATCCTATCACTACACTCCCTGATAAAGGGTCAGTCCCCATCTTTCCTGTAGGCCCCCTTTAGGTACTGGAAGGCCGCTATAATGTCTCCCTGGAGCCTTCTCTTCTCCAGGTCGAACAACCGCAACTCTCGCAGCCCGTCTTCATAGGAGAGGAACTCCAGCCCGCTGATCATCTTTGTGGCCCTCCTCTGGACTCGCTGTGACACGTCCACGTCCTTCTTATGTTGGGGGCTCCGGAGCTGGACACAGTATTCCAGGTGGGGTTTCACAAGAGTGGAGTAGAAGAGCAGAATCACCTCCATCAACCTGCTGGCCATGCTTCTTTTGATGCAGTTGGCTTTCTGGGCTGCAAGTGTCACCAACAGATGTTCTTCTTTGCTCAGATCTGATGCTGTTATTACTTGATGAGGTGGGACCTTAGAAGAAATGTGAGGAACCAGGTTCTACTGCACGTTGTTAGGAACAACAAGGGGGCAAGTGGTCAGCTCCCAGCAAAGGCAGCACAGGTCAATTGTTGCTATCGTCTCCTTTCCGAGAGTGGCTTCTTTAGCTAGCTATAACTTCCTATTTGGTCTAGACTCTTAAAATTCATGTTTGTTCCCTTTTCTCTTAGGAAATGCCTTTGAAGCTATCCACAAACTCTAAAATTCTTCTGTGCTTTCTCAGCCAATTTAAAGTGATTGGAGAAAGGAAAAAGAAAAGGTAGCAACCTAGTAATCCTGGAGGTGTATTGAGAGACTGTAATCTGGACTGTAGTCATCCATCCTCCCTGCGGTCCCTGACAACATGCTATTGAATTAGCACAATGTATGTACCAAGTGCAATGACAAATAATGAGGTCTCATGCTGAATTCATAAACAATCACAGAGAAGCCTCCAGGTTGTTCCCAGTACCAATATACATTATGCAAGCTAATATTCTGTAGTGTAATTGCACATCATAGACCTTCCCTGTAGACCATATTGCCTAGATCTGCTTGGTTTTTCTTTAAAAATACATACTATGGATTTATGTTCTTGTAGCATAACAGATACTCCTCCTCAGGCCTTGTAAATGCAAGAGCTGGAAATGAACGCTGGTTTGAGACATACAACCTTCAACAATATTTTTCCTGTCCCCTTGGCTCTCCTCGTCCTAATGGTCGGATCTTAGGCTTTGTTTGGACATCTTTGCAGCATCTTTTCCTGGGGACCCATGAGCCTGCAGTAAGGGAGCACCTGGATAGCACAGAAAATCTCAGGAGCTTGTGTGTCCTCTCAGCCCCGGGACTGATCTTCGCAGCTGGTTCTGGGAGGAGAGGCTGGGCAAGAGCAGGGGATGTGGTCTGTGATCTTCAGGCAAGACCTGCTGTATTCTGAAGCTAAATGCAGTGGTCAATACACTGGTAATTACACCGACACATAGACATGGGATCAAAGTGAAGTTTGAGGAAAATAAAGATACACATGGATTTATACTATCTATCTCGCTAATCAGCTAGCCCGAATAAAGTATAGCTTAAAAAATGCCTTTAGCTCGGTCAGGGCCTAACATGGTGACAAGCTCTTTCAGGTGAGAATAACCAGGAGAACTTGGTAAGAATATGCTATGCTGGACTGGGTTGGGTGAAGTTGTTTTTTTTTTTCTTTTTTTGCTTTATTTTTAATGATGATAGATTGTCTAGTCAATATCATCACCTCTTTTGGAAGGCATTTATAATGGTCAATGTCAATATTTATGACGAAATAAAGCACTCTAAAATTTATTCATAGTCACTGAGACTATTTTTCACTCAGCATTAATGCACTGAGTGCAGAATACAGTCAGATATGTTAGCCAAGAATAAGCTCAGGCCCCAGTGTAGAGCAAAGGATGTTTAATGTATCTTGACAGTCATTAAGTAGTTGGTAAAGGACTGGCAATGAATCCATTATTCTCCTTATGAATCAATTCCTATTTATAGCAAACTATCAAAAATTCCACATTATAATATGGAGATTGAGATCTTACATAATGGTTCTTTCACCAGAGGCAGCCATGAAAGGACCGGTGAGACTAGAACAAATTACAGTTAATGATAGACTCTTTCTCAGAGAATTAAACACTTTAATTGGTCAATCAGGTTGGGCATTTGAGAAAGAGAGACTTGCAATTATGTGAAAGCCTGCCTACTGTACTTTGGCAGCTTTATGGGCCTCTGGCAATTTTTCATCAGGATTTAGATTTGTCATCATGTTCTAATGCTCATAGCTACACCTAGCCAAGAATAAGAGCTGTTTCTTGACCTCTTGGGTTTTGGGGTTCCTTTGGAGGAATGAAGTTGTTGGATCAAGATTTTCGTACTGATACACTGCTGTGTTGGGGTGCAATTCACACGTGACATCTATGTACCAGCTAAAGTGTCTTTTGCAGGCTTAAGTGAGATGTGATACCCAGACCTTTCTGCTTAAGGGTGAATTTCACCCTCTTAAACATCACAATAACTCCATATAATGCCTGTCTTACATGTTTGGTTTGTAATTTGTTCAGAGAAGAGTTTATCTCTCAATGAGTGTTTTACCAGCCTGCTCACTGCACCGCCTGGTTCCTGGTAGAAGCTTTGAGGTGCTAATGTTGTGTCGCAACTGCTTTTAACAGTCTGTCTTACATCATCTGTAACAAAGCACCATTGTACAGGTTTCTGGGTGTCCCACATGAATCAATGAGTTGGAGCAGCTGTTCTACATCAGCAAAAGCTCTGCTTTCTCTCCTCTGGAGAGTCTCATATTAGAAGTGAGGTAGGATTGTGTTCAAAGTGAAACAAGACCCTACCTTGCAGCAGAGAGCTGTTCTTGCTTGATGGTTGTATGGAACATAATGTGCTTTAGGTATGGCTAGTTACTGCTACAAATGATTTCATTACATTACTGCAAGTTCATATTGCAGGCTTTGTGTTGTGCTTATTCAATGAGCTTAATAAATGAACTTTCGAAGTGCTGGAGACAGCTAGCCTTTCCCCACATGGGAAGGAAGAGCAAGAGTGGATCACTTCAGGGATACCACAGAGGTCTCTGAGCTGAGTTAAGCAGTCTCTCATCCTGAGTGTGGGTGACAGACCAGTCTGCAGTCTTGGATCAGGGGGCATAGGACTGTTTTGGGCCAAGCATGTGAAGGCTGCAGCAAGGTGATGCAAATAGAAGATAAAACTGTATAGTTTGGATAGTTTAGACGTCAGGAGAGAAAGG
Source organism: Chroicocephalus ridibundus (assembly GCF_963924245.1). Lineage (NCBI taxonomy): Eukaryota > Metazoa > Chordata > Aves > Charadriiformes > Laridae > Chroicocephalus > Chroicocephalus ridibundus. The sequence continues at coordinate 146,308,283 of NC_086284.1, forward strand.
GGAGCTAGTGAAACACTGGAACAGGTTGCCCAGAGAGGTGGTGGAGGCCCCATCCCTGGAAACATTCAAGGTCAGGTTGGATGGGGCTCTGAGCAACCTGATGTAGTTGAAGATGTCCCTGCACATTGCAGGGGGTTTGGACTAGATGACCTTTAAAGGTCCCTTCCAACCCAACACATTCTATGATTCTATGATCCTATGATCTTCTGCCTCATCAGAGAGACTTGCCATTGCAGGACCAGGTCTGAGGCACTGTGAAAGCAACAGCTGATGGCTTAGTAGCTTAGCTTCGCTAAGTTATCCTCTAGGATTGATGAATGGTCACATAACTTCACTTCCCCCAGGCAGATGAATCTTTCATCCAGTGCTCGCCATTTAGAAGATGAGGTGGTTGCCAGTCCTCACAAAAAGCCATTACCTGTCACAAGCGGCAAGAGGAGAGGAGCGATTAGCAGCAACAACAAAACCCCAGAGGAAATCATGTACTGAACCAGGTTTGTTCTCTGCTGCCTTTTACAGAGGAGCCATTTTTCCTAAGGAAAGCCTTTCCACCTCCTAAGGAGAAGTCACTTCTCTTAGCTAATCAGAGCAGTGATGAGGGCAGGCCCTTCCTGAACCATAGCAGGCCCGCAGCCCCTCATGGCGAGAGGACACCCTGGGGTGCAGTGGGCTCAGCCGGGGTCCATCCACGGGGCCAGGGCAGGTCCTGGTCGGTGGGCACAGGGACAGGCAGGGGCCGGCCTGTGATGCAGCTGCAGCATGGCGATGGTCAGGCCTGGGGTGGTAGCCCCCGGTAAACAGCACCTCTCAGGGAGCAGGAGGGGCTTTTTGCTAAATGGTGTCCCTAGGCATGAGAAAAATTTCCAGGCCATTACTAGATAAAGCTGGGGTTTTTTTGCATATACAGAGTGGAGGAGCTCAGCGCTGGAGCTCTGGCGAGCCATGAAGAGGTGAGGCACCTGCAACTGCTCTCAGTGCAGGAGGAGGGAAACCTGTGTAGGCCGAGGGCACCAAGGGGACCCTCCATGCTGCTGGGTCTTGCCAGGAAAGAGCTTAAGCAGCGCAACAGGCACATCGTGATGCCTCGAAGAAGGTAAGAAATGAAGCTGGGTTTTCAGAAAAAGGCACATGGGTTTCTTATGTCTGGGGTGTTCACAGAAAGCCGCTAACAGGCAAGGCTCCATCAAGTGTGGGATGCTCAGCTTCCTCTCGTGTGTGCTTGGCACCTCCTGGGCTTGATAATAGCCTTGGACATAAATTACTGCTCGCTGTCATCGGGGCGGTGAGGAGGGGTGTCCCCGGCTCTGTGTGAGGGTGGATCCTACGCACCCCATGGCACAGGGAGACATTTTTCTGCAGCTGGTGCTTACAGGAGGTGGCAGCGCCTGTGTCGGGGGCTGGCCAGGGTTCAGGCATCAGCTCGTCAGCGCCAAAACAGAAGAAACACTGGTTAGCTAAAAAGCCCCTTTCTGCTCTTGCCCCGGACCCTTTGTCAGCCATGCTGCCATGGCATCCATCCGCTGCCCTTAAATACCAGCTGGCTGGCTGGCTGCCAACAGAGCAACCCGAGCAACCAGAGCCTGGGCCTAATGCACTCCTCACCGAGTGTATAGGCTCCATTTTATTTGCATGGCTGTGCAAACAGCACCTATGCCAGTGTGAGGGCATTTGACCTTTAAAGAGACGTCTTCCTGTTTGGCTGCTCAGGTAGCAGTGAATTCTGCTGCCTGGGACGAGAGGCCACGGTCTGGGAGAGGGGCCGACAAAGCTGCTGTGGGGGACAGAGACAGGGGAGGACGCAAAGAGAAGTCTCTGAAAGGCACATTTACTCTTCCTTCTCACCCTGGGAGCGTGAGAGGGTAGCTACCCCTCCTGAAGAAGGAATCCCCCTCCTCTGACTCATCCCAGACAGCAGCTACAGCTGCCCAATACACGTGGAGCCCTCTCTGGCTGTGGGCAGCAGCAGGCATCAGCCTGGCATGGCAAACAGTGGGCAGCAGGACCATGCCGTTGCCCCCAGCAGTCTGCTGTGTCACGTAAACGTCTGCTTTGCTTGTGCCTTTAACTCGAGTCAGCAGCTCCTTTGGGAGCCCAGGTTTGCTTAGGTATAAAAGAGTTTGTTGAAATTCACTGCAGCTTATTCACTGAATGTATTATAAATATTATTAAATTAAATGTAAATGCCTTTGAAGTGCAAATACGGTCCAGGGTTTTTCTCTCTTTTGCTCTGCTTAGGTGCACAAGATAGGGGAGCTGACTCACGGTAGGGTTCTCAGGACTCTCCAGGCTTTTACTGTTCTGGCATTTACTACCCATAACTACACTTCTCATATTCAGATGACAAATTGACCCTGCACCAGGGGAGCCCATGTTTATTCAAAATATCCTAGCCTTGCTTACCATTGTGACAAATCTATACCTAAGGCTTGCTGCCAGCTTGAAAGTCTGGATCCTGATCAGCAACCTTTGATGAGAATCAGTTCAATATAACTTGCTATATTAGCAGATGAAGTGGGAATGAGCCCCAGGGAGATGAAAAGCCAGCAGAGCTTCTGTTAAGTTAGACAAAACTGCTGCCTTCATGTATGCATTTGCACGAGCAATAGCTTTTTGGTGCACTGGGCCTTCACCTTCTGTCCTTCCTCTATAGAGAGGCGTATGTGACCCAACAACTGACCTTTTGGCTTTGCCTATTAGAAAGACATATTACTACTGTCCCTTAGGATAAGTTTGAGAAGAACTTATTTTTCCCTGTAAAACATGAGTACTTCTGTGGACTTTAAAAAATATTCTTTGTTGAATCGTTCTGTCTTCAGAAAGTACAGGGACACCCACAAAATCGTGCTGGTCTCAGATTCATACTGTGTTAGAAAATGAAGGGGTGTCCAGGTGAATTGTTTTCAGAGGTCTCACATGTTTTGAACTTGTCCTCCTCACTGTACTTGTCTCTTCTCATCCCTTTTTGCTATTTATTCACTGTTCTTCCTGCCCAGCTGGGAGCCAGTTCCCCACAGATGTCCTGTGCCATGCAATGGCCCTGCTAAAGAAAATGTTTATTGTCTTCTCCTTCCCCACTGTGGCAAGCAGGAAGTTTGGCAGATGACGTTTCCTGTCAGGAAGGCGACGTGGGGCATAAGAATCTCTGCTATCTCAAAAAACTCACCAAGCAATGCAATTCAACATGAAACTACTTTGGTGTGAGCGACTACAATTGTTATTCGTAGCTTAGTCTCACATTTGCGTTGTTATCTAGGAACCAAATAGTCACATATCTGTCCCATGTAAGATATGTGATTGCCTTGCAAGCTGGAAAGTCAATTTAAATTGAAGGCCCCAGTTAATAATGTACAAGATAATCAGTTTCACATAGCTGTTCTCAAAGATATTAAGGAAAGTATCAAAGAAATACAAATACCATGTGACGTGATTAGCATCATACAGAAGCATTTAGGATCAACATAGTGTCTTTTGTATCTCCCTGGTAATTATTACCATGTTTCCCTGGTTTAATTACATTTATACCTGTAAGATTACAAGATAATTATGCTTGAATTTATTACAGGAAACTAGAAATTGCATGGTTTGTTAACAACAGACAAGCAGAGTATAATTGGCCAACACGACATGGTTATTTGTGCAACATCTGAACACATGTATTATTACTTCAAAGACCCAAGATTGCTGTGTGAGAGGCAAGCGTGAAGCCTAGCCAGTTTAGCACCTGGTAATAGGAAAGCAAAACACCAAGGAAAACACTGCATTGTAAAGCAACCTGGCAGTTCTCCAGGGCTGGAAGCAAAATCTTAAAAATTAGGTTTTAGCAATGTAGCAATTTACTACACCCTATTTCCCCTTCTGTTTGTGACTTTTTGTCTTTTCTGTGCTGGAACACCAGGAAGCATTTTTACCTATTGCATGTGTTGTAGGAGCAGCTTGACTAAAAATTGTCTTCTGTGATTGTAGCAGACTGGACTTTGATGACCTTAGCAGTTTCTATGTTAAGCAGAGGGAGGAAGAACATCTTGGTTTTTGGTTTCAGTTCAGGGAAGATAACGCATCCTGATGGATAGAGCTCAGGGCAGAAAGTGAGAGGACTTGCATATTATTCTTTTCCCTGCTCCTACAGGTATTGCTCTTTGACTCCTGGAGACAGATGCTATCTCTTTACTGAGACCCTGCCTAGCACATTGTATCTCCAAACTCAGTTAAGCCTTCTAGGCACTGGCAAAACATGTAAACATTAATAATGATATAGTGGAAATGGTCCCAGTCAGTGATGGAGATGGTATTCTCAATTAATTTGCAGTAACAGCGAACTGTATACTTCAGGGCTGCATCCTTCAGGCATTGATCAGGCAGGTTTTGCTCTGGAGTCAAGGGGCATTTAGTCTGAGTGACATGTGGAGAATTCAGCTTAGTTCCTGTCGAGTCAACAGCGCTGGTGTGACACAAAATGTTACTCATCCAAGACTCTGGCCATCACCTGAGATGGAACAGCAGCAGCCTTGGCTTGGAGTTGCCTTGTAACTATTCTGCATTTCTAGGTAAATATAAAATTATCTCAGCTTGGCTTTTTTGTTCCTTGCATACTTATTTAAAAAAAAAAAAAAGGAACGAAAAGAACAGAGAAAAAGCTTCATGAAGCTCATAAGCCTTCTCCTTGCCAACAAGCCATCAGGAGTTGCCTCCAGGTATCACTGTTTGCTGAATGTCCTGGGACTTCACGAACATTGAGCAGGGTGTTGAAGTATCCAGTGTCAGCATAACCCCAGGCATTTCTACACATCCTCAACTCTCTACAGACATCAGATGTCAATATACCCTGGTGTTTGTGTGTAACAACAGCAATTTGAGTGCGTGATGGCACTGCAGCAGTTATAAATAATTATTTTCACACTGACGATGTTTCATTTCATCAAGAAACCTTGAAAGAATGTAAAGTATACTTAAGCTCTGTGACAAGCCAAGTAGTAGATAAGCGGTGTTACTCCTACCACGAGACAGTTAAGAGTGAGGTAACATGAAAATGAAGAATTTAGTTTGGTATGAATAGAGTGTAATGAATAACAGAAATCAAGAATTCTGAATTCTTTGCTGTAACCTCTCGAGGTGACCAGCCCTTCTGCTAAGTATTCTGCCTTAATATTACCAGTGAAAAACCTACTGCACAACTGTGTAACATCTCGGCCATACAATAAACAAGCAACAGCATGAAAACTCCTTGACCAAGAAAAGGGCAAAGTAGTGAGCTGAATAGCATCAGGGAGCTGCCCACGGGACCTGCTCCATGCAGGGAGGGCAAGCAGAGGGACAAGGGTGACCACAGGACCACGCGCTCCCCATGCCACAGGGCACAGACCCACTGAATCTGAGCTTTGTGAGCAGAGCAGGGGCAGTGATAGCAACAGGTCCTGTCCTGTGGGTTCAGTGAACCCCAGGGAAAAGCAAGGTCATGTCTGAGGCCAATTGAAACAGCAATTCAAGAACAGGGCTAGAAACAAGTTCTCCTACAACATAGCTCTGTGGAAGAAAAATTATGATTATATATTACAAAGCAGAGATTTTTTTCCAAATGTGTTTGAAGAAACCAGATGCCTTCTGAGAATAACGTTTCCTTATTTGAAAACACTTTTCCCCCTTCAGAAAAAGAAGCATAATAGGAATTTAAGCAAGCCCGACCTAGTGAACTTTATTTACATTTGTAGTGCCTTCAGTATCTGGATCATTCCTTTAGTTAGATATTCTATATAGCAATGGGCTACAATATATGACACAATTGTCTTTTTGCAGTGTGTATTTAACCATGCGAGTGAAATTTTGAAAGATCTTGGGCCAGATTCTGTGATCCTCAGGCTAATGTTTTACATAGCTTTTTTAAAAAAAGTTTCCACTCATTAAAATTAAAAATAAACAAGCAGCAGTTTTTAATCTTCAGTGACAATGTGTGACTTGCTTACACTCTGTCTCTCTCCTACTCAAAGAAAGAAGAGCTTGAGTCTGGTAAGGGAGGACTCTTTTAAGTTCTTGCTGAATCGAGGTTCGGTGTAATTATATTTCTTATCTACACAAAGTTAACACGGGTATCTACCTGGGGCCACCACCCTGCAGCAAGTAGTTTGCTTGCCAGAAGTTGAGCCAGGAAGTCAAAAGCCTCCTCCACAATCAGTCACTTTAGCAAAATTGGGCCCCAGCAGTAGTTTGAAAGACAGGAGGAAAACAATGGCTCATGATCTATTTAGAGTGAAGAAGCGGTTACTAAGAGGGTCCTAAAACAAATAACTATTTTCCTCGCAGCCAAGTGAGTGCTTCCAACAGTCTCGTTAAGAAACAAAGAAGGGAGGATCTAAGTCTGTTTGCCCCCACTTGGTTTGTCTTTGTCTGTTGGAAAGGTCAAATTGGTGCATTTTGAAAGAACAACAAAAACTGCTGCTTTTCTGTCACATCTGTTCTATAAATAATCAAAACTAACCTACAGGCTAGCAGACATGTATTGGGTATGTCGACCCCCTAAAGGTTCACAGAAGTCTATGCTGGAGAGCCTCGCTGAGTGAAACCCTGCTTTCACCGAGATCAGTGGCACATGCTGCAAAAGGCACTAGGAGAAGTAGGGAAGCAGGAGTGTGACCAGAGAACGTGTTTGTGCTGATGAATCTGCCCCCTCGCCACCATGGCTGCTACTCAACAGACACCAACTGGGGTAGCAGAGAGACAAAGCAACACTGGCCACACAAAATTGCAGTGCCTTCTCTACCCCCACCTCTCGATGCTAGCAATCAGTGACTTCACAACAGTACTCACTGGAACTGATTCACTGTGAAAAAAAGAAAAAAACAACCACACAAAACCAAACAAAGCCAATATCAGTTTATTTCTTCTTATCACCCCAAACAATAGGCACAAGAAAGAGTTTTCACAGCGACTGAAATTACAGGACCAAGTACTGCAACTCCAACACCAGCTGGAAGTTCAAAGACAAAGTTGTTTACAGGTGAGAAAAATAACCTTATCTTTAAAACACGCATCTTTGGTGCCTCTTCATTATGCTATTATTGCCATGGAGCTGACTTTCCTTCAAAAGCAGATTAGCACAGATTTAATGCAACTGAACTGAATAGCCTCTAATGCAACTGAGCTGCAGCAGTGGTGCAAGTGAGCATTTAAATGGCCACACACTTAAATGCTAAGGTACAAGAAACTCCCTACAGTGCACAATTTTGCACTAGCTCTAGGCTTTCCCACCATTTTTGCCTGCTGGACTTTTGTGTTACTGGGACTCAATAAGCTATCTTTGGTGCTGACTGGCTCAAATTAAGCCTTTGTGCCTCATTGCTGTATCAATCACAGCTGCTGATGCTTCCTGGTAGCAATTTTTTTTCCCTCCCTTGTATTTGGCCAGACAATGTTGTCTTTTAGGTAGAGTGAGAAAGCTGAGATCCTGGGTCTGGTCTAGTAGTCTACTTGTGATGTGAAGCTGGCTTCTTTTGAGGTTTTCTCTGTTTGGCCTTAGGTAACTCTTGTGATTTAAGATACTGAATGATTTTTGCCTGGATGTAAAGTTGCTCTTACTTTGTACTCTATGCAGTTATCTGCAGAGGTATATTTGTCTAGTGAATAGTGTGAGATTGCATGTGCTAACTCTACTCCATTTCACTTCTTAATTTTGTTTGTTGGTGACTTGTTGCAGGTCCTCTAGAAGAGGAATAAATAGCCTTTTAGTAGGTGTGACTCAAAACTTCTTAGCATTATATGCAGAATTCAAATTTGCTTGGGGTACAGGTGCTCTTATTGCAGGAAGGAGGGAAAATTGTCAGGGCTGGGGGAGGTGTTACTCTGTAGATCTAGGCCCTTTCCTCCAAGCGCATTCCTCTAGCTGGCTCTCTGGAGTTCTCAAAGTGCTAAGAAAGCCATGGCTCCATTGGCTGCTGGCTGCCCTAGGCAACCAGCTCTGCCTCTGTGTGAATTTAAGCAAGCTTTTTTACTCTGCAAATTGCTGTGTGAAAGGAAGAAACTGAAACCTCCACTCCTGATGCTTTGACTTTCCTGCCCTGATAAGATGTGAATTTAAAGAGCCTCAGCATGCGCTTCTTCTCAGGAGTAGGTTGTTTTTGGCTGTATCTCTATTAATAAATTGCGTGTCCCAATAGGAACTGACTTAGAGCACAAAATAGCTGTTGCTTAGGACCTGGTATCTACAGCACATGCATTTTGGGCTACTCTTAGTTTCATCTAGCAGACTGAACGTCCATTAGCAAATGGAGCTGATCATTCTGTTTAGTTTCACTTGAAAGAAGTCTGCCATATGGGCTCTCAGCCTCTCTGTCTTATCAACCAAATCACAGGGGGTGGCGGTGATGGGAAGCCTGCTTTTCTGGAATGTATCTTCTGTTCTAACAACATCTAATATAGATTGACCTCCATAGCCAGCATGCAGTATTACTTCCCTGGAGCCCACCTGCTGATGATGGGGAAAATAATGCTGGACTTTGCAATGACTGAGCTTGTAAAAGGTGAAAATCCCTTTTTAACCCATTGATTCAAAATGTCTGTGTGCCTCTGCATCTATAGTGGGTTGAAATGCATTGGTTGCTAAGGGAAGAGTGGGTGTTGCATCTGAGGAGAATGATGAGAAAGCAAATTGTTTGAATAACCTGAAGCACAGGCAGGAAAAGCCAATATGTTATCATGGTCATTTCAGTCACTTGCTTTGGAAGGTGTTGTGACTCTTAATTCATTAGTGTTTGCTAAGTGTTTTTAAAATTCTGTGAATAAGTTACTTGAGAGCTGTAAAGATTACTAATGGTCTTATGGTGTAAGCTTTCAGGGATAGATTATTATTTAACTTTCTATAAACTGAGTGCTAGAGCTGTTTCATTAAAGGGTCTGTCAGCACTTAGATTATTAAAATGTGTTTTAATATTAAATCTTGTTCCTGGTGAGCATCATGGGAACACTTCCACCTGGACTGATGGCTTCCCACCCCACCAGGACTGAGGGATGTTTAAGCTCTTGTTAGTTCTGGAACTGCCTCTATCAGTCATAAATGAGCACAACTTCTTCCCTGCTGAGATGATGAGTTTGGGATGTGGTCATTTAACTTACTACAGCTGAGGCACAGGAGCTGGCAGGGTAGGAAGAATGAAAGGGGATGGAGAAGAGAGCTGAGATCACCTGGGATCGCTTTTCTTTCCTTTTTGAAATAAAATATACCCAAGAATGAAAACCTGAGGTCATAAGGAAGTGGAAGAGAGGTCCTTAAAACTTCAGTAAGTCAAGCTGCAGATACTATACCAAAAATAGTGTTCCTGAAAGTATGTTAATTGTGATTGGTATTGCCAGGTTCAGGTTTTCCAGGTTTCCTCCTGAAACCTCAGGGTTAATTTTTCTGTTTAGTCTGCTTTTGTTTCTGATGAAACCACTAAAATAACAATTTGGCAACAGAAATCTTTCCTGTGCATGAATTTAAAAAGAACAAGCAAAGCATGAATTAGCATTTGTATTTGAGAGACAGACACTTGAGAGAATGGAGTTAAAGTCACAAGACAAAAAGCCCTTTGTGTGTTTTGGTAGTCACCTTGCTGATCCATAATGACACTCTTGGCACTGACAATGAAAGCCCATCAAAAGGAAAAGGAGTGGTTCTATGTTTAGGTTCCTGGCTTTGTACTCTAGAGACCTGAGTGAGTATTTCTCTCCATCTCTTTAAGCTTATGCAAGCAAGAACAGCTTTGGAGCACAGCTGGGTGAGGAAAAGCCAACTGTGAGGCCATGAGGTCTCATTAGTAGGTGAACATTGGTTGCTTCTGCAAGAAATGAAGCTCACGGAAGGCCATGTAGGCCTGAATCCTCACATGAGGCTTTTGTGAGCTGTTTTCAAACACTATTGACATCTCCAGAACAGCTATTAAACTATGGCTCTGCTCTCCCCTTGTGCCTAGATGTTTAGCACAGACTGACTTACGCTGTCGGGACAGGTAGGTTGTGAATGCTTGTGTCCTCTATTTAGTATATCTCTGTGTTTTCTGTCTAAAAGTGAGATACTCCTTGCCTTAGATGGTTGCTGCTAAGGTGCTTGAATTCTCTGATAATGGTTGTCACTTAGCCTCTTGTCCATCTACACAAGGAACCTGCTGGAGTTGTGCAGCCTTTTGGAAAGTGGGAAGAAAATGCGAGAGTATTTCTTAGGATCATCTTGCCCCAGGGGAAGCCTTTTGTTTTTAAAATAACTTCACTTGCCTTTTTAGCTTACTCTGTCAGAATCTACACACTCTTTCCTTTTATTTATTTTCATTTTTACAGCCATTCACTTTGAGAAGAGACTCTCTATGGGAACACTGTAAGAGTCATGCCAGTAAGTGCTTAGGGGTTTTTTTTGAGGCTTTTTGTGTGTGGTTTGTTTTGTGTGGGATCACTCTATGCACTACAACACTTAAAAATGCACAAGGGGAGATGAGAGCTAAATTTGTTGATTAGGGAACATGTTGCTTTCTAGCATTGGCCGGAAAGAAATCCCTGTTTTGTATGCACATGGCAAAAGAGCTAATGCACAGTAAGAAGTCTTCAACCTTCCCTCAGAGGCACAGGGTATGCGCTAGTGCCAAAAGCAGGACCATTGACTTTAGGTTAATGATCTGAATGGGAACAGCAAAGGCAATGATTAGCATTTGCTGGTTTTAAACCTTGAACAAACACCAGTGATATTAAAAGTACACAGAATGAAGATATCAACAGAAGACTACTGGAGTCTTCCTTCAGACGCGGGAAAGAAGATGAGTCTCTTCTATTCCTCAGTCTTGACTTGTACGTAACTTTGAATAGCCCTGCGTACCTTCTGGGAAATCACTGCTTGTCTGAATGCAGTATGCCTTCATTCTTCTCTTCCATATGTTCTATGGTAAAACTCAGTGCTCCCCAGTAACTGACTTGACTCCAGGTACATTCAGGAGTAGAAATGGCAACAAGAACATGACTTCAGCCTGTGTGCAGAGTGAAAAAGAAAAAGCTGATTCTTAACAATCTAGTGTTGCAAGTGGGTAGATAAAATGCGACTAGTCTCTTGCAATGCACTGTGTATGGCTGGCTGCTTCCAGAGGAAAGTGGAACACAGAAAAGCATGGGAGTTCTTGGGTGCAATGTCTTTTGTTTGTGCGTGTGTTTCTTCTCCCCTCCTCCTCCCTTCTCTTGTGGATCTGACTCGTAAGAGCTGGCTACAGCACAGGTATGTAACTACTGGCTATGGTACAGGTAAAAGGTTTCCTGTATCATTAGTATAGACCTTTTCCCATAAAGTGTTCCACCTCTCTGCGCCCCTTTCCCCTCTCTCTGCGTCCCTGTTGGCATTTCTATAATACAACACAAAAGCAGAAGCAAAGCTTTCATCCCTGGAGTCTCTACATCATTCTGTTTGGAGACAGAGGTTTAGCTATGAGCGGACAAAGTCTGCTGCTTTATGACCTGTTCGGATGTTTTAGCCTTTCACGGTGAAAGTATGCAAGGTAGTGAGGCTGGGGACTGCCTGTGGGAGACCTCAAAGCTTGGATGGATGTGAAGTGGTTTGGGTAGTGGGGTCAGCTCAAATGAGTTGATGGCAATTGGGGATTTGCTTTAGCTCAGTCAGAATCAGTTCCTGGGTCTATTTGTAAAGCTGTCACCAGCTGTGGACTACTCGCTACTAGAAAGCTGTTGTGGAAAGTTGTTGCCACCACCCTTGAATGGCTGTCAACATGTAGATGCTATGCAGTTGCCTTGTGATGGTATCTTCTAATGTAGGACACTCCAAATCCATGTGCTTACTCTACATAGAGTATGATGAAGTAGAAAGGAGCAATGAGAAATGGAAGTTTCTCAGTGGCAGAAACAAAATCACTTTAGAGGAACGTATTTAGGGACAGGCTGTGAGTCGGCTGCACCTTCCATGAGGCTTAGTGCAGCACTTGGATTGCATGCGTGCTCGTAGGCGTGAGGGAGGTATGAGCTTGCTGTTATGTCTTTCTGTGGCTGAGGCAGGACAGCCTGATTGCTGGCAATCACAGCCTTTTTTTTTTTGCACTGCATGCTCTGCCTCCTGCTCGTTCCATCACAGCAAGAGCAGCCTTGTGCACTCAGACTGCTTCCTATCTGGCAGTTGTTAGTAGCAAGCCCAGTGGACCACAAGCAAAGCAAATAGCAGGGCATGGCTATTTTAACCACCCATGCTATTCTACTGCCCAAGAGAACTGCCTGCTTTCCCTCTGCCTGGGGGGAGCAAAAACCCCTGGCTGCCTGGATGTCTGCCAGTAGGAAGTTTTGGCACCCGCACCAGGTTGACACAATGTCCTGGCTGGTTTGCAGCTGGAGGTGGGGGGTGAGTAGGGCAGGGTGGGATTTGCTTATTTTCTGTCTTTTCATTAGTTGGTTTTCTTGGCTGTTCCTGCACCTATGTAAGCATTTCCTCCCAGTGTTCCCCTGCCTTTTTTGTTTCCCCTGGTGAATTGATGTTGCTCTTATTGAATGATGATGGGTTTTTTTCCCCCTCTTCTTATTTTCGAGCATGAAGTGAGGTGAATTAATGTGTGTGGGAAAAGTGCCAAAGGCAAGAAGTGTTTCCTCTGGCATGAAGGGGACGGTCTCTGCCTATCCTCCTGAAGCCTTCTGTTGCTGGCTGGACTGTTCTTGTGCCAAGGACAAATGAACACAGATGAAAGCACATTAGGCTTTATGTGTGAGGGAGATAGTCACAGCTGAAGATGCATTATTTTTTTTTTAATTATTATTTATTTATTGCCCCTGTTGGCCCCTCATTCTGTAATGGCAGTAATTGAGGCTCTAGATCTGGATGCTGAGAGGAGGTGTTCTGGATCCAAACCTCACAGACTTGGCTGCGGCATTAATTGAGGTCACTCAGATGAGAAGTTTGCTCACTCTTCTGCCTCCTTTCCCCCACAGCAGCTCTTGATGCATTAAGCAGACTGCTGGAACCAGAACGATGCATATGATGTAACTGCCTAACATGTGTTGAAGAGCTCTGTGAATCTCATCAGCCAGGGAGCTTGAACATGCCCCCTCTCTGACGCTGACTGATATTTCTCCCTTGCACCTTCCTTGCAGAGATGGGATTAGCTTCTGACACTGTACACAGAGCACTTAGGTCATCTGTCTGAATTTCTGCTTGTGTTTACTGTTGCTCTAGAAGAGTCATTCCATCTGAAGCATAAACTATTACCTGCAGTTAGGCCCAACTAAAGCTTTGAGACAGCTAGAAAGAGCAATGATTCACATGACCTAGCTACTCAATATAATTCATATCCCATATATTTGTGTGTAATAATAAATAAAATCGCTTTTTACTGGAGTAGAATTTCATCTCTTCATCAACATCATGCACCAAGTGTCGCATAGGGTTTTTCACTGTAAAACAAATAGCTGGAGCTTGTTGTTAAAATATAATTCCCGGAATATTAATATCTGGTATTGTTGCATAAACAAAGATGCCTTTGCATGAATGAAAGGTTATCCAAGAACTCCCAGTTTTTTCCCCTGCTTGTTTGCTGTTCAATTTAATCCCAAATCTCCTTTTTTTTGGTGGTTGTTTTTTTCCTCACATATATTGTGAGGAAATGTATATATTTTCACAAGTATTGTGAGGAAATGTATATATTTCCACACTGTATTGTGGAAAGGAGACTATGGGCTTGTCCTGTAATTTGCAGCTCTGCACTGAGATGATGGTGTGATATGATCTTCCATTATTTTTAAAAGCATCAAGTTATTAAGGCTAATATGGCCTGGTGCGTGTGGTGACAAGCTATCTCTTACTCTGAAAAGCAAGAGATGCTGCACACAACAGGGCTATGGGGAAGCTTGCCGTGATGATGATAAAAGCATTTTTAAGGCATGCTTTCATTACTTTGGGTTAAAGCCTACCCTTGACTCTTATAGGTGGTAGCTGACAGGTATGGTCTGAACAGTTTTACATTACTTTTAATGTATGTATTTATTCCTTGGGATGCAGTAGGCTGCAACTGAAACATTTTTCTTCTGTTGACTTGAAAAGTATAGTAAATCCTACGTTTGCTGCTGGATTGTTTGTTCGGTTTCTCCTGCTTTATGCCCTTTTGCCCACAGCAGTTTGTAATTGAGTCTAACGAGGAGCATAGGCATATTATAGGTTACTCTCTTAAAACTGGGGTTAGCAATCAGATAATTGGTTTCTTTCAGCAGATGCATGGCTACAGAACCTGAGTTTCTCTTTCTTTTTCCCTTTTTTTTTTTTTTTTTTTGTGGTAATAAATGCTATGTGGTTATGTTTGACTATTTTTTTTACAGCCTGTCTGTAAGACTGTCTCAATTCATCCCTCATCTCGTAAAATACTAGAGATCCCAGCAGATGAGTGGGACTTGTGTGGTCAGAAGCTCTTTCGCTCCACCTAAAAGGAAACCTTCAGAAACTGAGTGATACAAACACAGATTTAATGGCTAAAGTTCAGAAAACTTGAGAAGGCAATGAAGCAGGGGTGAAATGAATTCAAGAGTAGGCTACAGCAGCCTACCATCAAAATTTGAACCTCTAATGTATAACATGTGTTCCTGCTTTCATTTGTCTACTTTACAAGAACTAATACACAGTATTTTCAGGGTTCACAAGGGGACTTTTCTCCCTCTAGGCTATTAGCTACAGTAACAGCTTATTAAGAAAGTTAGACTTTCTCCCAGCTGGGGGAAAAACGGGCCCTAAAGGAGAGGGGGAGGAAGAGGAGAAAACTGAACATTTTGTTTAAACAACTTAACAATACAATGCCAGAGGAAATGAATCAGATGAGAGTGATTTCTGCAAGCATGTATGTTTTGCTCTACGAAAACAAAGAGGTTTAAATCCTGGCCTCCCAAGAGTCAATAAGGCCCATGTTTAACTTAGAATGGTAATATGGGGTCCTGATTTGGTTGCTAAGGGTGGAGGAATGTATTTCAAGAAGAACAAAGGGTAGTTAGGTTTCTATCTAGTGTAACCTCCTCAGGACATTTATTTCCTAGGATTATTTCTGGGTTTTATTTTCTTCCCCCAAAAGTAGCCTTCTTCCTTACCCCAACCCTGGAAAAAAAAACCCACAGCCCTGTTCTTAATGTCATCTTCTACAGAAAATGAGGTCATCTGCACCTGATACGGTGTGGTGTCATCTTGTCATTGGCACTTGGTACAAATCCCCAGTTCCTTCTTGCTGTAGGGTCAGCCCAGCTCTGGGAAGAATTAAGCTGTGCCACACTAAGGAGGCCCAAAGGACCGTCTGGCAGGCAGGGACGTTAGAAGACTGTAAATAAACATCTGCTTTTCTTGGACTTGCCTTTTGTGACGAAATATGAGGTTTCCTTCCTCTCCATTTCCTACGTTAGTGAGATACTCAGTTGCTCATTTGAAGAAGTCAGAATAGGAGGATATGCCCCCCTGCCCCACACCCAGTGTGGCTTGGAGCAGTCTGCTTGTGAGTGTATATTCTCTAGTTATTAACAACTATTTGTGGGCAGATTGTTCATGTGGTTTTGTCTGTATGTATTTCCAAGCCATCTTGGCCCTTCTTAAAGGCATTTTCCAGGAATAAGCCCTCTGGGAGCTTTGAATGACTGGTTCGTGATTGCTATCCTTAGACTAAGACTGCTGGGTGAGAGGGGTATTTAATCTTGGCCTTTCACAATATGACTGACAGCTGTTTCACACCTCTGGTGGTTTTTCGCAGCCCCTTAAGTATGTGCTGATGCTGAACTGGAAATACTGCTATTCGCCCTCTCCATTAGTGCATATGAATAATTGACTATCTTAAGATATTTTGAGACATCAGCTCCTCTTCTTTTCCTCCTCTCTAAAATCCTTCCTGTTCCCTTAGTTCCAAGTACGCTGGTACTTCCCAGTGAGCTTTCTGTGTTATCTCGGGTTGACCAGTTCATTTATCTGTAGTAGCAGTGACAGCAGTCAGTGGGTGAAATTCTGGTCTGAACTTCCATAGCCTGTGTCCTACCTGCCTCTCTGCATGCAGTATTTCCTGTTTCCTGACTGTAAGCCTTTGAAAGCAGCAGTTAAGCATTTTGAAGCAAGTCTTTGATCTCTTCTCTTCTGTACTTGGAATGGGCAGTGTTTGCCTTGCTACAGCACTGTGACTAGCTGTGCTGAGGCAGAATGGGCTGTTCATACATAGCATGCACGTAGATCAAGGGGAAAGATGTTTCCCTTTGGATTTCCAACATGATCTTGTTATTCAGGTCAGAACACATATTCTTGTGTTTTTGTCTCAACCTAATGTAATGGAGCAGCCCGATAGGGGCTACCCTACACAGAGGTGATGAGCTGTGACCAAGAGTGATGCTGGCACAGGCTATGCAAGACCCTCTTTCCCCAGAGCCCAAGGTTATGCTACCTGGTGACAATGGCAGACTCCATTGACAAACCTAAAGAAGGTGAGATGCTGAATCAGGTCTGGGATATGTCCAGGACAGTCCAGTCAAGGACAGCAGGAGACCAGACTGGACATGGAGCTACCTAAGAGTGTCGGTACAAGAACTATCTGGCATAGAGAGTCAGAAACAAGGCTGGAAATAAGTCTGCCTACAGAATAGGTCTGGGGCTTTTTGGGAAGCCCAGTCAGCGAGCTAGGATGGGGCTGGGCATAGGCATGAAGCCCTAGGTCTGAGCTGCAATGGGGCCCATGGGCAGGGCAGTGAGTGTGTGGAGTCCTGGGTGAGGCTGGCCAGGGTCATTAAGGCCCCAGGTGCCCTCAGGGCTCTGAGAGCCAGAACCTTGTTAATACAGTGCAGAGTTGATGGACTTTTTGTTTTGATAAAAAAGCAGTACCTAGTCAACATGCTGTCATAAAGCACAGTTTGTAGTCCCTTTTTCAAGAGAAAGCATAATTACATTTTTCTTCCTAATCAACAGCCTGCTTTCTGAAAAATGACACCAAAAATGTATTAGTCAAAAACCAGTGACAAGAATATGCCAATGAAGTGTGTGTGTGTATGAGAAACAAAACAGAAGGATAATATGGGTAATTGGCTAATCTTTTTATAGGAGGACTGAAAAATATGTTCCTTCTGATAAGTTTTATGGACCAGTAAGAATGAGCCAGTCATACTAACTGAAGTGCTGAATGTGTCTTGCTCTTCCCAAATACGCAAATCTGAGGAAGTCTGAGAAGGCCCAAGAAGGGTGTTGTATTATTCTAAGCCATGTGTTTCTTGTCCTATTCTTGGCATGTTCTCGTGGATTTCTCTTCAATTCCCTGTGCTAACAGCTGATTAGTGAAGCATCAATTCTGCTATCAAATAAGTAATGCCTCTGAAAGTTAATAGATGCGTCTTCATTTGAAATGTTATTTCTCTTCGAAAGAACCTTAATAAGAAAATCTAAGTGAGAGCATCTGATAAACAAATAGCAATGTTAAGTCTATAGAAAGGTTGCCCCAAAGAATCTGTATCTTCTTCTGGTTTTAGCTTAGCAAAAAAAAAAAAGGAATCAAAGTAGGACTTCCACCTTTTTAAGGAGCAACTCCCATTAGGGCTGCCTGTGTATGAAGGGGCGTGCTACTACATAGAGTTGGGACACAATATGAAGTCTTAAGCCCAGGCTTACCAAACCTTTTTGGGATAGGGAGTAGGGGAAGAGGTTGCTGTAACGTATTCCACAACAAAGCACTAAGAGATGTCTGGGCAAGATATAGGAAAGGGCTTTCATTTAAAATATCTGTTAAATAGTGGTCTTGAGTCTTCTTTGAAAAATCATGCTGGATTTGAATCAAAGCTAAAGTTACTTCCTGCCCTTGGTTTTATTGTTTCGTCCATGATCAGAAATGCTGAAACACTATTAAAGAGGTTGCTTTAGTATTAGGTTGTATCTCTAGTTCATGTTTCTACGTTTCAATCTCAAGCCGTATTTCTAGGTCAACCAGAGTTAGGAAATACTGCAAATCTCCTTGGGTTTTCCTGAAACTTCTAGCCCCAAATTGCGGATACAAAAAGCTTGCATGAGATGAGTTATTTTACAACTTGTGGTACATCAGTCTTGGAGGATCCATGGACTCCTTCTGAGATGCCATGAAAGATAATTATCAACAGGCCTAAGCAGATTTGCACTTCCCCTGGAAAAAGTACAAGGATCCACAAGCGCAAAAAAAGTCTCAAATGAGTGCTTTAAATAACTCTGGGCTTGTCTATAAGGAACCCATCGTGTCTCGAGTTTATCCTCAGACATAACTTACATATGGGAGACAGCAGTAGAACTTACAAAGTCTTTCTTGTCACGCGCCCCTGAGCTGATTTGCTGGTGACTAATAATTGTAGCCTTTCCCTCAGTCACGCGCTAATTTTTCTTTTTTTCTCTCCTGTTTGGGCACTGAGCTTAATTTCTGCTGCTCTATGAAACCTGTTTGAAATTAGCCAGTAAATTCAAAAGCTATTGGTGGTGAGGGGGACTCTGTGTGTGTGCATACCCATCAACACGTGTGTTAATAAGGTGCTTAAGCTTAATTTCCTTAAGAAACAAACCTAACAACCCAAGAAAATCAGTCTAAAACTTAATTTCTTTTTTTGAACAGCTGTAGAAACAGGTATTGAATGATAAATTAAGCAGCCTGTGATGCCACCCATGCAGTTGCCATGTATTGGCAACCTACATGCCATAAATGCATAATGGTATACGACCTTTTCACAGATGAATGAATCCTTGTGATTTGAAGGATTGTTTATTAGAGGATGGATGGATGGGAGGGAACAGATCAGAACCCTCTTCTGCTAATAGCACTGAAACTCTTATTTGCCACATCAGGTTATGATTTGTGTGCCTGCTCAAAGCTTTCATTCAGTTGTGCTTTGCTTTGAGTTTTTTTGGCTATGTATTGTCCTAACTTACATGCCTTACATGCAATAATCATAACTACCCACACATTGCAGCCTTGATTTTAATGACCAAACTTAACATCATGTGGAGTAATGTTGTTTGTAAACAACTTATGTGTGTGTTGCCAACTGATCCATAGAACTGGGATCATTTCAACAAACTTTTTTTTTGTTTTTTTTTTTCATGAATGAATGTGTATATAGATGAAAATAATGTTTGACTCACTTATATAAAGTCTTCTGTTAAAGTAGAAGTAGTTTAATAATTATTCATTTTTTTCCAAGAGGGAGATCAGTGCTTCTGTTTTTAGTAACATGTTACTGATGGGTCAATAGCTTCTATAATGCTTTTTTTTTTCTACTGAAGATGTAAACCTTTACTGCTTTTATGAAATTTACAATGGAAAGCTCTTGAGTCCGGAGGATGTGCTGTGGCCTGAACTGCAAAAATCAACCAATCTGTCAATAAATGGCTAGTTCACATATTTTTATGTAACAATTTATCTAAAGCTCTTGTTTTGTTTCCAATATGAAGCTGTAATGGATACCAAAACCTCAAAAGCCATGGTCGATGGGACTCTTACTCTCTATCTAGCTCTACAAGTTGTGTATAATTGAGACATGCATATATTGTCTATTAATTATTGCTTTAGTGCATCTCCAAGCTAGTTATAGATCTATCTTTAGTATAAAACATGGCAAAGGACTGCATTTTACTTTGGGCCACTGCAGCTATGTGAAATTCACAGTGAACTGTCTAGTGACAACTTTAGTTTGTACAAACAAGCTCTAGTCCAGTTTCTTTTCCCACTATAATCTGTTACTATTTGAACAGCAATTTCAAAGGTGTTGCAAGGTGAAATTAATCTGATCTGCTGTCACGTATATTCAGGTGAGATGAACTGCATACTACAGGACTTAATTCTCTCTCTTAACAGTGAAGGGGGAGCCCAGAGTGTGAAGCTCTGGCATGGGTAAAATGAATTTGACCCTGGGTGGATAGTCTGCAAGGCTTATGCTCCCAAGTTGGTTAGCTTTCTCGAATAAAATCCGCTTTGCTATTTGATTCAGGGGAAGCAGCCTTGGTTCTCTTTGCAGGGGCTCTGATGTTGTGCGTCAGTGGGGAAATTTGAGGAGGTAAATGACCACAGTTCATCAACAACTCTTCTTTTACATCATGTTTCTGATCAGCGGGTGTGCTCCTCCTGATGAGCTGCAAATGTGTACTTAACGTTATATTAGCTATTAACTCCCAAAGTCAACAGTTTCCCTGGTAAGATCAGAACACTTCAAATATTACTCTGTATTTTAAAAAAAAAAAGTAATATTTTTTCAGTGTAGAAGAACCCTTATTAAAATATTTACAGATACTTTTATGATGTTATACTGCTTTCCTAAAACACTGATCAACCATGACGAATACGTTTGTATGGGTGTTATCATTCTCCCTCCTCTAGCCCCCAATTCTTCTTCTTCGAGGAGAAAGTGTTTCTACTTTTCTAGGATCCAGAGGAGGTCCAGGCTTTTAATGCTCTGCTATAAGCATGAATTGGAGACCTAAAACGTGTGCAGGCTGGTGGGGCACTGTCATCTCTTTGCAGCGGGGAGAAAGACAGCCTCTTTTGAATGTCCCCTCTCCTGCCTATGGCACACGGAGAGAAGAGACCCCTCGGTGCTCCCTGGAGCTGTCAGTCTGCTCATCTGCTTGGGAGGAGAAAATGAGAACCTCCTTTTGTGTGTCACTCTTTTCCTCAGTCCCTCTTTGACAGCATAGATGATTTACAATAGCAACTCTGGTAGGGCTGTTGACCGTTATTTTTGTAACACCCAAATTCCTGTTTCTCTGGATTTATACTTTTATGGTTATGAAGTTCAGCAGGCTAGATACAGTTTAACTCTCAAGCCTAGTAAATGACACTGGCATCTCCGCGGCAGTAACAAGAGCTTGCTGTGGAAATGACAGCACGTTTACGGGAGGGAGCAAGGGGCCTGATCCAAAGCCCACTTTAACTCACAGAAGCTTCTCTGTTGACCTCACTGAATTAGGCTTCCAAGTAAACAGCAGCTCCCCTGAAGCAGCAGTCAGCTGTTTTAATGCTGCAGGAGAGATTAGTTACGAGCAAATGGTGTTTCACCACATTCCAGGCCAGCAGCAAATTCTTATATTCCTACAGGAACAGAGTGTGTGCTTACCGAATGTGCGTCATGAGCAACTGCAGAGATGACAAGTTGTCAAATGGATGTTTGCTGCCTAAATAGGAGGAAAATGGTGAGCATGAGAAAAATGGGATGTGTATGTATATGTCTTGGGAATGTGCAAGCACTCAGTGAGCGGTCGTGGTGTTTTGAGCATCCCAGAGCACTGCAGTGCACTGTTTGGCTTGATATGGTGTGTAACGTAAGTGGTAGGTTGTGACCCCTCAGGCAGATGTTTGGAGGTCTGTCATAAACTTGTCAGGATCTTGGATGCTTTAATGGCGGGAGGAGAGAGAAAGGACAGCAGCCCTGATAGCACTGTTAAACCGAAGCCACATGTCCCAAATGGCGGGTCTTGACCTCTGCTGGGTTCTGCAACGATTCAATGAAGTCCCAGGGTGTTTGGACACAGGTACAGCAGTAGCTGCAGCGGGTGTGTGGTGTTACAGTGCAACAGTTTGATACGATACTGTAAAAGAGATTTTTGAGGAGTCTTGGGCTTCTTTTTGACCTGGGTTATTTGTCAATTTTGGAAGCAGTAAGCGGAGGGGAAAGGATCAGTAGCTGAAACTGTATGTGTTTGTGAGGAGGGAGAAGGGAAAAAGCACATACTACTTCAGCCAGCTTTGTGCCACTGAATCATGTGGCTGATCTTCCACAATCTGCAGTAGTTTATTTCTTTCAGGGTAAAAGGCGTGAGAACAGGCTTTAATTACCGACTGCAAATGTTTAAACTGGCCTGAGAATTGCTAAGTGTGTGGATGGTAGGAGCTCAGCACCTATGGGGTTGGGAGAGGGTCAACTTTTGTATTTGGTGCTTGCAGCTGGTTCTTCTTTCTTCCATCCCAGCCAGAGCCAGGCTGCTGCCCAGGTGGGTCGTGTGAAGGCTGCTGAGCCCGAAGTGGATTGCCATGTCTAAAAGACTGAAATGATGGTCAACGCTACTTGTTCATTTGGCATCGCAGGCAAGAACAGACTCTCGGTTTTTTTTGGAAACAGACCTGTTGAGAAACAGATAGTGTATGGAAAGATCATCTAGCTAGATAAAGTGGGAAATTATAAAGCATATCAAGTAGTGTAAGAAGATAAGAATGCTTCCCAGAACACTTTTGTGTTTGAGTGAAAGGAAATCACAGAATGATTACAACTGTCTCGAGAGAAAAGGGAGATATTTCTAAGAACTTAGTGATCTGATGCACTAATTACATCTGTAAAGTAGCATAGGAATGCTGTGTCTTAAGGTCTTTAAAATATTATGTAATTCAGAGATATTTATAAGGGTTTTACTGATAAACTAGTTTAACTACTGACCCATTAGATTTTCTAATAAATACTCATTAATATTTCTATAAATCAGTTAATCAGTGGTTAAGACTAAGTAAGACACTAGAAAGTATATGTTATTTCTAAATGTAATATAGGTCGAAAGGAAAAAGGATCCTACTCCCGTCTGCAATTACTTTACATTGGAGTTACTCCTCCTCATTACAAATAAAATTACTCTTGACATGTTAATGTGAAGGGAGTCAGGCTGTAGATTTATGCCTGTAGTATCTCGGTGGCTAAGATATTTATAGTAAAGAGTGCAGAATGGCAAATGCTGCTTTGTAATGGAGTGCATGAAGGTGCAGCCCATAACTAACTCTTCACTAAACTGAGAGGGAGAGATATTTAAGCAATAAGTGATGCTTTCTCTCTATGATGACATTCTTTTCTGGCACACTTGTAATGTATTTTGAAACCTACAGGATAGCAAAGTGAGACTTGTCTGTGATCAAATGGTAAATACCACGCAGCTGCTGAGGCCTGCATTGAGAACCTCCTTCCACTTGCGCATTTTAATTCACCTCTGTGAGAGTCTCCCAAAATAGGCCTGAGTAAAAGGAGCGATGGGAGAAGGTGAATCCAAACAAGAATATGCTCGCACTGTTTGCGGGTGTGATAACTTCTGCAGTTTAAAGCAGCACTGAATGGGCTCTTTGTGACAAGGATTTTTCAGATCAGTTTCCAGCCCACCCTAGAAATGCTGTCGGTTGGGGATTGCCCCTAGAGTCCTTACTCACCTTCTTGCTGCATGCTCCCAACTGTTGCACTAAACTAGCATATCTGCGGGTTTAGCGCTGATGAAAGGTGGTCTGCTGACAGCTCTGAAGACATGTGTTAAATCTACAACCCAGCATGAGTACTAGAGGCCTCCTCTCTGCTCCGGCTCAGTGCTGACCTGCAGGGTGGCCTCCCATGGGACCAGACTGCTGCTGATTCTTGTTTGATCCTTGGCCTTGCTGAGGCCGCTAGCAACACCACTAATGGGTACCACTTGTAAAGGCTTATTCTGATATGTATCAACAATTCTGACTACCGTCTCCTCCGCAGCAGCTCCAGTGCAGCAGCTGCTGGCGGTAAGGACTTGCTGTTGCTACTAGAGTTGAGCTGTGTTTGTGTCTGTGGTTCAGTGTGGAAGCTGGCAGTGCAAATTCCCGGAGCATCCAGGCTCCCCGAGGGACAGTTGGGCCACAGTCACAGAACCAAATAACTAATACAGAAAGGCAAGAAAACACTGAATTCTCTGCAGTTCCCTAAAGAGACTTGCCCAGAGAAGAAGAGAAGCTCTGCTACTACCTGTCTTCTGCTGAGATGACTTTGAGGCAGCCTTCAGGCCATCTCTCTCAGGTCTCAAAAGAAAGATGCTCTGCACGGAGGACAGTAGCACCAGAAAAGGGTTTGTGGGAGGGATATATATGAAGTGTCGCAGCTAGGTGTCTGAAGTAAGGAAAGCATTTGAAGTAGAAGAGGGGTAAGGGTAGGACAGTAAGAAACTGTGAAACAAATTGAGATTAAAGAAATCCACCCTTAAAATTGTGTTTTAAACAGCCTTGTGTCTCCTTCTTTGATTCAAGGATCATGAAGTAACCATGAGTCCAGCCGCAATAATCTTCTGGGATTTTCCCCAATTTCCCAGGTGGATTGATTTTTTTTTTTTTTTCTATCCTAGTAGTGTCACTGGCAACAAGAAATAATGCACAGGGCTGTTTCCAAAGGTGACGCAGCTCCTGAAGCCCATAGATTTCTGTATCCTGTGCTAGTAGCAATAAGCACACCAGACTGGTCTTAAATATAAAAATGTGGGGATTTGTTTTGTGTTTGTTTGGGGTGGGTTTTTTTTGCACAGGATGTAGTTGCTGTTTTAAAACCTCCACTGTGCTCTGGTATTATGGAGGCAAAATTAGGTTTTCTGCAGTCTGAAGGGGAAAGTACCTGTGTGTCAGATACCCATGGGAGACACAGGGAACGGATAGAAATTTCAAGAAAAATACCCACTTGGGGCTTTGAATGGAGTAAACTTAGAGGGTACAGGGGGAAGAAAATTAAACTTGCATTTGACTTATACTTCCATAATATTATTTTCTGGAGGACTTAAGAGCAAATGAAAAGGCCTTAACACGCAAGCAGTTCTCTTTTCTGTAGTCAATTTGCTCCATTCAACAATATTATTTTTTTGCATCCACCTCCCTTTACAGAGGTCAAGTAAAGAAAGAAGCCCAGAAATAACTGAAAAGCACTCCACTGAGGAATAACAAGTAATTTTTTTTTTTTTTGCCTTATAGTCAAGACAGAGCTAAGTAATTATTTGTTAGAGCTAGGAATCAACATCTAAGCATTAAGGAAAGAAATCACACGTTTTCTTTGAGTCGCCCAACTGCTATGCTTCTACTATCTCTAGGCAATAGCAAAGAGAAGAAAAAGTAGCAAAGTCATATTCTTGTGCTCCACCATCCAAGCACACGGCTGAAGGCTCGATTTTGGCAGCAGCCGACAGCCTTTCCCCTTTGCTTCTACTTTGTACCTGCTAGTCACAAAATGTAAAAATGAAGCTGTTGCTTGTCTTTATTACCCGCTGATTACTATTAGTTCGCCTCTGTTGTAATCGTGATGAGGTACCCACCACCATTTGTTCAGGGGTGACTGAGGTAAGATGAGCTGCAATTTTTTGCTTTCTCTTCCAGAGCAAGTCAGCACACGTTCAGCAGGTTGTCTTCTTGGAAAATACTTGTTTGCTGAAATAACAAATTCTTTGTGTTTAATGGTGTTTTTGTAAGACTTTCTGATCATGGAGAGATGGAGAGAGAGAGTACGTGGACTATAAATTTCTCTAGAGATGCTAGAGAAATGCTTAATGATTCAGATGAAATTAAATGTCAGAACTCTCTCCTGGTGTTGCCAAGTAGCAGATGCTCAGCAAAGGCTAAAGCAAGAGGGCATGCCAGCCTTTCCCTTGAATACCTTCCTTCTTTCAGGCAAGCTGTTGCTTTGGGCCTTCCTGAGGCAGAAGTTGTTTCTGGGTCATTGTGTTCAAAAACCACTGATGGACTGATTCTTTCTCAACTCGTCCAAATTTTCTTTAAGATCAGCTACAGGAAATATTTTGTATATCTTTTCTGTTTATGAAGCTATAGAAATAGCAGTGCTGGTTTGGAGAGGTGTTGAAGCCCAATGTTACTTAGAGCTAGGGGATAATTTTGTTAAAGTCAGCTGGGATTATCTGCATGCTCAATATTTTGGAAGATAACTAAATAATTTGCTGAGTCAGAAGCACTGTTTTGTTTTTATCCACCCTACTTGAGACAAATGAAGGATATGTTTATAGGAACACGTTACCCCCAAATACTACTAATAGGGATCTCTTTAAGAAAAGTCTTTAATGATGTGCATTTGCACTTTTGTATTCCCAAATATAGCATAAGTGGTGGTCTAGGTAAGACTCGGATTCTTGCTTGTTCTAAATACTAACATCCAGCACCTGTATCAGTGATTCGTAGCTCTGCTATCCAGAAGACAATGTATTTCAATGTTTTTCTTTACAAGTATTATTCAGGGGAGATTACGGTCGTCTTCTTCATCTTGTCCAATTATTCCTTCCGTGATGATACTGTATAAGGAAAAAAGTAATTTTTTCCTGCCTCTCTACTTATCAGCTATGTAGAGCTTTTGACTTCCTCTGGGAATCCGTTTTGCACTCCAATGGTTTTCTTGTTGCAAGTCAGTAATTTCCCTTTTTTTTTCCCCTTGTTACCCTCCACTACAGCATCTCATTTTGATTCTGTGTTAGGCTTGCCCAAATGTCAAGCTAGAGGATTTACAATAGTGTTTCCTATACCTATGTTAGCCAAGAGAGAAAGGAATTTGGCTCATGCTGTCTTAAGTGGGGGGACTTTTCTTGAGGAAATAAATACAACATTTCCATGACCAGCATGTTTCAGTTGTGATAGAGTTTTCTGTAATTGGCTGGAGCAATGGTCTGTGGGCCTTGGACCATTACCAACTGCTGTGGTAATGGCCACTAACGTGGCCATTACCAACTGCTTCAGTCGGAAATGGCAGAGACACTATGGGTGGCACTGACTGAATAAACAGTCAAAAAGAAATGAGATTTCCATTCTCCTACCATGTCAATATCTTCCTTTGTGAAGTCAAAGGCTAAGATGCAATATCGGCATTACTTTCCAAGCATCTTGTGTATCCCTGCTGTAAAGATCTAGGTACTAAGCTCATCTCCGAGTATTTTAAGTACATTAATAGATGTAAATCCACTTGATGGTCACTGTCCAGACCACAATAAGCCATTAATTGAATTTTCTTTTTCTAAGTAGCGTACATATGAGGCGATTTCCTAAAAATCGTGAGAGCTTGCATCATATCCTGTAGGTCATTAAACATTCTCAAACTTAAAATTAATACCTGGAGGGGCAAAAAAAGGAGTTTGCTCTGGAGCTCCTTCTTGGGAAGTGAACAAATCTGTGGCTTTTTTTTAATGCTTACTGGAGAGATCTATGTTCCTTTTCCTACAGGAGAGAAGAAATTTCTTAGTTATCCCAAACATTAAAATCTTCGCAAGTTGAAAGTAGCCACCTCTGAATAGGCACCTTCAGTAGGTTTTTCAGAGCCTGGTCATATTGCTCTTCCTTCTCCTGCTCCTCTTTTATGTCATTCTCTCAACTTTTACTGCTTTTCAGTCTGAGCCAAATTCATCATCCTACTACAGTTTGAACCAATTTCCTGTAGGCAAAAGGTACAACAAGACAGTAACAGTAAAATACAGCCATCGCAAGGCATGTCTTTGGGTAGGTGAACTTTTCTCCAGGCTCTTCCCACTTTTTTGGTGGCCCCCTGGGCCCTAAGCACATTGGCTCTGTATATATGTGGCATACTTGTATGTAGTTAATAAGTTATTGGGACCCACCTATGTCCAAGGAATATTCTCGTAACTTTAGATATTGTATGTAGGAGAAAAGGCCCTTGATACTGTTTTGATCTGCAAACAGTGACATAAATAAGAACACAGAGTGCCAGCTCTTCACACTGAAGAATTCTTGCCTTGGTTTTTTTTTTTGAACTTTTTTTTTTTTTTAAAAACTGCTCCTCTGTCTGTGCACATGAGAGTGTGTGCATAGTTTGTGGTGTGTGGTGGTATTTTTCTTGTTTGTTTTAATATTTATGGAACTTGTTTAAAATTCCTGGTCATAGCTTAAAAAAAAAAGGCAACAAACAAGTGAAAAAAACCAACCCCCCAACTAAACAAAAACCTCACCAAACTCTCCACTGTGCAGCCTCCAAATTTAAGTGTGCCTTGTCTCATGACCGGGAGGTTGTCTGCATTGCATAGTGCAGGACTAGGCAGTTGTGTTCAAGCTAGGGCTAAGTGACCCCACTTGGACACCAGAAGCAAGCAAGTTGTGTCACTGGATGCTCTGGCTGTGCTGTTGAAGCACCTGTGCTGTGGTTCGCTCCCTGCTATAACCGCTTTCAGGATTCAAGTAAGATGTTCTGCCTGGTACCACTGTGGGCAGTCAGGTGAAACAGATCTTGTGGAGTGGCTCAGGGCCCTCTGCCTGCTGCTGCGTTATGCAGTGCACATGTGCCTGGAGGGAACCAATTTTCATGGGGAATATGTTTTCTTATCTTCTGTATGCTGGCAAAGGGTCAAAAATGCTGTGCAAGCAGAACTATACATGTATTTGTGGACCTCCTAGAACTGGGAAGAAAATAGAGGTGCTTGTATATGTATGAGAAATAGTTCTTTGTTGGTTTTTAAAAATAGGTATTTTATTTCTTTGATTAATTCTAAGGGAAGCTTGCTGTATTTCTGTCCCTGCTCACCCTGCCCTGAAATATACCCCATATGTAATAGTTTTGTTTAATACCCTTTCTTTAATGAGTGTTTCCCTACTAATCCTGGACCTAAGAAAACCCAAACGTAGAGCTTTATGTGAAACGGATCTAAAGTAAAGGATATAAAGTAACTGTTCAGCAAAAAGTACAGCAATTCAAATTCCTGTAGCGTAACTAACACACTTAGTGTCAACATGACCGATGCAAATAACATACAGCAAGAAGACAGACACAGCGCTGAGAGATGCTGGCGGTTAAAAGCTGTGCTCCTGATGAGGAACACATGAGCGGCAAGCTGGTTAACTGCTGGTGCCTCTCTGAAGCCTTCCTCTGTTCCTGGCTCTTCCTTTAGAGCTTGTGAGTCACTTCCCCTCTTCCCTGAAGAGAAGCTCTTTAGAAAATGGCATCCCAGGGTGCCGTGTTTATTGACTTTCAGGGACCTTCAGAACGAAATCGTTCCACGTACCTGCAGAGATGTTTTTCCCTAACTGCTGACTCCACAGATTCTCCCTGGGCGTTGAAAGTCAAACTGTTTTTCTTCTGATTTAGGTCTTGTTGAGGTTTCAAACCCTCAGGCCAAACTTTACTGTTGGAGATGCCGTGAATGCCTTTAGAGAGTGGCTCCCCTCTCTGCTGCTGGTGCGCCTGGACTGCACAGCAGCAATATCTCCCCCCAGGGCAGTTGTTGACAGGAGCAAAGGGAGGGTTTGCAGCCACCTCTTGCAACAGGGTGGAGTTTGACTTGACTGCTGGGAGGAGGGGATCAGGCCTGACGATGGGCAAACAGATAAGGAGGGTGGTGTCACTCCCTCCCTAGCTTTTCAGCTTGCTTTGCCCATGCCCTGTAAAACAGGGACTTACCCAGGAGGCAGTTTGTGGGGTTGAAAGGCTACACGCCAAGTATTCTCCCGTGACTGGATACTCCTGATGTCAGTTCAAGTCCTCTCACAATTGTGGTAAGTTATTCGTAGGGTTAGATGTGTTTTAGTTTTCTTCCCATCCCCCCCCACCCCCCAGCAGTGGAAAAAAGGGCCCCCAGGGGCATGCTCCCTTCAGTCCATAAACCCTTAGTAAGGATCTCTGTAAAGTGCCTGATGCTCACTGCATACCATCAGTTGTGAAGTTGTGTTGCTTCCATAGCAACCAGTGATGTTATCAACACAAGACTGACTTCACTTTAGGAACAAGCAAGTGTAGAAACTGCTGTGTGGTCTCTCTAACCCAAGACTGGGCCAATAGTTTTGCCATCCCTCACCTAGTTCCCGTGCTATAACAGGACTGGATTGAACCTTAGCACTACGCTCTTGGCCAGCTTGTAACTTATCTGCAGACCTTGCTGATATATAGACTAGCAGTCTGTTAGTTGTTTGTGTTTTATTTCCTTTATACTTGTTTCAAATACTGACAGCGCTCAGGAGGTTTTTGTGTAATAACCACCAAGAGAGTATCCGTCTGTGAGTGGGGAAAATAGAGAATTTGAGAGCATGTTTCCCTGGGAAAAGATAACTTGTGTGTGCTTTCCAGTACTCTCTGCAGTTAAATAGCTTCTCGGTCTGATTCACCAGTATATTAAAGCTGTTCTTTAGCACTCTGAAAGTACAAAATGGCTTTACAGTAGATCAAGTAATCACTGGAGAATATCTCCTGGTGTTTGAGGATCTTATGCCTGGTAAGGTTGCTATGGTAGCTCCCATGCCATTCACTTCTGTAGGCTGTCAGCATCAGGAATGCACCCAATGAAAGATCCAGCATCAGTTTACCACCTCCTTGGCATTTTCAGCACCTTCAGGGTTGTTCTGGACCTGTCAGTTGCTCTGACATTTAGTAGATATAGAACTCAGCTAGACTCTATAAGCTTAAAAGATACAGATCCAGAAGACGTGAATGATTTTTTTTTTTTTTTTTTTTTATTGCTGAGTGTTCCTTGACTGAATTGGAGAATTAGGCGAACTTCTTCAAATTAAATCTATAGGTTTCCATTTTAAATTGCAGTAACTAATCATTAAAAGTGAACTATCACCTGAGGTTTGAAAGCAATTTAGTTGTATGTATATTTTCACTTCTCAAAGTGTGTGTGTATTTATATATAGAAGTATTAATCTTCATAATGACTGTACTAAGTCTGAATGCAATTCTGGTGAGGAGGATTAAATTTGATTTGCTGGATTGAGCTCAGTACTGTATGGAAACAGAACCCAGGTGTTCCTCTTCATTTTGCTCTGTTCTAACATCATCGCTGCTTTTAACTATAAATTATTAAACACACGGTATAGTTAATGTGAGTAACAGTCCTCATACACAATGAGCTTACATCATCCAAAGCAACTAAAGGTAACACGTAACAGGTTATGGCATGGCTGGGACCATTATAATATTGGAAGACTAAAGAGTCTTTACGTTAATGGCACTGTGCATTTTGCATACAGTAAAAGGTCCTCCTGCTGTGGGAGGAATTTTTTTTCTTTTAAGCATCAGTATAAAACAATGCTATTCCTACAACTTAGCATTTTTCCCCCAGACTACAACACCCCCACACTCCACCTTCCACGATATATCCAGGAGACTATCACTTAGAATGCTGTTTTATTAGTTTCTAGAATCAGTCAGTAACAGCATTCTTCTGCTCATAAAGATCAGTAAATGACTCCTTTTAGACAGGAAGGATCTTAAATTTTGACCAGGATGCATGACTGGAAGAGGCTTTAGTAAATTAAAATTTGTGAGTAGCAGCAATGTTTTATTTTTAACAGAGAGAAAATTGTTCTGTAGATGCTTTTCTTCATGCCTTTAATTTTGGGCTTTGCAATACTTTATTGGATGTGACATTGAAGAATAATCATACCTTTCACTTTCCCCATGTTTTTAAATCAAAGGGTGAAGGTGGTGCATAAGCACCATAGGCATTATGGCCAGCTTCTCTGGGAGAGGTAGTGACGAATGGTCCCGTTGTTCAAATTGTTAATCCAAGGCACAGCCTGTTGCATGCTCTGCAGCGATGGCGTGGCACTTCTGGACATGCAGCCAGGAATGGTTTCAACTAGCAGGATTTATATACGCTTTGGGACAACAGGATCAGTAGTTTGAGAGGGCTTTGAGTAAGGATGTTCGTTTGCTGCTGGAACCCCCAGGTCACTTACCTTCCCTTAAACACCCACGGCATTCGATTTGGTGTTTTTCTTTTATGTCTGTTTATTTTTTCTTCTGTGCAAGACTGCAGACAAAAAAGTCTCAATATTTTTGTTCATTTTAATATTAATATGTATAGTTCTTATTTTATCTTAGGCTGGTGGTATTATAGTACCCAGACCAGTAAAATGTCCAGCGAAAATATTTCTAACCTTTAGAAAACAACATTCAAAGAACACACAAGCTTTTCTGTTTCCAGGAAGAAGCTGGCCTTCATGAAGAGTACTGATGTTATTTCTCCCCACACCCCTGCAAAGTAGGTCCTGAGCAAACGCTGTTCTGACTAAATTCCTTACTATATTTTAACTCTCTTAAACGTTCATTTATTGGTTTAATGCAAGTCTAGATCTTAACTCGGACCAACAGTTCCTTGGTATTTGGCAATTTTTAGTGTGCTTGCCACTCATAAAAGGACTGGCCTTTTCTTTCCTTTTGAAGGCCCCCATCTCGGCTGTTCCTCTCCCACACACAGAGCAGGAAGTGAGAGTTGACAGGACAAAAGATGGTCTTCTGGGGTCCCTGTATCTGGGGAAAGCCAGGAGCTTGCATGGCTCATAGTACATCAAAAAGCAATTTCAAAGCTGGTTGCTGTTCTGCTTTCTATGTGCCTGTGAGTGTTTGGAAGCACATAAATCATAGCATAATATATTCAGCCACAGTCCTCTGCTTGTCACCTTGGCGCCCCTTTTCAACATCTTATCTGTTTCCTGGTGGATAGAGAGGAGAAAAGCATTGTGGTGGGACTGTGGGAGAGTTGAGAATAGGGACCAGTGTTTACCTATGTCTCCAAAGGAGCAGCAGAGGGAAGATGGATATAATTTGATCCTGGATTTGTTTCTGGAGCTGCTGGACTGGTGTTCCTCAGACCTTTAATGGTACTCAGCAGCTCCAGCTATGGCTCTAGCTCTGTGATGGACACGTTTGTTGCTTTTCAGGCGGAGAGTTTTTTCCTCCTGGTTGGAGCAAACCCCAAGTTTTTAGAGTTCACAATGGCAGTGTTGGTTGTTTGAAACTTCAGATTTGAGCGCTGTTAAATCTGAAGATTTCAACATCTGGGGATTACTGCCTCTTGGTTTTGTCAGCTCATGCTCTGATTTTTTTTTCAAGTGTTTTTGTATGTAGACAAAGCCAACGTTTGTAGTTTTACAGATTATGTTAAAACTTAGTCTACCATGTCTTGGGACAGTATCCAATTACAGTAAGTAGCACAGGGACAAAACTGGCTGATTCAACCAGGCAGATATGTTACCTTAAAATGGGCTAATGGGCTAGCGTTCACCTCATCTGCCTCTTGGTGGTGAAATTATTCCAAAAGTTAACCAAAGCGGGGAATCTTGTAAAATGAACTGAGGAAGGTTAGGGCAGCTAGTGGCTTATCAGAGCATCTCTGTCACAACAAAAAGCTTTTACCATGAAAAAGTTTTATTGCGGGGTAGCTGGAACTGTTCAAACGCTCTTTGAGCGTGTTCTGTGTTTTCATGTCTCCATTTTGAGTGCCTCTCTTTTTGGGTGCCAACAGGGTGATATCCTGCGTATCACTGAGTGAGGAGTGGTTTGCAGGTCCTGCTTGCTTCCAGGTGGGGGTTCAAGACTTCCCATTGCATTGGGTCTGTGTCACCTCAGACTGGTGTCCTGGTTCCAGCAGGGATAGGGTTAATTTTCCACGGGCTCGGCAGGGACACAGGTATTCCATCCCATGTGAGCCATGCCCACTCTAAGCTGACAGGAGAGGGGGCAGGAAGTCAGCTCGGAGCGGGCTGGGGCGCCTGGGATCCATGAGCGGTGGTACCGTAATCGTGTTTGTACATTCCTTTTTCCGTGTTATTGCTGTCGTTTTTCTTGTTCCCTTTGCTGTTCTGTTAAACTGCTTTTGTCTCAGCCCACAAGTTTTGCCTTTTTCTTCTGATTCTTTCCCGTATTGGGGAAGCCCGAGAGAGCGGCATGTGGTTCTTTATTGCCATCCGAGGCCAAACCATGACAACTGGTTACCCAAGAAATGAGACGCTCAGTCTGATGCTTGGATATGCTGGCAGAAATACAAAGAAGGATTTGAAACTTGTGCCAGGACGGAGGCCCAGTGCGATATCTATGTGCTTCTCAGCTGTGTCTTAAACTCAGGTTTTCAAGGTTTGGGTGTTTTATAGGGCTGAAAGTAGCATAAGAACCTGCTTAGACCTAAAGATTTCTGAGGTGTAATCTCTAATCAGTTAGGAGGGATAGTTAAAGGCTGGCTTACTGAGTTCCCTTAATACACTGTTCTTAAGCCCTAAATTGACTTAATTCATCATCATTGCACAGTTTGAATAATAAATTTCAATTTGTTAACTAGCAGCATGTTAATAAGGAAATGATTTATTTGTTTATATAAGAAAGAAAAACTAGTGGTCCTGGGTGGTTTTTTTTCTTTGTTTTTTTTTATTGAATGGCACATGGATGGGATATTATAGTTTTGGTTAGTCCTACTAAAAGTAATTTTCCAGTTATCTATGTATCCATACACATATAGTTGGGGAAAAAGGCCTTAAAACTAATAATTACCATCTCAAATATGGGTAGCAGGCAAACAACCTAGACTATTCCTCCAGCAGTGCTGCTGACTTGAATTGAAAAATGCATTCCTCTTATGTTCCCATTTACCTCCCAAGGATTTGCTTGGGACTGTTCCTCCTTCACTTGTGTTTCCAATCTACCTCCGTGTCCTTTCTTTGGGTGGCTTTTGTACCTATGTAACAAATCCCTTAGCTGATATGAAGCATATCTTGCTTACTTTATTCTTGCCTGCTATATTTGCCTTTATTTGCTTTGATGTTGTCTTTAACCTAGAATAAATCTTAGTTGCTCTTTGTATGCAGAGGAAAATGAAGAAGTTCATCATAATGAATATCCAGGGTGTTGCTTTACTAATAGTACAGCTCACTTAATCTGATCAAATTTTGTGTTGAAGGGGAAACATTGGAAGAAAAAGAAATGAAAGTGAAATAAATGTTACATGTATAAAAGTTTCATGTATTTTAAGGGAAACATAGTAATAATATTGTTTAATTAGAAGCGGTATTAGGAGAATTAAATGGCTGAAAGAAAGCATTTCTGATAAAATGAACTGCAGTGCTAAGGGAAGTCCAAACAAACGTCTGCGCACGTGTTAGTCCCTAAATGGCTTGTTTTTAACGAGACTTTTGTCTCCCACAGTCACTGCTAATACAGAGAAATTTGGAGCCACTTCTTCCCTCCCGTCATGCTGTGTGTTTGAAATTTGCCAGCTGAGGTGTGGCTCATCGTATAGTCAATGTTGGCATTTGATTTCCACTCTGATAATTATACAACTTGCTTTGCTTGGCAAGTCCCTCATGTATGTATGTTTGTTTGTTTATTGCAGTTTCACAAGCTACAAATGAGATTACACGCTGACCAAGTCATGCTGGAACAAGTACAAGAGGAGAACCAGCGCTTGAATCAGCAAGTTGCTAGTCTGACAGCTGCGTTTATGGCACTGCAGAAAATGGTGAGATCAATGTAAGAATAATAGAGGCTGTTTGAATGTTTAAGCCTTGGAAGCAGGTTAAACCACTACTTGATTTTTGTACCATTGAGGTTTTGTATGGGCATGTTTTCTTCTGCGTGCTTGAGAACATAATTCATTGTGTGACTAACATCGTAATACTATTTACTTGAATATATAATGAAAAGATAACCTGGTGTTCTCAGTCATGCATATTTTTGGAAGGCTTCCAAATGCAACATTGCCGTAACTGTCTTGCATTACTATACCTAGAATAATAGGGGGAGTTGGGCAACTGCTGTGGATCTGGTTTTGTTCTTTTAAAAGGAGTTGAAGTCTGATATACTTTGATTCTTTAAAGGGAGATTATTTAGCAGTTATTTAAAATGGGAGAGGCACTCAAACTTTTCATGGCTGGAGGAGGGGAAAGGCTTTTGTTGTAGTCAATAAAATATCCTCTGCTCTTTATGAGTATTGCTTCAATAAATTGCATTCTGGTAGATTTCACACAGTAATAGTATAACGCATTTGTTTGGTACAATATAAACCTATGCAAACAGTGTAGCTAAATTCTCAGTAATTGCTTATGGATGCTTATAGTTTTTATACCTTTTGACATAAACGTGAGCTACAAAATGTATGAAACCTGGTGGTGTTGCATTAAGTGGCAGTAGTTGTCCCCCATCCTCCAAAAAAAGACTCGTTTTGGTCAGATCAGTGCATGGGTAGGACGTGTTGTGTATGGATTCCTTTATTAATAGAATGGTCAGTAAGGATAAAGTACTGCCAAGTTTACATGTGCTTCAGTTTTCTTGTAGCCCTGTGCTTGAGGAATCATCATTAAGTGCAAGTGAATGATGGGCCTCAGCTCCAAGTGCTGGACCTGGGATCAGGGTGCATGGTGAGAGGCTATGGGCAAGCAGCAGCCCTCAAGCCTTCTGCTCTCTGTGGCTGGCTATTTTGCATGTGCCCACCCTTCGGTGTCCTCCTTGATGGCCTCCGTGCTTCTGGAGGGATTTGTCTGCCTTGGTATCTGATCAAAGCCACAGCACAGCTGTGTGGAGGACCGTAAGGTAGCAGAAGGATGCCTTTCAGTGTGACTCAAAACTAATGATGTCGTCTCCTGTGATCAGTAACACCATTTATCTCTATAGCGGGTTGACACTTAAAAATACCAGACCATAGGATAATTTGCCACAAACTGCAGTTTGGTTGTCCTCAAACTGTTTGTGACTTTGCTCAGTAGCGTCAGCCGGAAAAAGAAATGCAGCTTCAAGGCTATGTTCGTGAAATACTGAGAGGAGGAAAAGGAAGCAGTGCTGTTCCCTCTCTTACCCGTGAGCTCTGCAGTTGCAGCATTCATGTAGCAAGTGTGGATGAAATTCCGCTAATCTCAGTGAGGGGGATTTGAATTCTGCCTCCAAATCCTGAGAGAGTTTTCTAACTGGCAAGCTGCTATTAGGCATTTTGGGATGAGCTGTTCTATGCTTTTTGCTTAAAATGTAGGTGCCCTGATTCTGGATGAGGATATGTAGCGAGAGGTTATGGATTCTGTCTTGCTAAGTGTCTGGAGGCAGAGTACTCTATAGGCAGTTCATGTTAAGTGCTTTAATATTAAGTTTTCTGGGTACAGCAGAAGAGACGAAGGCTGTTCTTCATCTGTTCAGCAATCTAGCCTTTTGATACTCTGGCAGCTTGTTTGGCTTGTGTCAAATATCCATGTAGACTCCAAAACAAATGGCTGTATTTTCAAGATTTTTGGAAAAGCAACACTTGTGTGTTGCAACGGAAGATAGAGGTGCCAGTGGGAAATCTGATTGCATGTGATCAAGTGCAGCCCTTGGTTACTGTGTCTAGCTTACAAAGCTGAGCCCCGAAACTGGAGCGCTGGGTCCCATTCCTACTTCTCCCATCTCCACACTTATCTCTTATTCAAGGTATAGCTTAATGTGTGGAAAGTGCATAGACCAAGCATTGGCAGCAGGAGGGGAGTCAACTTTGGTCAAATAGGTAAGTGCCTGTATTAAAAGGACAGGGTTGGTGTAATCTTCCCTAAATTTACTTGCCCAAAAGTTAAAAATCAAGTGGTTCTTAGGTGGACATCTGTCTTCCCTCTGTAGTCAATGCAGTGGGCTTAATATCTCTTAATTTAAAATTCCTGGAGCTTTCTCTGTCCCATCACTAGTCATTGGAAGGGTAGATGTGGCAAGTCATTTCACAGATACCTGTTGTAATGTAAGAGGAATCATCCTCTGGAGGAGCTTCCCCTTTGACTGTAGAGGGTGCTTAAATGACCAGAGGGTTCAAGTTAAGCAAGGAGATGCTCATCCCCAGTCCAGTGAGGATAGCTTCTGGAGGAGGCAGCTAAGGATGTTGTCCTCCTAATTTATGCGTGTACCTTAAATGCTTAAAGCTAGACTGTGCAACAATTGCCTTTTGTTTAAAAGTGGGCTAAAATACTTTAATGAGTATAATTTAAAGGATACCTTTTATCTTGGTCTGGACAAGATCAAAGACATCCAGAAATTACATTAGTATCTGTGGAACAAATGAAGTGCTGTTTGTCTCTTTGGAAGCAATAATGCAACTGAAAACAGTTTTTGAGCCTACTGGACTAAAGTTTTCTCCCTTTGTTACCAGTAAAGTAATACTCAGGGAGTTGAATCCCACATGAATACTGCTGTGCTGCGTGTACTAGATTTTTGTAGGGCAAGGTAGAAACAAAGAGGCTGATCTTTAAACATCTTTATTTTAAACGAAGATATGTCTGGCAACCCAGAAAAAATGTAGCCATGTAAATGGCAAAAGAACTGTAACAATCTCAAATTTGGTACAAGCTTATTGCATCTGTGTTTGTTAAACAACAAAAAAATCCTCCCTCATTAAAAATGCCTTAAGCACTTCCAGCACCTAAAAATGTTTGTTTGTTGTTTTGTTTTTTTTTTTAAAAGACGCTTTTCAGTATAAATACGTTTGCAAAATCAGAGGCTTTTGACTGGATCTGTTTACAAGCATAGTCCAATGGCAGTGTCAGCTGTTGTATCTCCAGGTTGCATTCACAGTTCATTAGAAGTTGAACCCTGGATGCCCATCAAGTCTGATGTAACTATGCTTGTTGCATGGCTAGGAAATGAGACATCTGATACTATGCTTGGCTCTTTACTGATAAAACACTTAAATGTTCCAACTAGAGTAGACCAGAGCACAGAAGAACAAGCTGAGCTCCTTCCATCCTGTGGACGTGTCCCAGGCATGCATACCTACTTCCTGAGTTTCTACTAGCAATTGCAAGAAATAAAAGGCAAATATTGGGGTCTGGATGGTGTAGTAGCTTTTAAAAAGATTGATTTGTTTATCAAAGGCTGATGCAGAGGCCATTGGAAAAACATCAAGGCAAAATACTAATTTCCACTAGTTTTCTGTGTTGGGCCTTCAACTAAAGGAATGATTATTAAAGGAACTGTGACACCAGTAGCCCTTGCAAATGCGTGTGCATGGTGTCTTCAAAGATAGCTCTTCTCCTGCTTCACTAGAGAATATCTTATTTCCCTGCAGGCAGAGCAGTACTTTGTTTGACTCGGGAGCTGGCCAGTACTTGATGGAGAAGAGCAATCCTATGCTCACTGCATAGTGAAGCACTCCTCGCTTCTGCGAGGTATCGGTCACTAGTTGCTGTTGCAGAACCAGGACCTGTGCAGACAGCCTGAAGCAGGAAGGGAGGGCTGCTCCCCAGCACTGAAGATCTCTCGATGCTGCTCATGCAGAAGCATGAGACTCTCCTTCCAGCTTTGGTTGGCTGAAATGCAGCAGGCTGGCTACAGAACCTTCTTCCCTTTCTTGCCAAAGCCCCTGAGAGTAGCTCTGTGGTCTGTACACAGCTCTCCTCTGCGATGCTGCAAAGTGAGTCTTTTGTGAGTCTGCGTGGTTTGTACAAAGAATAGATGCAGAAGCAGTTTCATGTGGAAAGAGAGTAAAATATTCCTTTCAAAGATCTCAGACCCTTAAAAATACCTACCCAACAAACATTGCACCACTATTGGAAAAATCCCTCAGACTGAGGGCTTATAGTAAGAAAATGGCACCCCCATCATCATCTTATTTGGAGGAGAGATTACAGGGAGCCCTGTCCTTGCCATGAAAGTCTGCAAATCCCTGCTCCTGGGGAGCAAGGCAGCAAGGCAGAGAGACAGGTACTGAGAAATCCATCTCAGCCTTTATTTGGACCCTGTGATTCTGTGATGAGTTTTGGGTTAGGCTCGTGAGAAGCACTTCCTTGGTGTATGTTTGCTAACACTGCAAAACATGAGTGTTGACAAACAGCTGGAAAAAGGACTCATCGGTGCACATGGAGAAGGGCTTTAGGGGCACTGACTCAGGTAATGTCTGTCTAAGGCAAAATAAAGGAGCCTTGTAGGAAGCTTGATAAACTGCATTGACAAGTTTTCTGGTGATTTGAGGGGTTTTAACTAAATGGCATTGTGAAGAGTAAGCTCATAGAAAGATGAAGGCGAGATTTGTCCAGGTACTCTCAAAAGTTAACTTTGAGTCTTTTGGTTGCATCTTAAAATGTGATTCAGTGGATAGTCTAGCCTCATGGTTCAGATTACCTTAAAATAACGTTTTCAACTCTGAAAAGTAATGGAGACGACTAAATTATTTTAATCTAAAATGTATTTGAATTTGTTTTAATGAATATATAATTGAATCTAGGAGAATAGTTTTACGAAGCAGTGTTTAGAGCGGACTTGTCCAAACAGTCCAGTAAAGACTTAAAAATCAAGGGGAAGTACATTTTAAGTCAACATATCAAAAGTTAGGTTATTTTTCAGATATAATAAAAACTATTCTCTTACAGGTAGAGGACTGTGCCAGGTTAGGACATTGTAGAGCACGTGGTAAAACAAGCTGTGTTGGCAAAGGTGTTACCATGCCCTGATGTCACAGTGAGTGTGACGTCATGGTATGTGAAATCACTTGGGTCGGTTCTCTGCTAAAAGCATGGTGTAGACATCACAGCAAGTCACTTACTGCATACACCTTGACATACGGCAAGAAAACACATCAGGTCTCCAG
Source organism: Chroicocephalus ridibundus (assembly GCF_963924245.1). Taxonomy (NCBI): domain Eukaryota; kingdom Metazoa; phylum Chordata; class Aves; order Charadriiformes; family Laridae; genus Chroicocephalus; species Chroicocephalus ridibundus. Next base: position 146,348,256 of record NC_086284.1, read on the forward strand.
AATGGGTTTCTCCCATCCTCAAGGTGGAGCCTCTGGAGAAGTTGATACAGTAAGAGGCAAATCTTATACAATCCTGGCAAAAACACAAGGCTTTCTAAAGCAGTATACAGTTTGTATGGGTTAGTGTAGGTATTGAAATAATAATTTGTGTGTTTGTAGCTGGGAAAAGATTTTTTTTTTTTTTTTTTTAACTGGAGTTTCATCTTTTCACTTGGGGAAGGAGCATGAAATATCAGTAAAACTGATAGGATTCTGATTTGCTGAAGTACATGTAAACAGTCTTTCTCAGGGGATGCTGTTACTCTAATCGGCCGGAAAAGGACTGGCTGTTTCATGAGTAAAAGTGGGTTTTGAGACTTAAAGCTCTAAAACCAGCCTGGGGTGTGTTTCTACTGTAGCTGAGCTAGTTTGCCTTTACTAAATGCTACGCTAATGTAGGTACTGCTAAAACTTCTATGGGTGTATTTGAGACATGTTAAGGTTTATTTGCATTTAAATTTGTATTTTGAAGTCAAACAGTCCTTACAACTGTCATAAACTTTCTTTTGGAATACGGACGCTTGGTAGGTTTTCACTGCACTTGTCTGGTGGGCTTGGTGTGTGCGTGTGTGAGATGCATGCTTCTCTGTATTTGCCAGCTAGGACCAAATCTGGGGCGTGGAAACAGTCACAAATGTGTAATGCACTAACAGTTTTATGTACGTAAGGAACTGATGTTTGATATGAACCTTCAGCAACCGTTCTGTGAATTACCTGTATATGCTTTCCTTTTACTATTCTTTTGTGCTATGCGTTTGTGAGTGTCTGAGTCCTCTTGTACAGCTCTTGTACGCTCCGTGTGGCAGCAGAGTCGCTCTAATGAGAGCAAAGTTGCTGGCAGCCCCTGGGAGGCTCTGGCTGAGGCATGTTCAGCCTCAAACTTTGCATTTCAGGTGAATAGACACCCACACCAGGACAGGGGCTCAGGAGCAAGGCTTGGCCCTTGGCAATGCCGAGGGTCACAGCTGTAGATGGCAAAAGTGTTAGCACCCTTAAAGAAGCTGCTCTTCTAGAGTGCCCGAGACTTTCCCAAGGGGGAGACCTGAATGGCTGAACAAATCCTTTTCTGCTTTGAGGACAATCCTGGAGACATCAGTCGGACTAGCTGCTCCCAGCTGGTTAAGTCAACATGGGGTTGGTTTTTGAGCAGTGGGACTCTGTGAAATGCATATATGAGCCAGCTGGCACGAATGGGACAGACCATAGTCATTGCTGATGTTTTTGTGATGATAGCCTGGATGGTGGTTAGGTTATTAAGAGGTGATTTGCAAATGTTTTGTTCCATTTAGCACACTGTAACTTAGCTGTCACCACTTTGCACTCCTTTGCTCGGTGCTTCTACCCCATCTTATCTGACTTTTTGTAAATGCTAAACTGTCTCCAAAAATCAACACTAGTATCCCATAAGTACATCTGCTTCTTAATTATTGTTATAAGCAAGATTTACCTGCCCTATCAAACACACTTGCGCGGATGCTATTGCTTTCTTCCTTCCCAAGGATGTGGTATTATATATTCATAATGACAAAGCAGAAGCAAGTCTCAGATGCAGATGCTCTCCTGTACCTTAACGGGACTGCATCCTGTTTCTGCCACACCAAATAGAGCATCATTTAAGACTAGTCTTTAAGAACTAGACATGCACAGCAGTAATGAAACCTGCAACATAAAACTAAGTAGCTGGCAGAGCGAGTGAAATGCAGCGCACACGTCCTATGTGTCATGACACGACAAATGCAATCATCTTTAGGACTAAACGAGAGGAACCGTGTCATGGAGAAATGCAATGACTGCATTTTGTTGTGGATTTCTTTTTCGCAGCAGCAAAATCTACTAAAATATTCCAGGAATGTAGCGCCATTTCTAAATGAGATAAGGTACAAATATTGTAACAAATGCATACTGGTTACTAAAATTTTTATTTTGTTATTTTCTTCCAAATTGTGGTTAGAAATTGAATTCTTCGGCTGCAATTGCAGTGAGTAGTAGAAACGAGTAGTAGAAATGAGGCTGTGAAATACTACAATGTGCTGTATGATGCAGGATAGATCTCACGCTACCATTTGGGTTGCAGTGAAAGACAATACATCCATCTTATGATATATAAATCCTACTGGTGAGGAACTAAATATTCTAGGGGCCTAACTTTACCCTGTGAAAATTCAACAGCCCACCCTCTCTTCGTGGCTTGTATGCCCTACTGGCAGACTCAAACACTTGGATGCAAAATTGGAGCCTATCATTGGAGCCTGTCTGAACTAACAAAAACCCTTTCAGGGAGAAATTAGACTACAGTCTCAGGAATACTTTTTTTTTTTTTGTCCCTTCTCAACAGAGGCTGTAGGTATAGCCTTGACTTCCTTCATCTGCTACAGTACTGAGCTGAGCTAATTTTTTGGAGGTCAAGACCATTAAGTCTCTCTCTTTCTCTGCTCTTCTCTGTTGACAAGAGATGGGAGGACAGCCCAGGGGTAGCTTGGTTACACCCTGCTTCTTGCTCAGGGCATACGGTAAAATTCCCTCTAGCCCTTTAAGAAGGGAAGTAACACTATTTCTTTTGGAGGTGGACGGGGGGGAAAAAGAGGAACGGCAAATCACTTTGATAATGTGTAAGCCACAAGCAAGGCAATGGGGACAAGGTACGAGTTTTCATTTGTCTTCTTGAGCAATGCTACGAATAAACCAAGAAGCCAGTAACTTCCATGATGCTCTGCCCTCCCACCTCGCAATGTGATATCGCCTGCATTTCCCATACTTTTACTTTGAGTGATGTCTTGATGACCTCTTCAACGCTAGAATGCTTAATTTTCAAATGAAGGACAGCTCCATGGGTGTTCCTCTTGTCTGGCTCTGTTGACAACCAGAATATGTGACAGCTATTGTTGCAGCTGTGGCGTGGGGGTTTTTTGGTGGATTTTTTTGGTTGGTGTTTTGTTTTTTTTTGGTTTTTCTTTAGTGGACCAGTGTCATTGTATTCATACTTCTGCCTGACTAACGGTTTTGAATTTCAAAACAATCTCATCAGAGACATCTCAGTTAACCAAACACAGTCAATGAAATGTATTTGGCTATCTGAGACTAGATCTACGGTGACAAATTTGCCACCAAGGTTGCTCTTGGGTAACTGGAGACCATGAGAGAGTGCTGTATGCAGGCTCCCAGTACTTTCTGCTTATTTTGCATATTGGAAGGCTAATTTTAGGGAAGGTGAAAAGAGTGATGAGAGCTGCTAGGAATTTTTTAATAAAGTTTTTTGGCAAAATGCAGGGTTCTGTCAAGAAACATTTTTGTTCACAGCATGTTACTTTCATGTTGCTGACAGCATTTCCACTTCCAGAACTGGATTACTAAAGATGGAGAATGTTCAATTTACTGAAAAAAGCTTCTAACTTCCTCTTTAATTGGAGCGTGTGCATGCATGTACGTGCACATACATGCATGTGTGCATGAAAGCTGCGGTTCCTAGCTAGCTGTAATGAATGCAGTGCTTGTCTGTTTTTGATGTGTGTAATGCCTCTTAGTTGACTCTTCCTTTTCTATAAAGAAATCTGCAGCCCTGAGGAGGATGTATGAAGAAATACAGGGTTAAGCCTCTAGCATAGTGGTCAAAATGCTCCTTACCACATTTCTCACTTTAATGGCAAGCTGATTCTTGCAGTCTGACTTTTTGTCATCCAGTGGTACTGCTTATTGCTGAGAAAGAGGACTTAAAATAAGAGAGGGGAGATCAACATTAGTTGAAAACTAATATTTGAGATCCTGATGTATTTTTTTTCATACCATTTCTGAATGCAGTGGTTGTCAAATGTTTTAAAGTAGCTTTCACTCGTTCATAAAGAAGCACCTTACTCTCTAAAGCACTGACCAAGTAGGATCTAAGGAACTTCAAATCAGAGACATCTGTGTGTAAGGAAAATATTTACCTAGAGTTGGAATGAGGGCGGCCGCTACAGTCCTTTCCCTGGGGCTTGGTTTTGTTAACTACACAGTGCTCTAGCCCTTCTGGAACATGCTGTTCTCACCTTTACTCATGCTGAGTAAGGGGAAGGTGTCTCAATCTGAACTAGGTTTGCTACTGCAAGTCTTACACAGTAATTACAGAATGAAACTCTCTCTAGCATGCATATTCTGTTTTGGGGGTGAATAATTGCTCCCTTTAAATGGTATATATGCATTTGTGCATGTGTGTATACATATGCGTGAGGAAGAATAGGGAGGCAAAATATGTAATTATCCAACAGAAGCCTTAGTCTTTCATTATAAATATGGATCATGACTTAGGAAGCCTGAGGACATAAGATATTCATCTGCTGCTTGAATATCTAGTTTTAATCATAGACTTGCCTGAAAGTCCTTATGATAGATGAGCACTGACATTTAAAGTCCTTCTGACGTATACATTGTCTATGTACAGATACAGTGGGCTCTTGCAGCAAAGGGGCTGAGGACAAGAGGATGCTGAATTGAAACAAAGCCAGCCAGTCTTTTCCAAATAGGAAAACTTATCTTCATGCATTAGCAAATGCCTATAGGTAAGGCAAGGATATGTTTTGCATAAATGTCAAATCATTCAATCGAAAGGATAATATTTCTTGAAGCATCAGTGTGGGCACTGGGGAGTAGGCTGGCAGCAAACGTGGATTGCATTTGCAGCACTGGTGCCGGCTTTGGGTGAACTGCTTCATCTCTTCCTGCCCAGCTCCTCTTCTGCTTGTATCTGTTCAGCCTGGTGAGCTTTCCCAAAGAGCAAGCACGCAGTTGTGTAACTGCAAAAGGGAGTCACGAGGCAGTTCTGCCCAGCCTGATGCCTTCATCTTGGTAGAGAAATGTATGAAGTTTAGCAGCCATGCGCGTTATCCTAAACACAGTCATTGTAATCTTAGCTCTGTTAGCTATGGCAGTGAAATCTGCACGTGAAGTACGTGTAAAGAAAAGGTGTTCAAAATGGCATCCCGTCCCCATTGCTGGAGAGGCAGAACCAACATAACATAATATATAATTATCCAGGGCCTACCACACTGAGGACTTGATTATGTTATTAGCCTTTAGGCTGTCCTATAATTAAAGATGAATGCTGGGTAAAATTAATCAACTATTTTGCAGGTTATGCACCTTTCTTTCCATTGACTCCTTTGTGACAGATAGCTACAGGAGTCCTACTGTAGTAAAATACCTCATTTTTTTCCCTTGCAGTTTTTAATTTAATGATCGGTCTAATTTTTTTTTTGTAAACAAATCCATTCAGAGAGGGTTCTGTAATATAGTGTCTGTGAAATGACAGATGTAACTTGCTGTGATGTCTTATAGATATCAGGCTACATCTTGTAGGTGATCGAGCGATGTTTTGTAGACACTTATTCACATCGCTCACCTGAACGTGTGAGTCCTTTTACTATTTAACCCATGGTGTTGCATTGAAGCACAGTACCTGAGTGCGTGGCTATTTGTGGAGTCAGGTGAGTGCTTGTGTCTTCATTGTAAGTACTGAGCCATTGACTGAGAGAAGGCTTTGGCATTCCACTGGCAGAGATATGCAATAACTCCAAATTCTCCCTCTCGAGAGAGAAAGAGGAGATTGTGTGGGGTGTACTGGGTTGTGGTAGCTCAGCTCATGAGTAAACATCTTTTCTCTTTTGCCTTTGGCTGCAGAAAGCCCTGCAAGAGGCTTGACTCTGTAGAGCAGATGAATGCAGATGCTGATGTGTAAGGGAGAAGATGAACTTATAGGGCAAGAGGCCCAATAAATGACATTGACAATTTTATATCCAGAGTCTTTTCTCTGGAAATTATGGATTTTGTTAGCTAATATATCACCTGTACCTTTCCCTGTACTGTGAGAGTTACATCACGTGCTATAGTAGCATGTCATTGTACATGTGTTGTCTTCACAGTCTGCATCTTATGTGTTCAATAGTAAATGATGCATATGAAGAGTCTCCTCTTATTTGGGTTAATCTTTGAATTTGTTCAGAGCAAACTAGGGACTCTTTTGTGAAGAAGCTCATAAAAGCTATAGCATAACTGCTCGGTAATGTTACTGAAGGAAAAAGCTGAAATTATTGAGGAACAATTAGAAATTTCCTTGAGGGAACAGGCATATTATTAAGGGACGAAATTTGATGAGACAAATGACCTTTACTTGTTCCCAATAAAAGTCTAAGCTTTTTATTTTTTCCCCTATCACTTATGGCGTCAGGAAATGCAAGTATAAATCTGTGTGTGACATATTTAGTAAATGATTGCTTCAGCGCTTCAGCGCTCGAAGAAGCAATAACGTAAGGCTGTGTTTGGATAGACAGACCTACACAACTAGACTCCCAAAGGAACTGCCCTTCTGAGGTGCACTGTGCCGGGATATCCTGTTGCTGACAAACTGCTCACAAGCCTGGAGTGGCGCAGTGAGCGCGTTACCCATATTCAGCATCCTGACAAGCTGCGGGGCAGTATGGAAGTGCAATGCCAGGCCAAGCCCACTGCCTTCTAGCAGTGCCTGTAAGTTGTTCTGTCTGCCAACAGAAACTGGGGTACCAACACACCAGGGCATTTTTGGCTTTATTTCAGTGCTCCCTTTTACGTGCTGTGCTGAGTCCTGTGAGCTAAGAGAACTGGCATAGCTGCTGTGGAAACACATGCACACAGTTTTCCTCTCCTATAAAAAGAAATTGCGGTTCCAGCAGGAGGGATTTCATAGGTTACTGTGTGCTTTGTGTGTTTGATTTTATTTAAAAGCTCATCCTTTCTATCTTTTTTTTCTAGTTTAGTATATTTACATAAGGAGTGTTAAGACAGTTGAGCTAAAAGGGAAACGAAAGGCCAATGTTGCAGAAACCAGTGGTACAGATTTTTGTCTCCTTGAGTGTTTTAGCACTATACAAATTTCTCTTCCTGCCCTGTAAGGCAGATGTTGAAGCTGTAACTAAAATTCAGACAACTTTCCTCCCACTGTGGACAGAGCCCTGCTTTCCTAGCACACAGTTTCTTCTACAGCTTACAAGTCTTTCCGTGTTGTGTATCTTGATAGTTAAAGACTAGTTTGGAGGCAGTTCCTCTATTAGCTTGCTTTTACTGAGCAGCTGCAGATCAGAGGTAAGAAAGTGCCATATATAGGCAAAATACAGAGTCAACAAGAAAGTGCCACTTTTTTCTTTTTTTCTTTTTTTTTTTTTCTCTTTGGCAGAGCCTCTGTACATACTAATAAATATGTTTCTGAGCCTACTTTCATTAAATGAGAGGTGAAGAGGATGATGATGCCTAGTTGTTGGAGGAGTGGTGGGATATCTGAGGTATAATCTCAGTTCTTCCCCTGGCCCATGCCTCAGTAACCATATCTGGGATAGTTTATGAAATGGGAAGAAAGGGTCTCCCTTTGGTGCACTTTGGGATCTACAGATAAGGAGTGCTTCATAACAGGAAAATGGTATTGTTAAATGTTGCTTGAAGTTTGGGCAGATGCCAGCTGAACGACTAATACAATGACTTCTTTCTCCAGACACATTGACAGCTGGGTGCACGTTTGGTATTACAGGTATGCCTTTAATTAAGGGATAGGAAGCTCCTAGACGGAGTTGGTATTAACTATCGATGTGGTGGTTTCGCACCTTGGATCAAAGGAAGATGAAAGATAGCGCACTGCAGAGTGCAAAAAAGACGTAATGAGTGTTTTGGAGGGTTTCTCTTTCAGCCGATAGAGCTCATTAAGCTAGTCTGACTGGACAGTATGCACTAGGACAGGTCATAAAATGTGTTGTGTTTCCAAAGCTGATTACATGTCTGATCATGCCAGGATTTTCCTGTTGTGGCCAGATGCTAGTCTGTGAGGAAGTAAGTCAGCATTATGCTGAAAGCAGTCATCCGCTGTTGGCTTGTGAAATTAAGAGAGTTACTGTCAGAGATGTTATCCAAAATAGGATCAATAGTTTGATATGAAACTGAGCTTGCTTTTATGCTGTGCTATGTTGCGTTAATCCCAGTAATATTTTTTTTATGCTGCTGCTACCAGTACTGCTTTCTGTTAGTAACTAGGCTACTTTCTGCACAGTTACGTGTTGTTTGTATAGCACCATGGGGATGTCTTTGATAAGGCCTGAGCCCAAAGCAGTTCATGGGCTCTAATGTCATGGGGGATTTTCCATAGATGATTTTCGTGGAGATTGCTTTTAAGCTCTCGGTCACTGTTTCTATACCAGTGCTACAGATCTTGCCAGGAGACGATAAAAGAAAACTGCACTTAAGTGAAAAGAGTGGTTTCAGCTGAACTAGAATACTCATAGTCTCTCTCATCTTCCTGTGATGTGCTGTCGTTTGCAGCTCCTGGTCTTTTGTACCTGAGGTCTTCAGTTTTTTGTAAGTGTTTACCTAGCATTTTGTAGTCCGGTGGAGTACTGGGATGGATATTATATGGGCTTTCTGGACTTCTTAATTTCCATTGTGTGACTAGAAGGCTAAATATATAAGGCGTAAGAAATTATGAGTGCTTTGATATAAATTGCTGAGTGATCTGCTGCCCTTTTTATCTGCCAGTTACGGATGAGATCCCACAAGCACATTCCAGGCTTCTACCCTAGTTCTCAGGAGGTTCTTGCTGATGGTTGCATCACAGTGTTGCTGTCTTCACCTCAGTCTTTTTGGGCCTCAGCATTTATAAAAGCACCCAAGTAAACCCTACTTTACATCAAAAGCTGTTGTGGGAAGGGATGCCCACAAGAGCATGTGATACACTATGATAATATGGCAATGGGCAAAGTTGTTTGCATACCTAGGGCAGATGATCAGATGTATGGAGCTTCATTCCTTTCTCTGTTAAGACTTGATCCACAGGTCTTTGAAATCCTTCTGGATTTACCTTAATGCAACTCTGTCATAGCATAGTGCTTGGGATGAGGGAAAAAAAAACACCTTTGGGGATGGGCAGGAGAGGATGATGGTGAAATATCACCCTTCTAGTCTTCCTATAGCTCCTGTTACCACTTGTTCCACTGCAATGAACAACTGCAACTACTAGGTAGGCAACCCTGCTCCCAGCCAGACAATACTGCCAAAGCTAGTGGAGAAACGTCTCCGCTGTAATTCTTGCAACTTTTCTGAAGTTTTTTGTATGTTTTGTCATTTCTGGGTATTTTATGTATCATTCTTTGGCTCTGAGAGGAACTAAAAATGAAGTGATGCTATTCCTTTTGTGTGTGCACATGTATTACATGTATGTGTGTTATAATAGCGTGGCTTCCTTGAGAATACATGGCTTGTAAAACTGCCTGCGTATCTGTTCACCTCCCTGGCATGTTAATCAATTTCGGTAAAATACAAGACAGCTAGACATTTCAAAGATAGTTGTGTTGCTTTCCCCTTCCACCTATATTGCAGCCTGCTTATTCCCCTCCTTTATTTTCATTGCTTCTATATTTAGCTTACAGATCTATCCTGGGTGATGCTGATTAAACTGATGTAGGAATTGGGACACTTATGTGACAGTTATACCTATATTTAGAAAATTCTTCTAATAACTTTGATGCCCTATTGAATACCACTTTCCTTACAGTGATGCTTATTTAAAGAGTAGACTATTAATGAGCACCAAGAATTGACGTCCATACTGCAATTAAAACAATTGATTAATTAAGAGTATAATTTAATGCTTACTAACAACATTTGTAACCGTGCAATGCAAAATAAGATTTGTTTGCATCTCTTTGATATAGGCCTAGATCCAAGCTCTGGACCTGAATAATGTTAAGTATCAAAATAATTTTTTTTAATAAAAATTATAATCCAATAAAGTAAGGGTCACACAAAGTTTGTGAACCATATACCAACTTTCAAGAGTACTTGACTTGGCCATGGTAGTGTATAGCAACTAAGCAAAATCTTCCAGCCCCTGCTAACTTCATATTCTCATTTAAAATGAAAGGAAATGTAATGATGAATGAGCAGTCATCTTCACTAAGACTTTGGAACTGGATCTGTTGCATACTGCTCTCGAAGAATTTAGCAGTGATGCATTTTTTTCATAAATCAGAAAACTTTTGATGCTTTGGCCATTGTGCCATGGATTTTTTTCAACATATAGTGTATGAAATCTTCTTAGCTGCACATTCTCCTTGATATAACTAAACAGAACAGATTGGAATAGGTGCATAGTATCAAAGCAGCATGTTGCTCTTCTAAACAAATCTGGATTTAAATTTTTTTTTTTTTTGGCTTCTCTGCAGCAGGCTCTTTTCTCCGTGTCATGATATTTTGTGCTGATAAGTCATATGCTGTCATTTACTTACTGCCATGTATGTGTAAATTATTGTGAGTGGTTGCATTGTGAAAACTGTGATTTGCTTCCTTGCCTGAAACATAAGAATTGACATACATGAGGTCTTTAGCTTGCCAGTACTGAAGAGTGAACATCCTTTCTCTTTCGCTGAGGAAATGTGAAATTCTCTTTCGCATCACAATGTCATTGTCAGTTCCAGTCATTACCTTGGAGGTGACCCTTCCTTTGGTGTCTGCCACTCCTTTCTTGTTAAGCTACTTTCAGCTAGATATCTTTGAGGAACTGTGTAAACGTATTAGGGCTTCCCTTTTTATGTAAAGGGTGCTCATGAGGAGGGGCTGCTATAATTTTTTGCAAGGTTATATAATTGTATCCTAAAATCACAAGTCCATCACAGATGAAAGATTTTACTGTTGATTTTTGATAACATACTGATTCAAAAAGAGCCCAGAAAAATGAAGCTATCCTCTATTAAAAATAAGTATGCAAGTGACTGTACGTATGTTGGATATATGGTAATCTTTGGGATTGTTTTCAGTTCTCTTCTGTTCTGAGCATTCCCGTGAAGACTGAACGGGAGAGTGATTAAGGAGACATGGTGAAAATACTGAATTGTTTTTCATCATTCAGTAGGTGGCAGCTTTGCCTGAAGCTGGCACTGAACCAAGACCACAGCATGATAGCATATTTTGGCCAAGTTCTGGCTTTTTGAAATTACTTCTGATTGCTTGGATTGACTTTATAGGGATTCAGATGGGTACAGTATTCTTTTACATGGGCCATTTTTAGCTGACCTTCAAGGAACCCCTTCATCAAGTCAGGCCTTATCACACACTTGATTAGCTACACTTAACTGTGAAACTATACAAGTGAACAATCCCATTTTTAAAAGAGAGGAGGGAGGAAATAAAGGGCAAGGAGGAGAAAGGCAGAACCACAGAACTCCCCAAATCTAGCGTTTTCCCCACAGTGCATTTTGGTTCTTGGAGGAAAAACAAGGATTCAGACCCAGTCTGAGGGACTTAACTTTGCAGTGCCTGAAGCAGAGTAGGAGTTGGTGTGAGAATCCTTCTCAGCTAGGCGCCGCGACTCAAGCAGCAGCTGGAAAGGAGCAGTCTAGTCTAGTGCCTGGAGAGTCCATTGAGAGGAGTAATAAGGATGGATATCTGAGGAAAGCTTCCTGGTTTCAGCTTGCCTGAGGAAGTATCAAAATACTGGCTTATCCCTTTGCCTTTACCTCATTCCCGCCGTGGCTCCCATGTGTCTATGCCTGTCCTTCTTATTGCCTTCTTGGTGATCCCTTAGCTTTCTTTGTAATTTGAATGTCAGGCCTCGGCAACTTTTTCTCCAGCATTCTAAAAATGCTGAGCCAACATGGGCTGTTTTGATATGGTATCCCTTTTCCGTTTCGTAACTCCATGATTTCCAGCTTCAAAAATAGTTTTCCCTCACTGACTTGAGCTAGTAAAATAAATGCAAGCCATTGAGTCATGCTGAAAGGGTATTGTTGGGGGTTTTGTTGAATGAATCATTTTAATTGGTTTCTTTGAAAATTGCAATTTTTGAGCATTAAAAATTAATTAAGGGGGCGGGAACACCCTTATGCGCAGTGTGCCTTTATGAGATTATCTGATATTTGAGAAGTAGAATTAAAAATCACGTGGAGCCATGCAAAATGATGTTTTCTTCATAAAAATGTTCTCAAGTGGAGAGTATAAAGAAAACACAGCTGAAACTTCCATAAATTAAAGAATTTATAACATGACACAAAGCCTCTCTAAGTGTATGACTGTCTTCTGGGGTAGAGAAATATGAAAAGTCTGCATCCTGACAGGTATAAACCATCCCATATCTACTGAAGGTAAGAAGCTGTTTTCCATGCTGGAGGGAAGGATCTGTAACACATAGTCTATATCCCTATTTAGTGTTTCTGAGTTTTTCCAAATATGTCACTGTGAACCACATGTAGACCAACTAATTCTAAAAGCTGAACAGAGTGGATGACCTTGGTCTTCAAATTTCCTCAGTGGCCAGAAGCTCCTTCAGTCAAAGGCTTGCTTTAAATTTCATACTTGGAGTTTACAATGTTTTCATTGCCTGCATATTTAGAAGAAGTGGATTAAACTAAAACCCTTCCCAAGCATTTGTTGTTATTTGACAGTCTGCTGAGTATTGCTCTTTGCATGTGTTTTTAGTTTGCGGGGCAGCTTTCCCCCACAGCTTTATACACTTACTTTTTTGGACAGAGATTTAATTGTGAGACAGCTGGTCCGATTATAGATCAATTCTTTTAGTTAGTCTGAAAGAGAAGTAAGTTGCACTTTCAGTTATAGAATTACATATGGTTTAGTTCAGTGGGGGGGGGAAATGTGAAGTTTTATGTAACCCTGGCTGGCTAATATTTAACAACGCTGATTATTGAGTGCCTGGAGGCATAGCTGTTTCTGCATTATGTGCCTTGGAGTTGTTGTTCCCTTTGGTGGGAACTATGAAGTTATGTTCTCTAGCAGGTTACCTCTAAAAGATGAACTATGGTTCAAGCTTGCAAGTGGTGAGATTATGACACTGATATTTGTCTAATTTAGTCCAGATAAGTGAGACAGCTTTCGTTTTCTAGGGTTAAATGGTGTGTGTGTGCTGTTATCCCCCCCAAGAAAAATATTTATGGGGGTTTTTAAATACTTTTTTCATTAGAAGCCAGATGGACCATTCAAAAATCAAGTTTCTTCTTCCCTCCACACCTCTAAGTTGGGTATTTTAATCATTTTTCTCTTCCTTTTTCTGCCACTTCATTTTTTTTGGAAATGGAGGAAAAGAGACAGCCTGTACGTAGAGGTAAAAGAACAAACCCAGGATTTATTTCCTCTTTTAAGATGGTAGTTTTTCAAAACGTTATATGAAATTTTATCAAAGAAAGTCTTCACACAGCACTTTGCTTTGGATTGGTTTTAAATATTATCTATGAATACAAATTGTTCTTTGAAAGGTTGTAACAGAAATCTTGTGGTGGCTCTTGTGAAGCAAGTCTGACATTTCCTTGCCTCTGGGAAACAGATACCAAGCGGTGAACGTTTTTTGCCTAGTTTTTTGAGCTCCACATCTTTCTCTTGTCCACCACCTGTTTATCTTTCTGTCCTGTGACCAAAAATGAAGGACTAATTTCAACATAGGTTAAAAGATCACATTTGTCGCTGTCAGATGAACTTGGTATAAAAAATGAGAGGAAGGGAAATAGGATGCAGTTTTTAAAGCATCCTTTTATTTTCCTGTTTTTTTTCTGGTTACCCAGGGATGATTTGCTCTTTGTTGGAAACTGGAGCAATTCCCCTTAGAAGTCTCTTGATACACGATGCAGTGGTGCACAGGCATCGATGCAGTTCTCTGCTTGGGGCATCTCACCTGCCCTGCAGGTGGAAGATGGGCAACTGTCCTAAATGTAAAAAACTTACGCTACCACAGCTAAGGTGGGAAAGGCTCTTGTGGGAGATGCTTGTCCTTGGAAAGTATCCATTCTCACTTGCAGCCACAAAATGCAGTGTGGTTTTGGGTGCAGAGTGTCTGACCGCTCATCAAACAGCTGCTGCTGTGAAACGCTGAAAGCATTGGCTTGTTTTCACGTTTCTCATAGACAGGGCTTGCTTCTTGCCTGTCCCAGTGGCAGAGCCACTGCTGCTGATTGCAGGGGCAGGAGCTTGTTACCCAGTGATGGTGTACAGCTCAGTTCTGGGGGGCAGGAGGGGAGGTCACAGAGCCCAGCTGTGACTTCCTTTTAGAGTTGAAAAAGTTCTGACTCTTTAAGATGCAACTCGAGAAAGGAGCTTTTCAGGTTGAAGATACAGTATTACAATTGCCTGATTGGAGGGGAAAATTTCTAATTCCTAATCCTTGGGTTTTTTTATTGGCATAGCAGAGTAGAATCTGATTTTTTTTTTTAAGCAGTCACTTAGGTATAAATTATGCATTGTTATTAAACAGTAATCAAATGATTTGAATGCAATTTAATTTTTAAATTAAATCATTTAAAAGCACGCTTTTTTAAGTGCACTGCGTTAATAAAATGCTACTTTCTGCTGCTCTTTTATCAAGAACTTTATTCACAATGTTGAATATTTTATGGTGCCAGGGGCATCATATTATCTCTTCTGATATTGCCAACCTGATAAAATGAAAAAAAAAAATAAAAAAATCTCTACTGTAATTTCTTCACACAGTAGGATGGGAAACTATCTGGCAATTTGTTAAATAAGAACATATTGCTTTGAAAATGCAAATGAATAAAATAACATCATTAGAAAATACAGTAACATTGTATCAAATAACAGCCAGGGATTTATCTGATGTATTACATAGATTATTTGCATTTAATTCAATTACTTACGAATCTTCTTTCCTTACTGCTGGATTCTGATAGTGATCTGTGCTCTGGTGTCTGGATGAGGGCTGTGCTGCTGGAGTCCAGTGCGGCTGATAGCCCTCTAATTTGCCCTGTAATAGCACTGGGTCTTCACTGAGCGGCTGAACCAGTTGAGTTGTTTCTGCTGATGAATGTTGCCCTCGGTTAACTCCTGTATTGTTCTTCATACACTGTTCAAATATACGATCAATCTCTGTGCGTGTGTAAATATGGATAGTGGAGGTCTATGTAAGGCCTGCCCATATGGACTATACCAGTAGCGGCCAGCTCGTTAAACCAGCCAGAGGTGTCATTGGTGTTGGTTGAGTGGCACTGCCTGCTGACCGAAGGTACATAATTCTTCCAAATTCAAGAAAATATCAGGGGTGGGTTTTCCTCTGCCTTCTGGGGCACTCCTGGGTGAGGTGGCCGCAAAGGATGGGGGCCGTGGCAGAGTGACAGATTCCCACAGAACGCGAGTCATTCTGGTTCAGGTAGCGCCCTGCAGGCTGTGGCATGTGGTGGCCAGGATCGTGACAAGTGCCCAAGCAAGGGTGCTGTGTGCAGCTCAGCCATTCTCATGGCTCCTCTTGGTCTCTTTTAGTCCACTACAGCCGTAAGGTAATAAACCAGCACTTCGCTCCTGGGTGAACAGCTTGAATATAAAGACGTGAATGAGGTTTAAATAGGCAGAAAATTCTGCTTAGGTTGCAGCAGAAGCTTCATTGCTGCAGTACTTCTGAGGTAGCCTTGGGGAAGGTGGGAAGATGTTTGCTTTCTGTCTTTGTTAGCCCCAGTGCTTTTCTTTCAGGGGAAGTGTCTTTTGAAAAAATGCAAACAGATGGCACGGTCTGTGATCATCTAGTCCTTTTAAAAATCAAGTCCATGGTTGACATCTTTTACGTGGAGATTGTTGTGAAAGGGTTAAACGTTTGCAATGAGCTGCTGCATTGTAACTCCATAAATACTGCCATTGCAGCCTATTTTAAGTGTTAGGAAATAAGGCTGCTATCTCAGATGCTGTGGCTGCCAATTTCCTGATGCTTGCCGTTTCCAGCCCCTCATGTCTTCATCTTGTCATCTGCTTCTGGTTACTTGGATCTTCTTCTTGTAAAATATTACAAAATAAATAGCTATTGTTGCTGCCAGTAGTGCTGGGAGATTTTTGTATAGGTCTTGCTTTAAAAATTTAAGAAAACATGAAAATTTCCCTTACTGTACTATGATGATAGGTCCTGAATTACACTGGGCATAAGGAAAGGCTGTTAACAGTTGGTCTAATGAAAATTTTTGAGTAATTTTCACTTGGTAGTTTATCTCATCCCTACCAGCTCAGTAGTTAACTATGGCAATGATATTTTTTGTATTTCAGACTTATCCCAGGATACTTCTCTTCTAATGACTTTCTTCCTCGTTGAACAAGTTATACTTTCTAGTGAATTCAAGCTATGCATTTCGGAGCTGTTAAAAATATTTATTCATATGGTTCTACCTGGACAATGAAGCTTTTTATTCTGGGATGGAAGAATTGTTTAAAAAGCAAAAATGTTTCACTTAGAAGGATTTTTTTAAAATGCAACACTTTTGTGTGAAAAGAACATTTTTTTTTTTTATTGAAATTGGGCAAAAACTTTTGAAGAACACGAAAATTAAGTGCAACTTTTGGTTTCAGACTGAACAAACTATTTCAGTCAACAATGAAGACTTCCCTCCTGCTTTTGATTCTACTAATGAGCCACTTTCTTTCCCTTCCCATGTTTCCCCCCATAGTCTCTTCTTTCAGTCTTATTGAGGACTTTCCATTGCTCTTTTCACATTCCTCAACATATATGTCAGAAACCTAGGGCACTTGGGTTGATCATATTTGTGATATGATCAAATACTTTAATCTTTTTCGTGTCAGTTCTCTTTGGAAGCTACCAGTTCATCTGATTTACAAGGAAGGGAATGCCCATGAAATTTACACTGTAAGTAGTAGTAGCTCTGACTTTAATTCATCTCCTGGCAGTTCAACTTTAGCCTGTGTTTCAATTGTACTACTTTCATGTAGAATAACTTGTCTCTCTTGTGATTCCTGAGCTGACTGATATGTTGAGGATGACAGTAAAATTATGTTTTAAAGAAAGGGATGGGAAAATACGGCTGCGGATCCCAGAGACTACTTAAAGAAATGAGAGCATCATTCCACTGTTAGAAGTGAAAGAACTTAAAGCTGATAAGTGTAATAATAATTAACACGACCTTCATTAAACAAGTTATTGTGAAGGCAACTGGACTTACTTGATATTAAGTGTAATTTGCTTTAAAGAAGTAGCATTAAGCACTATTTTTGCTGCTTATTAGCAGAAGGGAAACCAACAGTTTCAAGTAGTTAATTTTGGGTAACGATCCAATAGACGTGAAACCATTCCAAATGCCTCTTTGGTCTAGAAATGAGGCTGGATCAGATGTTCATAGCCAGGAATGCAGTCCTCTTCCCCTGGAGGAGAGGACACAAGAATAGAAGCCAAGTGGTTCTGAGCACTGATCTGAGCCCTGGCATGGACTTAATTGAGCTTCTGAATAGATTTCAGTTGAGCGGCTCATTCTGGATGTCGTCTCCAAACACATAGAGGAACAGGAAGTTATTGGAAGTGGTCAGCATGGATTTACCAAGGGCAAATCATGCCTGACCAATCTGATAGCTTTCTATGGTGTTATAACGGATTGGCTGGATGAGGGGAGAGCCGTAGATGTCATCTACCTTGACCTTAGCAAGGCTTTTGACACTGTCCCCCATAACATCCTCATTAGGAAGCTGAGGAAGTATGGGCTAGACGAGGTGACAGTGAGGTGGATCGAGAGCTGGCTGAGTGACAGAACTCAGAGGGTTGTGATCAGCGGCACAGAGTCCAGTTGGAGGCCTGTAACCAGTGGTGTCCCTCAGGGGTCAATACTTGGACCAATTTTGTTCAATATATTCATTAATGACCTAGATGAGGGGACAGAGTGTATCCTCAGCAAGTTTGCTGATGATACCAAGCTGGGAGGGGTGGCTGACACTCCAGAGGGCCGTGCTGCCATCCAGTGTGACCTGGACAGGCTGGAGAGCTGGGCAGAGAAGAACCTAATGAGGTTCAACAAAAGCAAGTGTAAGGTCCTGCACCTGGGAAGGAAGAATGCTAAGCACCAGTATAGGTTAGGGGCGGACATGCTGGGAAGCAGCTCTGAGGAGAAGGACCTGGGGGTCCTAGTAGACAGCAAACTATCCATGAGCCAGCAGTGTGCCCTTGTCGCCAAGAAGGCCAATGGCATCCTGGGCTGCATAGGGAAGACTGTGGCCAGTAGGTCGAGGGAGGTCATTCTCCCCCTCTACTCTACACTGGTGAGGCCACAACTGGAGTATTGTTTTGGGCTCCCCAGTTCAAGAGGGACAGGGAACTACTGGAGCGAGTCCAGCAAAGGGCAGCCAAGATGATTATGGGACTGGAGCATCTCCCTTATGAGAAAAGGCTGAAAGAGCTGGGACTCTTTAGCCTGGAGAAGAGAAGGTTGAGGGGGGACCTGATTAATGTTTACAAGTATCTAAAGGGTGGGTTTAAGGAGGATGGAGCCAGGCTCTTTTCAATGGTTCCCAGCGACAGGACAAGGGGCAATGGGCACAAGCTAGAACATAGGAAGTTCCGTTCAAATACACGGAAAAACTTCTTTATGGTGAGGGTGACAGAGCACTGGAACAGGCTGCCCAGGGAGGTTGTGGAGTCCCCTTCTCTGGAGATTTTCAAGACCCGCCTGGATGCAGCCCTGAGGGATGTGCTTTAGGCAATCCTGCTCTAGCAGGGGAGTTGGACTAGATGATCTCTAGAGGTCCCTTCCAACTCTGAAGATTCTGTGATTCCGTGATTTCACAACAGGTACAGAGCCATTTGTTTTAAAGATGATATCCTTTTGGACTAATACGTGTGTCTCCATTTCCCCTTCCTCCTTGGGGTGGTTGTGGTTTGTTCTTTTTTTTGCTTTTTGTTTCTCTGTTTTTGTTTGTTTCTTTCTCTTTTTGTTTGTTTGTTTGTTTCTCTGGTTTTGTTTGAAAATTCAGAGATAAGTTTACAGTGATAAACACTCTTATGCTCTGGATAGTAATGTAATGTGTATTTTGTTGCTAGTAAAGCCAGAGCAGTAACAACCATGGCAAAATTCAGTATTATGTCTCAGTAAGCTGATGCGTAATAAAAGTTTGCCGGAGTTTGAGAAGTTGGTTGTCCCTTTGCCTACCTTGGAGCTTTGCTACCTGAAGGTATCTCTGCAGAGGACCCCTGGCTAACAAGAAGACCTGATCTTGAATTCAGTGTTGCTCAGCACAGGCCTGGCCTTATGTTTCCCATAACGCTGCTGTTGCCTTTGTGACTAACTTCTGAAAACTGTTCATATATATAATGTTGTCTCCAGAGAAACCTTAATTTTTCCTGGGATGATGCACTCACAAGGAAAAGTTAGTCAGTCTTCAGCTCCTTGCTTCCAGGTTTTAATTAGAAGTGCCCAAAGGAGATGGGGGGAAATCACAGCTGTTGTCACATCTGTGTATTGAAAACTCCTCTTCCCCACAGTGAGTTCTCCTTTGGAGTCCTGTTTAAAGCACTTGTAGCCAAGACAATCCATTCCTTGAGCTGTAAAAACTGTGACACTGTGAGAGATAGAAAGGCTGACAGACTGGTAAAAGATGTATGTTTGGCACAGTCTCATGGATTCCAATGAAGACTATTTCCTTAAATAACACCTAGTTTAAATAGCAGCAACACTGCCATCAGCATTGCCAGGCTGTTTTAAATCTGCTCTTTATACAGTGGGTCTCTCCATCTATGAAGTTGATTGTTCCCATGACCGCAGTTACCATATTATCTGAGCCCTGCATTGTCCTGAACAAATATAACCCCATCGTGTCCCTCTCGGGTAGGAAGTACAGTTACTGCTATTTTATAGATGAGGCTGAGACCTGGCTATGCTGCAGAATAAAGACGTGATGTGCTACGGTGTTAATTGTACCATGTTCGTAAGGGTAAGAATAGCTCGTGCTGGCAAGCAACATGCAGACCCTCTGTGGGCCCTGGGTAGATGGTGTATATTAAAGGCCGTGCCAGCTGTTTGTGACAGTCTGTGCCAGCTGCCGTCACTACTACATTTACGCAGGGGAGTGTGAGTAAGCAGGCACTGACCTATGCTGTCATTCTCCTGTTCGGGTATAGCCAAAGTGATGTGCCCAAGGTCACAAAAAGAGCCAGCGCCGGGAAGTGCATTGGGCTGGGGAATTGGGAATAATGCATCTGAACCACTCTCAGAAAAACACATTTTTCTCTCTGGGAGAATTATTAAATGTTGTGTTGGCATCAGAAGCTGAATCTGTAGGAAGCCCTCATAGCCAGGAGTAAGTTGCTGAAGCTTGGTGCCACAGAGTTGTTGTGGTGTGTTTGAGTATGAATTTGTATTGATGGTTGGATTTTTGTTCTTGCTAATGCTGTGTCAAAATGGTGTTGCTTCAATAAAACCACAGTGATTAAACTAAGCAGAGTTTAATCCCAGGTACAGTTCATGTGCAGCCAAACAGTCAGGGGTTGTGCTGCTCAGGTGCACCGTTACTGCCTGGGAGGAGCACTTGCTTGTCTGGATGTGGTGAGGATGGGGTCCTCACGTATTCTGAGGGAAGTGATGGCTGCGGAAACCGATGTGCAATAATTCCAGAATGGTGGTTAGGTAATTTGGAGTGAATGAGCCCTTTAAAATTAAGCACAGACAGCGTAAAAGGTGCTTTACAAAATGCTGCTCTGTTTCCGTCTAAGTGCATGGGCATTAGATCTCCCAGAAATACAGCTGAATTTAGCCATTGGGCTAATTTCCAAGGCTTTCGCTGTGATAGTTGGAGTAAGTGATTATCCCGTCTCCTTTACTGTAGAGCATTTTTATCTAGAGTGCGGGACATGTGATTTTCCTGTTCACAGAGCACAAAGCAGACACCTCGCTTGGAGAAGTGCTTAGTCTGGGTGAGAACTACCCTTTGTGTGCACGCACGTGATTTATTTATAATAGATAATTCCTGCTCTCCAGATGATTTCTCCCAGCTTCCTTTCAGCCAGAGCCAGGGCAGTCTCTGTCAGTTATGTAAGGTCTAGTAAGTGTGGCGCATAAGCAGCAGCCTTTAATTTTCATCCCTGTTGGAAAATGAGATGAGCGATTCCACTTACCCCCATGAAATAATAGGGTTGTGTTTGGAAAGGCTGCTGCCCAGCTGGGAGGACAAAGCACTGCACAACCTGCAAGGTGGCAGCTTGATGGAAATCACGGTGCTTGAGCAGAGCCATTTACCAAAGGCACATGGCTGGGCAGGTCCCAGAAAAAAGGGAGCTGCACTTTCAAATTAACGTTCCTCCCTTCTGCGTTATTCTGCCTTTGTCCTCATCTTCAAAGGGGAAATGGGCAGGCATTTCAGGAGGTCCCTCGGAAAAGGGGCAGTTCCCAGGCTACGGGAGGTAGTTGTGCAGGGGCATAGTCCCGCATGGGTGTTTGCTGGGTGGGTTTAATTTACAGCTTATTATCTATTATATTTCAAGCAGATGTTTATTAAAATTGTGGATTTCTAAGAACCGAGTAGAACTATAAACCTGACTTTAAAGGCCCTCTGATAATTAAGACTGAAAATGAGATTCTAAATTGAGATTATGAAACCATTTCTGCATTCCCTCAGGGATAATATAACTGCATAATATTGTGGCTTTTTTTTTTTTTTTTTAAAAAAGGGGATGTTAAATTTATCTTTAAATTTTAGCTGAGGACTTTTAGCACCCTAGAGTTTATATAGACATTTGTACTTCCCTCAAAGCAAATCGAAAAGGTAGCATTTTACTCCCTAGTTTTGTTCATCCTGTCCATAGCAATGTAAGTGATAGACTAAACCTGAGAAACAGTTTGGAGTGGGTCAAATTGGAGGGGAGGGAGTGGGGGTGGAGAACTTGCCTAGTATATTCTTTGTCATGGTGGCCCCAAAGTGCTCCATCAATTGTCCTTCCCCTCAAGCAGGTAATTCGAGCTGAGAGTAAAGGTCTATGTAGCCCTAAACCTGCTTTGCCTTTGCACAGGCATTATGATTTACGTCTACATGGTTGTATCTCATTTCTCAAGTAACTACAGGACTTGTACATTGTACAGTGTATTCTGGACAATAATAAGGAAGCAAAATAGTAATAATGATTCTTATTTTTCATAGCACTTACCATATGTGGTTTGCAAGGGGCTGTAAAAGAAGGGCCTGCATCCCTTTACTAAGGGAAGGTCAGAGATGAGAAGAAGTTAAAGTGATTTGGACTAAGGCTGTTAGTAGGGCCTTCAACTGGCAACCATGGTTACCCTGTTTTTAAACAGTTTATCATCCTTGCCCAGAAAATGCATACAGAAACAGCCTTGTACTGTAACAAATAATGACATTACATTCCCCTCAAATTTCAATAGGCTATTTGTATATGGGCACAATCTGAAAGAAGGCAGATTTTAGGAGACTGTAAAAAAATCTAGTGTGCGGAGCACATTGTATATCCCTGTACTGTTATGACAAAGCAAAGCAAATGTTCACCAAATGGCTCTGAGGCAAGGCCCTTTCTCTGCTCTCCTGAGCTGCATCAAGCTGTTGTTTAGACTTTACCAGAGAGGAGAATGAGTATGGATGGTACAGCTACACTTTTTAATAAGCCTATTCCACGTAAAATCTTGAACTCCACAGTGTGGTTGCTCAGGTTGAGAGGTCTGTCTCTTCTCTCCACCTCCCCGCCCCCCAAGTCAAGGGGAAAGGTTTTATGCAAGAAGAGGGGAGGAAGAAAAGAAGAATATTTTACTATAATCTGCCTCTGGCAAGCCATGTTCTATTTAAACCTTCGGTGCACCCAAACAGCCAAGCCTGGCAGGCCGTACAGTCTGACAGCAGAACTGGTTCAGCACGTGCATAAGCATCCCAGGCTGCTCTCTGCAGCTCCATCAGACCCCAGAACCCCCTGCATCTGTCTCCACCTTCCTCTCTCCCACATCAGATTCTCTAGTCTCCATCACCTCTCCAGAGGCATATTCCCTGATATACACACGAAGCATGTACATTTTAATACAGTATGCTGATGCCAGACTCTATGTTGCTGCAGTTTAAACATGGATTTGCTGTAACACTCTCTCGCTGTTATGTTGTTTCCTGCTATCTTGACTCCTTTCCCCTTCCATTCTTTTCCACTTGTTTCAAGCCAAAGGTGATTGCAAAGGTGTTTGTCCTCTGTCTCCTATAACACCTTCTTAATGCTTTATCTCCCAAAGAAGTCATGAGAAAAAGACCCTGACTGATAAGTATGTGGGTTTTGCACTTGATTTTGCCCTGCCGTTGAAGGAGGAATTAGGCAAGGGATAACTCCTCTGTTCCATGAAAGCTGGTATTGAGACATCCTGTCCTTTTTTCCTTTCCTGAAGAGAAGGTGGGGATAGTGAGGAGCAGGATACTCTTTTCTGTTGCATGCCGTTGCAGTAAATCTTAATGAAGACTGGGAAATTGATCTGACTTCAGTCTTCCAGCCCTGCCCCAGAGTCTTCACCTGCGTTGCCAGCCTGGAGCATCCCTGCTTGGCACGTTGGTGGGAGGCAGCAGCTTCCTGTGGAGTCCTGTCCTGTTCAGCCCAAGGAGAGAAAGCAGTATTCCCCCTTCCCTCAGTCCCAAAATTGATCTTTTTTTTGTGCAGATGGAAAACCAATGACAGTAATGGACTTTCCCAGGGACGTTTGTTTTATTTGCAATTATAATTAGAAGCACTAATATGTCTATTCTGTCTGATAATATATGGAAAGACCTCTTTGATTTTGTTTTTTCCTTTGTAAGTCTCTACACTATTTTTCCTTTGTAAGTCTCTACACTATCAGAACTGTAAAACTCTCGCACTCTGTGCTGCCTCTTGTTACACTGTAAAATGCAGGTACCCTTTAAAATGCAACTTAATCTATTTCCATTGTCAATAAATACCATTTATCCCTTTTTTTTTTTTTTTTTTGTCCAAAGCTTGTTGTCCTGTTAGTCTAAGTTGTGTTGGGGTTTTTTTTTTTTTTTCAATTATGAAGGGAAGCCGATGGTCAGGATCTCCTTTGTAGATAAATGGAGGTGGATAAAAAAAAAAACATAAGCTGTCTTTTGCTGAAGCAAACAAGAGCCCGTTTCTGCAAAGACAGACCTGGATTTCCAAAGAAAGTACTGGATAATGTCAGAACTGCTGACAAGCAATACATCTCAGTTTGTAATCCGTGCCAGACCCCTACTGCCCAGCTGAGCCTCTGTGCTGTCGGGCACCCTGTCTCCAGCAGCCCCGCATTGGCCCTGCAGACCTGTGAGTGAAGGAACGAGCTTCCACTGAGCCCATCCCTCGTTGCAGCCACCACCAGCTGCTTAGTTTTAAGGGCATGCTCGGGTAGCTTTCCACCAGTCCATGCCCATATTCTCAGCTACCCGATGTCTGCTTGAGGCTTGGCTGGGCTGGTCTCAGGGTAGCCCTGGAGGAAGCGTAGCTGGCTGCCTGACTCCCCACCAGCAGCCTGGCAGGAGTGGGTGCTCACCCAACTCAAACGCATTTGAGTTTGTGCTGCAGGGAGAGTAAAGGTGCAGTCTTTGTGCTTTAGGAGAAAACTTACTGGTGGCTGCTGTACACGGGTTGTGTTCTTCTCCTGCTGTCTTTGTACGTCTGCACTTTCCTGGCCCTGTGCATCACACAGCTTGTGCAGTTTTGCACCTCGGGCTTCTTCTCAGTAAGAACTGACCATAATGTGCATAAGGCATTAGGCTAACAGTAGCCTGTTTTGGCGTTGAATTCTTCCTCTGAGTCCCACCTCAGACCTTGAGCCTGCCCGAGCGTGCAGCTGCCTCTCACCTGGGCCAGCACACCCCAGAGCTGTGTGTTTGGCAATAACAGGTCCCTTATTACTGCCTGTCTCACAGCGATAGGAACTCCCCTCCCTTGTGGATATCTGCTAGATGTCCTGCAGCTCAGAGGCTGTTTTGTTTGTTTGTTGGTTTGTTTTGTTTTTTTAAAACCAATTATAAATCTTTGTTCCACTAATAAGTGCATTTGCTTGGAATATGAAGTCTCTCATGGTCTAATTTTCTTTCATTCTGTATCTCAGGAAAAATAAAGCTTGGTGAAGTAAGTATTATGTCCTGACTTAGAATTCAACGTTTTTCTGCAACTGAGGTTTCCACTATAAATAAGTCCATCAGAATACCCCAATTACCTATTGATATATATCATCGGGGTTTCACCATTTCTCCTTTGAGAATTTTGATTTGGCAAGAACAAGAAATACCATGTGCCGGAAGTATCTGCAACAGTTCCTTTTAACAACCTCCCTCAGCTTTTGGCACCCCAGCCACATCCTGTTTGTGTCTTTAATATGCGTAGATATATGCTCAAGTACCAGAGGTATGACTAGGCATGCAAAGCATCCATTATAAGTAGCTTCTGATTTTCTCTGTTCGTGCTAGTCCCTCAGAGTATGCTGTGCGCTACTTAAGCCATCGTAGTTCCTACTGCCAGGAAATTTTTCCTTTTATGCTCTTTACATAAATATAGCAATTGCCCACATCTCTTTTGTCTATGCCTACGTTAAAATAAGCTGTTTCTTTTTTTTTTTTCTCCCCCGCAATATCAGTTCTACTGGGCCTGATCCTGGGATATGTCAGAGAGTCTCTAATCTTACACGTGTCTTACTGCAAATTTAGAGTAATTAACCTCTTGAAAAAGCTATTTAGAATATCGGGGGCAATTGAGCTATTAAAATGGGACTATGGATAGGCCTTTTAGATCCTGGACTGGATCCCTAGCTGAGCCTTGCACTAAATGTCATGCTAAATAAATTCAGTATTGCTTCTTGACTTGGTTTTTCTAAAGAGAGGTTTGCAGTCGGGTGGCACTGTTATTTCTTTCCCAAAATACATGCTCAAACTACACCTTCCATTTGTTTGAAAGGTTGGTCTTCTGAATTGTGTGTAGCCTCACCTCTATTATTTAGGAACCGAAATGCTGTATGCTACATCTAGGCTCTGCTAAAAGAACATCCAAATTATGCATTAAAAATGTAGGAAATGGCAGATTTATGGTTAATTCAGCTGCTTTTATACTTAGGTTGAGATGACCTCTCTAATTACTGGATTGCACAATGATTCTTTAAAGCCTTTTCACTACATATAATTATTTTATGATTTGTCTCCTTTTCTCATACAAGACTGTGCATTTACTTGCTGTGAAGTGATGCAGTAGGCAGGTGAAGTTGTGGGAAAAGATCTCTATTAAGCGTGACGGTTGGCTGTGTGCTGAGGCACGCGCTCATGCCCAGCCATTGCAGGGTGAGCATTCCCTACCAAAATACACCCTATCCTCAACGAATATTTCTTTGGTCATCACGGTTATCTGGTGCACACTAGATCAGTAGTCAGTAAGTGTTAACGCTATTTTTGTACTGTTGTAGGCTTTGAAAGGATTTCAAGCAAGATGGCCTCACTTAGTTCTGCATTTTTCATTTCTATTGGCAATTTTAAGAAATACTTACTATATCTCAAGAAACTATGCTAACTGAATGTTAAAGATTCCCACATCAAGCACTCCAAATGTAGGACATGGCAGAATGATGCCTGTTCATCCTGGCCTTTCCAGGCTGCGTATCTCTTTCCAAAGAGCGAGTCAAACCAGAGGTCTGCTCGTAGCCAGTAATCTGTAACCTGAGTACAGTTTAATAACTCCTTTTCCTCCTCTTTGCCACTCACTCGTCCCCTTTCCCTTCCTGTAGGAAGTGGAAAAAAAATATTTCTCAGGCCTCAG
Organism: Chroicocephalus ridibundus; assembly: GCF_963924245.1. Lineage (NCBI taxonomy): Eukaryota > Metazoa > Chordata > Aves > Charadriiformes > Laridae > Chroicocephalus > Chroicocephalus ridibundus. Next base: position 146,374,795 of record NC_086284.1, read on the forward strand.
AGCAATGAACAAAGTTAATCCAATAATTGTGCTAATTTATGAGTTGCTGATTGATAGCAGAAGAGGTAGTTATTCTTTTTCAACCTTGGTTAGCTCACTGATCAAACATGATTATGTGTTAAGTTGGGTTATTGTTAAATGAATCGTATGCTGAGAACAATGCACCAATCTGATGGCACGATGGTCCTCGGTGGCATTGCATTAGGAATTAGATCAGCTCATTATCTTGTTTATAAAAGGCCCTAATCCTACAAACACTTGTGAATGTTTTAAAATTTACTGGCAGGATAAATCCCTGTCTGAGTATTGCAGCAACCTGAGATGAGAGGATTTCGGTAGTCTTCAGTCCCCAGAGATATCTGTCTTTGCTGGTTTCATCCTGGGTTTTGTTTATATTTGTCATCTTTGTACTTCTCTTTGGTTTCAGCCCAACCTTTTTTCAACCTAAGCTGCCTTCAGCCAAATGATATAACCTTTGCTTGGCAACATAGTAGAGGTTATAAATTAATTCGTAGGCATATTTTTTACGTTAGGCTCTGGTCTTGGTACTTTCATAGGGCATCCTTAACATCAATAGATAATGGAGTTCAGGTTGTAGGAATCCTGTGTGTTCTTGCACAACGCCCACGTATGATCCAGCCTACACACCACTACTGCTTACCCTCAATCACCTTCTTGATGTCAGACCTACTTACTGATTTATATACAGTGTGTATTGGTATATGTGTGCATATTTACATACCTACATGTTTTAATTTCAGATGGCTTCCCCCATTAATCAATATTTGATTCACACTATCAAAGTGAGCCTAGAAAATGTGGTGCCACAGGGAAATAGTTAGGCAGGGAATTTCACTGGGGGTCTAGTTATCTTTTGATGTAAATACAATAAAAACCACAATAGTAGAAGCAGCTCTAATTTGCCTTCATAAAATCTGTCTGAAGAAAGCTGGTGGGAGGAAACCAAACTAAAAGCTGTCTGGGGCATAGGGCTTAAAAAACCTGAAGAGCATCACTCAGCCCCATAAAAAATGGCAAATGCACAAATCCGCCTGAATCCTCCCCACTGCCCTGAGAACAGAAACCACAGTCCTGTAAGGCAGACTGCCAAGCAGAGATGGTCTAGTTTTTTAGACGGAGGTAGAAGAGCAAGAAGAGTGCTGTGGGGAGCTCCAGCCATGGGAGTCACCCCTAGAAAGGGGATGTGGGAGGGGATATGGCCTTGGGTGGGAAGAGAGCTGTGTGAAATGCCTACCGATGGCCTGCACAGGTGAGACCCCTAGGAAGAAGGAAAGGAAGAGAGCAACCTGGGAAGCAGGGAAAAGGTGGGGGGTGGTACCTCAAGGACAACCTGAGGGCCTGGGAGACCGGGATTGAGGCAAGAAGGTAACCCACTTCTCCTGCGATCAGCCGGGCTACAGTTTCTGCTCTCAACCTCAAAGCTAATGGCAGCACCCACAGACTCTTCTCTGAAATACCTGGTAGCAGTGGTGTGTCCTGCACAGCTCAGGCACCTCTGATTCAGTGGCTGGCTGGACTGCAAAACATCTCCTGGAGTGGAATAGATAAATTCATGCTGCCTGCACTCAACTATACGTGTTTCCTTGTAGAAAAATAAGTAGGTGCATTTTGTCAACCAAGTCTGTGTTTGGCCTGATTGGCCTGCTTTCCCTTTACCCCATGGAGAGGTTTTGTCTGCGTTTGTGCTTAAAAAAGTCCACACTGTAGGTTTACTGTCGACTGGAGTCCCTACTGTGCTTCTAAAGTGCTATTCTAGATGCTATTTTATTTGCTAATGAATTGCTTTGGTTGTGATACATGTTAGTGTGCAAGTCACTCAGAAAGAAGGAAGGGTCAAGCTGTTGTGTTCAAAGGCATTAATGTAACGTCACATTTTCTCATAATCCCATTAAAAACTAATTGCCCAAAGATTTGTATGTAGATTGCTGCAGTATGGAATTCCCCAGAGCAGCCCAGCAATGATGGAAGCATGAGTCCTCTTTTCAGTCTCAGGCTTGTCTGCTCCCAGCCATGTTGTGGTGCATGTGCTTACAGGTGCTGCTAAACCAGCAGTGTCTCAACCCTGCTCCTGATTCAAAAAGAAGCAGTAAATCCTCACCCTTTTCCTTCCAGATACCATGCAAAACAAACCCCAGCATGATAACATTGATGTTGTTGCCACAGTGGCGCACAAATGCATTGTATGATGTGCCGTCTGGTCTCCAGCCTTCCTGCTGCAGGTTGAGGTGCGAGTAGTCTCCTTTCACCACGTGGTGGTTTTGGGCAGAGATCAATGAGAAGCAAGAGCTGGAACAATATCCTCAGAATGAGTCTAGATACAATGGCAGGTGAGTTAACTGGTGTCTGAAGAACGAGTTTGTGAAGGCTGCGTGTGACTCAGGCCACCAGCTTTTCCTCCTAAATAACAGTCTGAACTAGGGTGCTCCAGAAAATATGTCATTCCAGCTCGAATTTTTTAAAGACCTGTTCATGAGTGCATAGTGAGCATCAGGAGATGGTAAGCTCTATAGAGGTGGTAGAGGGTAAGCTCTGTTCCCCAGGATGACACTGGGCATCAACATCTTTCGGTAACTTAGTGCCTTAAGAAGGAAGTAAAAGTCCATTCTTGTCCAGGCATGACTGTATTGTGTCTGAGTAGCGTGAATGCGTGAAAGATAAGCTTGCGCTTGCCCTTAGCAACCTGCTTCAAAGAGTATAAATGTCTGCAGAGCCAGGCCAAAGTTTTGAATGTGTAAATAGTTTTAGTAACACAGCCAGGGTGTTTCCCAACATCTCAGACCCTTATATAGACAGCTCTCTGTATTTGGGCTTCCTGAAAGCTTCTTAAACGCTGTTACAGCAGAAAAGGGTAAGAGCTTGGAATCAGTAGTTTTATTTTGCTTTATGTACACGCGAGTTGCAGCTACAGCATGCGTGCTTGTGTATTAGGACTAAAATACTGCATTTGTCAGTGTGCTTCTCTAAATCCTCTGGTTCCCTTTGTCTCACACCCTGGGAAAAGAAGGTGAGCTTGCAGCTTCAGGGCTGATTTTTACATACTCTGTAGAGCAGCTGTAGAGCTAGTGCTGTGAAGCAAACTTACTCTACTCTGTGATGCAAATGGATCTCATTTTTTGTTTGGAAAGAATACTCCCAAGAGTTTCTCAGTTTATGTAAATATTTTACCCTCTGTGCTGGCAGGGGGACCCAGTTTGTGGAGCTGAAGAAGCTTTTGATGTTGGCATCCGTACTATAAAAATGGGTGACCAAACTACCTTCTGCTGTGGCTTTTGAGCTGACTCGATCACTGTAACTAATGATGTCTAAATAAAGAACTTGATTTCCTCTAACAACACGCTTCTATTAAGATAGCAGTTTTTCTCTTCCTATTCTTAGCACTTGATCTGTGATAAAAATTTAGGGATCCCATCTACTATATTCTATATGAGGTAATACAAGAAATAACACTCTCTTAAAATGGAAAAGTAAAAAGATATTTTCGTCTGAGAATTCTGCTCTACTGCCTTTTCTTTTAGGCAGCAGGGTATGCTACTGTTGCATATGAACTATCTAAAGAAGAAGAACCATGCTGATTATATTGTCATCTATTAACACAACAGACACTTAGAAATAAATCTCCTTCCAATGCAAATTGCAGCATTAGGACCTCAGCCAGGAGTCTGTGGGATGAGCTGCAGCTGAATTTCTGTAGGAACCTGTTGTGAGTGTTTTGTTTTCGTTTTTTATTTTATTTTCACAGGTAGTTAAAAGCTGGAAAACGTCCTTTCCATTTATCATTGTTGTTTTTATTACATTATTGAAATAAAATTAACTGTAGTAAGCGTAATAACTTGTACTGTGCTGGCACCTTGGCTAGGCCAGTTATGGACCAATGTGCTTTCATATCAGAGACTGTACAAGAAGCACACAGGAGGAAGCCTGCAAATCTTTGCTTTTTCAAAAGCCTTAGGTCCATATGTCCTGCGCTTCCATTAAAACTGTTGCATCGGAGACCAAAGTTGGCACAACATTTATTTAACTTAATGTATATATAATACAGGTATTTTTTTAAAACACTACTTTCTTTAATTTGTGAGCCCCGTGTTGCAGTTTTAATGCATAATCATCAGAAAGTCAAACGACATCATAACTTTTGAGTCTGCAAATGCCGATGCATGTGTCCAGTTGGGTTTTACCAGATTTGTCATGAGTATGGAATACCTTCCCAATGATTTCTTGATTTTGGGGAGTGTTTCTTCAGCTTCTACTGTCCCTGTTCCAGTTTTCATCTTGAACACATAATTGGGTTTAACTGGCTTTTATTCACCACAGACTTGTGTCAGCCAGCCCTTCCATAAGGAGAAAGGGACAATCTGCTGATACAGATAAGCAAAACTAGCTCAGTCTTTACCACATTATGTAAATAGCAGGTTTGTGGAGTTGCCTGAAGGAAGGTTATTTGTATTTAATTTGCTGATCTCTAATGTCTGTATTTGAGATGAAAGATCTGATCTCAAACATACTAAAGTCGATGGAGGGACTTCGGGGCATTTTGTAAAGTCTGATCCAGTCTCCAGCGATGCTGAACTCAGATTCCCAGCAGCAAACACTGACAGTTTTATGCTTTCATCCTCCCCTGACCCTTTAATGTTTGATTCACCAACAAATTTAGCCAGTGTAGGGGATCACAAAAAGCAAATTTAAAAGCAGGATTTGTGCAGTTTCCACATGTGCTGGCAAAAATTAATTCTAGGTTTGCTTACACGTTTCTGACCACCACCTTTCCCACTTTCCAAACGTTTTGATGTTCTCCAGTCAAGGAACAAAACTCACCCAGTGACAGCTTAAGCAATCGCAATACAAATAAAACCATCCTAGTTCTGCAAAACAAATTCTCATAGCATACAGTTCACAAATATCCATACTTCTGAGTTGAGGACAATTTGATAAATTAATTCAAACAAATACATTAAAACTTCTGGTTTATGTGATTAAAAAGGAAAAAATGCATTTATTGATAAATTTATTTGTTCTTATTGTTCTGGCAATGTTTACAGTCTGTGTGATAATTTGCTGTTTGTTCTATTTATCCTACTGTGCATAAAAGACAACAGCAGTTTGCATTCGTTTACTGTCCTTTGAAGTGAGATACAATGATTAGAAATGTTGTGTGTGTGTATATGAGTGGCTTTTATATACACGTACATACATACACACATAAAATATTTTGTTTTCCTATAAGCTTTGAGAGGAGATACTGCTGCTGTTTTCTTTTTACCCCAAGGGCAGTAGCACTGATATTTTCCCATACTGCTCTACATTGTAGGAAAAAAATAATGATAAAGGGTAAGAGACTATTTTAAAAAAAAAAATTACTCAGGTGAAAACAATAGAGGCTAACAACTTAATATGCACTGCTTGTTGCACATACCACTTTATCAAAGCTATCAATCAGGCCAGCTCAGTCAAGCTTCTGGAAAAAAATCCCTAATTTTTTGTTGTTTCAACTGAATTGACATTTTCAGTTACCAGGAAAAAGATACTTCTTTAGACTGAGGATGAAAAAAAGTGCATAATTAACAAAAAGAGCTGAATATAAGTGGACTAGCATAGGTTGATGGATGCCCTAGATTAGTGGACTTAACAATTTATTTTATTTTGTTAGACTTTTTCTGTGGTGTATGCTTGGTTATTAATAGTTAATGGCACACATAGGCTTAAGACAAATAGGTTTGTATGGACCAGTTGGTCTGATTTTGAAATGTGGGATTTCTCATGCAATATTCATGTTCAACTTACAGATACTTGCATCAACAAATGTGTAAGTAAAAGGGATGTGTAGGAATATGCAGTGGTTACTGTTTTTGCTGATGGTTGTCAAGACATCCTTTCCCAGTTTGTCACCTGTTTGTTCCTGTTGTGAGTGGTAGGAAAGTAGCTGAGGTATCCACGATAGCAGGAGGAAGAGGAAAGCTATCTTTTGAAATAGTAAGCACTGCTAAGTGGCAATTTCAGCAACAAAATATGGGTTTGTCAGGCTCCTGGGGTATTCCTACTTGGTTATTAGGTTGTGAATTGGTATTGTGTATTGGTACTGATGTTTTTTTAAAACATTCGTCACAGGCTGAAGGATAACACGGGCACACTCATAAACATGCATCCAGATAGTATCATTGTATGCGACTGTTATTTAACGTATCATAGAATCATAGAATGGTTTGGGTTGGAAGGAACCTTAAAGATCATCTAGTGCCAACTTCCTTGCCTTGTTCTAGGACACCTTCCCACTACACCAGGTTACTGTTACTCAAATATGCATCGTGGCAGTTAATACGGGTTGATTGAGAGGTGCTAACACAGGTAGACCAAAGCTGACAGTCCCAGTACTACAGATTGTTTCTTGTAAAGTAGTCTGATCAGAGATACAAAGCCTGGGTAGTGTGTGGTATCAGGTTTAGTGTAGCGTACGTCAGTGCCCCTCACATACCCCTCTAACCCTTCTTTGGTTACACAAGAAAACCCAAACCATTGAACTACCCCCTATTTTTAGTCTGATACAATCACTTGGATAACAAGTGTGAATGGCTGTTTGTTAATAATTGTTTTCTGGGGAAAGGCTTCTTGCCAATGTAATGCTGTTTCATTGATGTGTTATGAGTTGTTAGTCAGTGGTGACTCACAGTTTTCTAAGCCTGCTCATGCTGATGTACTGTGAAGCACTTCTGGAAATAAAAGTGACTCATACTCAGTTGAGTAGGTCCCAGTGAGGTTATGAAAGGAGGACGAATTTATCTTTTTTTATTTTTTTTTTTTTAAGTGCTGTGAGTTTCTGAGGAAAAGACCTGTACCCTGTAACACATCCCACGTTCTTCCTAGAAAAGCTTCTTCAGCTTTTATGCAGTTACTTCTAGGGAGGTAGGAATGTCACATCCCAACCTCTGTGCCACTAGACCATCTCTTCTGCATCATGTCAGTATATCGTAGGAGGGATTTATGAAGAAATCCTGTGTTTTGAAACATGTACTTGAGCTGGACATATAAACTGCTGGAACAGATTTCACTGAATTAGTAATTTTAAGTATTGAAGGAACTGTTGTAGAAAAGAATTCAGCATGAGCAGTGATAAACACCGTAATACTTGTAGCCTTTCATCCAAGGTCCACAGAGTTCAATGGAGGTTGCATTGGTCGCAGTGTATTTTGGCTCGGACCCAGCGTTCATACTTGGGTTAGAGGTTTGCTTCATAGTCCCGTTGGTGGGAAGGATAGCCGTGTCACTGACTGCGCAGAGCATTAGCTCTGTCCCTGCCGGAGCACCCTGGGCATTCAGAGGAGAAGCAAAAGGTTTGTGGCATTTGTCAACTGCTGTGTTACACCCAACAGGTGTCGGCCTTTCATGTGTAAGGTTTCTTTTTGTACAGATATGTGAATCTACAAATATACAATGTGTGTAAAATGCCTGCATATCCCTAAGGGAAAGTATGCTTGCATTCACATCGTAAGTGAGAACTGGCTGAGCACTGAGTCCACCATAACGAAATTGCTCATTTTTTGGGCCACCAGTTGTCCTTCCTTCTGTATTTTTATGTACTCAGTTTAGTGGAAGAATGATTTTGGCTGATTGAAAAAAGGAAGAAAAAGGAGAAAATACTCTGATTCATGTGCTTGTATTGCGAGAGTATCTTGGAGCTTGGCTCATTAGCCAAGATCTCAAGCTGGACAATGCCAAAATAAAGTCTAGTCTGTGCCTCAAGGATCTCCTCACTTTAGCAGTAGTTCAAATAATAGTATGGATTGAAAAATTCAAATGCAGTGGGAAATAACTCAGTTTGGTGATATGAAAGGAGAGTGACAGTGTAAAAAAACCCTTCAGTTCCCTACACTCAACCTGAATAAATCCCACAGCTCTTAGAACTACTGATGCTAACTCTGAATTTAGTCCAGCTGCAGCCAGCAAATAATAAAATGTGTGCCCTCAGCAGAGCCATTTCAGATAAATCTTGTGGAAGAAAAAAAAATATAATCTGGGCCCCCGTTTGCTCTGCTCTCAGGTCAGCCTCCATCAGAGATGTCGCACACAAAACCATTCCCCCACAGCCTGCGTTCAGAAAGCAGCAGTCCCACAGCTTTCCAGGGAGTACAGGATAAACGGGGGATAATCGCTGAAGTGCTAACACTGATAACAGCAGGTATAGCTGATTAAACAGAACTCTATGGCATTTACTGTTAGCAGCTGAAAAGTAGCAAAGTCAAGTGTACATTGAGCAAGGTGTGAAATCCCCTTTATGCCAGACTTCTGAACATGTGAACCATGTCTTGGTAATGTTAGGGACACACCATTCTTTGTCTCAGATTCGTGTCTTGTTTATGAGATGAAGGTGCTGGGAGGTGGAATAATAGATGCTGATCTCTTTGGTTGGCATAATAAAAGCAATATATTTGCTAAAAGCCTAGATTAGTTTTATTAGTGTATTTAGTAAAGTAAGAAAAGAATATGGGCGGGAGGGAAGGAAGAAGTTAAAGTCGGTCAATATGTAAAACAGAGAGTTGCTATACTGCGCTCCCGAAGAGAATGACTTCTGTTATTTCTGGATATCTTACTGATTTGCTGTCAGTCAGGAAGGGTTGTACATAAGCAATAGAGTAATGTAACAGGTTTATTCATAAAGGTGAAGACATAAAGATGACAATGTGTACATCCAGTACAAATGTGGCTGCACAGGAAATCTGGCAGCACTGGAACACGATGTGATCCTCCAGCATCTCTTCCCAAAACCTAATTCGACCGCCTCTGCCTCACAGACCTTGTAGATGCATAGAGGAAAAACCTCAAGTCCGTTCCTGCGATTCTACCAAGCACAACGGATTCATGTGTTTTGGTTCACAGAAAGTAATCTGAAAGAGTACCAACAACAGAAAATGCTGTTAGTGGAGGGTATTTTGTAAAAGATACTTAAATCCTCTTTTGTCTTTAGGGTCCACAAGTACATACCATGGGAATAGCGTGTTATCCTTGGGCAAAAAAGAATTTATTTTCCAAGAAACCCCCTCCCCAAATACTTCTTACAACTTTCTAATATTGTTATTAGCTTTTAAGGAAACACAAAGCTCCCAGTCAAGCATTCCTTGCATAGATGATTCAGGTTCCCAGAGATGAGTGGGCTTCACTTTTGTTCTTTCTGTGTGTTTAGTGCTCATAAAACAGAGAATTTCATGTGACATCCTAGTCCAGGCACCTCTGTGGAGATCTGCCAGTCCTTATTTCATTCCTGACAAGGTCAGTGATTATTTCAGTGTTGGACTCCCCCCGCATATGGAATCAATAGAATTGCCTAGGTTGGAAGGGACCTTTCAGATCACTGACTCCAACCACCAACATAACACTGACAAAACCATCACTAAACATGTTGCTACACACCACGTCTACCCATCTTTTAAATACCTCCAGGTACGATGATTCCACCACTTCCCTGGGCACGCTGTTCCAATGTTTGATAACCCTTTTGGTGACGAAATTTTTCCTAATATCCAATCTAAACCTCCCCTGGCGCAACCTGGGGCCATTTCCTCTTGTCTTATCACTTGTTACCTGGGAGAAGAGACAGACCGCCACCACGCCACCTCTTTTCACGTAGCTGTAGAGAGTGATACATTCTCCCCTCAGCCTCCTTTTCTCCAGGCTAAACGATCCCAGTTCCCTCAGCCCTTCCTCATAAGACTTGTTCTCTAGACCAACTATATATAGAACCAGTGTTACCTAGGCGGGTGCTACAGGTCCTGTGCTAGAAGAGAAGGCCAGGTGACCAGAATGGACTTTGGGAATTTTATGAAAACATAAACTAGAATGACCTCAGCCCATTCTGCTGCCTCCCTGATTTAAGAATTGGACACCTGCATTTCAAAGAATAGCACACAATTTATGTTCGTGAAGGCCAGGGCTGTAAGAAATGAAACTTTCATGTTATGTATCCAAGACCAGAGGTTAAATATCTTATTTGTAAAATACTCAAAATGTTGAGCGCTGAGCAGTGCCTATGTCCAAATCAGATTACAATGTTATCCCGTAACAAGCATTGAACAGAGGGGAAGGCACAGTTAAAGTATGAGCGCAGCCTTAACTTTAGCACTTTCTGATATTGCTGTGCTTAGTCACGCAATCTAATGTTCTGAGCAAGCCTTTGCTGTTTTATTATTATTTTATAAACTCACTGTATATACAAAGATATTATGCATATTAATCTTGTATTTAAAAAAAATAAAGGAAACCAGAAGCTGAAGGTAGTTATCAAACAATGAATATAGGGGAGTATTTTGATTTCAGCAACCTGTGGATTAGACAATTTGAAAACAAAGCCTTGGGTTTGGATTAAATTTTTTTCTTTGAAGGCTAAATTGATTTCTGTTTACATATAATGTTTTTTATAATGAAAAGCTAGTATCGAAGGGAGAAGCCAATAATTTCTTCTTTTCTTTGGCTGCACCTGGAAAATGCTGCAGATGAATATATTTGCAGCTATGAATTTCACAGATAAAGCTGTTTAAGATATAATCAGCTTAAGGGGAACTATTTTCTGAAGTGCAAGGTACGTAATTGATGCAGTTTTATCCAGATAAAACTGTAATCAAAAAGCTATTTGTTTATCATTTCAAACTTTCCTTAAAAAGTAATTAATCTATGTAATTTAGGATTCAGTTAAGCTCATCAGTGTTTGGTTTTTTTAAGGAAAAACAACAAACAAACCCCACCAACAAAAGCAGAGCCCCCAAGCCTGAGCTGTTATAGTGCCTCTCATACTTGGAAACTGTGGGTCAGGGTAGCTTTAAATGCCACCCCTTTGCCTTCCTCTTTCTCTTACATTTTGATTATTCTCAAAAGATGAATAGCTACAAGATTGTTTTTGCTTTGATATGAGGCATACAATATCCTCCTTGCGTCCTGGAGGTTAGCTTTGAGGCAGAACATAAAGCTGAGGATTTCCTTTTGTGATGGTGGGAATGATCTTTATTTCAGTTAGTTATGCTTACCATAATCTTTAAAGACTTGTAGTTGCACTTAGCCAAGACAACATTCCCTGACGCTGTGCTTTAGTTTAATACCTACCTCTCTACTTCCTCTGCTAAAAGGAGATTTTTCTTCGGGACGTAGCCACAGGAGGTCTTGCCATCTACACGCATGGTGGAGATCCTTGCAGCTAGTTCCTCTTTTTCCTGTGTCATCTGGTTTAAGCACGTCAGGTTGGTGGGTGTTACAACAGCATTCATGCTGGCATGCACACCCCGAAAGTTTGCTGGATTTGCAGCAAACTGGATTTGTGAAGGTTGCTACAAAACATCAGCAAGAGCGAAACTGGGGCAGGCAGAGCAAAGATTTTTTTTTCTCTCCCCCCTGCCTCCAAACTACCAGGATTTTGAGGGATTTTTAAGTATTACGAACATTTCCAGCTGTCTTCAGATCCTCCTAGCTGAGCACAAAGCAGCACAGCTAAAGTCCAAGGTGTGCTGCCCCATTCGGTACTTTTCTTCTTTGTGGGAGCCATGTGAAGTCACAGGAGGCAGTACAAAGCTCATCAGTTACATAGGCAGGTAGGGCTGTGGGAAACACTTTTGGTTGGAAGCGGGAGTATAGCTGAAGTTGAAATGTTTTGTGAAATTATGTCAGTGATGCAGAAATTCAGTTATAGAGGAAAAATCCTTTATTCATCCTGTGTTGATGTATTCTGCTCACACATTTTGAGGATGAAGTATTCTGCTTTTGAGAAAAAGACTTTGAAAGGACTTCTTTCTATAATCTGCAAGCTTTGGTCCACAAAGTCAAGAAAAGTCACACAGAGAATAACACGTTTTCCCCTTGTCTTTTAATTTGAAACAAATTCTGTTATTTAATACCTCAAAAACTTTTCCTGTGTGGAATTCCCAGCCCTTTTCATACATCAAATCTCATGCCCAAGATGAGGGCCTTGAGGTTTGAGCTCCAGGTACTACAACCCAAATATAGACAACAATGGTGGAGTATCGTCAGCAAGAACATTGAGAAATTACACAAGCCCCAGCACTAGCAAAACATTTGAGCTTTTACATCTTGGTGCAAAAGAGCGTGAGAAGGTAAAACCTCTGTGAAAGTTTCTTCTGGGTTGGCAGGGACTGACCAGCCTGTCTTCCATGTACTTCCAAATAGTCTCCAGTATTAACTAAGGAACAGGCTAGTGCAGCTGCTTTTTTTTTCATGGGTGAGAATATTAATAAGATCTCCGTCCTTTACCTGGCCACTTATTTTGGGGAAAATTGTGGGAATCTAGTTCACTTTGAGACTCATACTATTCTGTGAGATTTCACTGATTCTGAAGTTACTGGGCAAGGGATACAAGCAAAAATGCATGCAGGCAGAGGGAGTAACTGTACAAACCTTGTTTCTGTGGGTCTTCAGGCTGACAGGAAAACCACAACAAACAAAACACAGTCATGATCTACCTGTGGCCAGGGAGTTATGGTCCTTTTGTGTCACTGGAACTGTGACTAACCCACAGCCTGGACACACGGCAGCAGACAAGGGAGAGGCATTTTGCAGGTTGAGGGCAGCCACCTGGATTTCTGAAGCCTCCGAGAACTAAATTCACTTCAGGCTGACACTCTGGCAGTACTGGACTATTCCCAGTTTAAAAGGAAGCAACCTTGGAGCCAGTCCAGGTTTAGACTGTTGTCCTAAGCCAGCTAAATCACATCGGTGGGACTTAAACCAGGAATAGTTTTGGTCCTACTGTAGGTAAAAGCCACAGCATTATTTTTTTTTTGCCATCCATTATTTAGATTAGGTTTTTGCATAAATGAATGCCATGCTGAACAGCTTTTATAGCTGTTTTGTATCAAGGCTGAAGGGGTAAAATATATCTATTAAAAAATAAAAGGAAATAAAAAAGAAAAAGAAAAAATATCTTGAGTGCTTTTGTTATTAGCTGGTCTCCGGGCAACTCCTGGCTGAGGGCAAAGATAAATTAAATTTTGTAGTAGTAGACATATATACATATATATATATATATACACACACACACACACACCCCCCTTAGGAGCTATTTTTAACACGTGTACATCTAGCATACCTCACATCTGACAGCTTTATTTGAATCCAGGCTATTCATTGGGAATAAGCAGCTAATTAATTTATCTCATGAATATCAAATATGCAATTAGTCACAGAGCACTCAGTATTCCAGCCATTACCCACGGATGTAGTCTCCGTACTGCCAACAATGACTCTGGGAAATGAGTCCCATTCAGTACCTGACCTGCCGTAGAAAGAAAGACATAAATGGGTTTACCATATGCTGCTTTATATTGTACTTATAATTCTTTCTTTTTTCTTGTGTGCATGTGTGCATGCGTCTGTGCAGTCGGCTAATGGGTTCTCTTCAATCATAACGATGTGAAGGGAGTAGAGGAGTGTTTAGAAGATTAAATAATATTGTAGTCTCAAAGTCCTGAGATTAATATTTCTGCCCAAAGACAATTCTAAAGAAAACACACACGCATGTACTTCTCTGTGTACACTGTTGGTAAGATAAGAGGTAATAGACTAAAATTGCGGACAGGAAGATGAAAGTTAGATGTTGGATGAAAAGCCTTGAAACAGTAATGACAGTTATGCATTGTTAAACAGATGCGCAAGGGGAGATTGCATAGTCTCCGTTGATGGCGCTTGCTAAGGAGCAACGTGACAGGCACCTGGTGCTGATGGGAGAGGAATGGTGGAGGTTGTAAACTCTCAGGCTCCTGTCTACCATTATGGCTGCATGTCTGTTGTATTACCTTTCTTAATAGCAAGCTCAAGGATCAAACAAGCTTGTAAACTGAACTACTAGATGAAGTTGAGCACATTTTTTTACTGTAAAGCAAATGTCATTACCGTTGCCTTGAGATATTTTGTGATTAAATACAGTTTCCCATGCTGGGAAATCTAGTGCCATTTATAGAAACGCTGACTTCCATTATTCCATGGCTAGCTTCTAAGGTTTAACCTTGGAGAAGATTCTGGGTGTTGAACAATTTTAAAAATCAGTAAATGTTATCGTAAGTGTAGGAAAGCCTTGCAAGGTGGGGTCCAGCTAAATTCCTTGTAGCGCTTTGGTAGTACATACAGCGTAGCAATCAGAGATGGTTTCTGCGAGAGTGGAGCATTAGAAGACATCATACTGTTATACAACACTGGTCATAAATCTTGCAATTTGTGGTAGAATCTAAACTAATAAAGCATTAAAAAGAGGGCAAAGAAATTGCAGTACTTTTTCAAACTCTTCATCTTTGTCCGAGGACATGGTTTTACTGGCGTGATGTGAGGTTTAATGATGAGCGGGAAGCTGTCACTGCCTTTGTTTTCATTAAGTTGTACTTCATCTCTTAATGTTGTTTAACCTCTGTGGCTTTTGATGGTTATTTTTATAGGTTGCTAAACGAATAGTTCATAAATAAAGCACAGCAACCATTCTTTGAGTTGCAAAACATAGCCCATTGTGTTCTTGGCATCGAGCTGCTGGTTTAAATGTTAGTGTGGAAATCAGTTCTTCAGATTAATCACCAAATAAAGCAGAGGATGAAGTACTGGGTTTAGGTGGCCTAATCAAAGTCTTTGATGAGGGAAAGAGTTCATTAATAGTCAACATGAAATTCCTGAGCAGTGCAGTTTTTTAAAAATAAATGCCACTCTGCATACTGGGACTACGATTGTAGTGTTCTGAAACTCGAACGAGATTTAACATATTTCAGATTGTTAGTTGTACTGTTTATATTAGCCTTTTTCTTTCTGTGATTTGGGGTAACTTGGAGAGATGTGTTGTAATATCCCTGCAGATACTGGAAGTATCCCCAGAACCTCCCACCGGTTCTGGAGGGCAAGTATGGGAAATGCTTCCTCTGTGCCAGCCTCTGGTATGGATACCATGGAATGAGGGTTATAAAGGGCAGCTCTTGCTTATGTGGAGGGTCACCATCCATTCCACAAGTACATTCCTCTGGGTATCCCTTATCTCCTCCAAGCCCTGTGTTTTGTAGGGAAGTCTTTGCTTGTACTGGTTTTCCACCCATCAATAACTACCAGAATAGGCACTGTGGTTCCCACTTGCTAGTCTGGACAGGCGGGCTGTAACCCACACTTGCACGACTGTGCCATCTCCCACATTTGGGCAGCGCTGGGCTGCCAAGATGAGGGTTATGTGTTGTGTTCTCTCTGCGTGAGTGCAGAAGTGGGAGTCTCCAGTGTGAGCCCCGGCCTCTGTTCTGAAACTGCTCTGGGACCAGCAGATTACAACGTGTTTTGCATTCACGCATTGCGGGCCTATCAGTCAGTCTCAACGGTATCATACAGGGAGTTTAACAGCAACTTTTTTTTAGCTGTAATAACTGCTATGAAAGTCAACTTTAATCTCTTAAGGTGTTAAATGTAAACAAATAACATTCTGCATAAAAATGCTTTTCCTGTATTTTTTTTTTTGACTAAATATAAAGATTGAAGGAAATGCTTTATAAAAACAATTCTCCTTAAACCCTTAAGGGACGCTAATTACTTTTAATTTCAGTGTGTGATGGTCCTTATCCAGGGGAAGTATGCTGCATGGGCTATAAACCATTTTAATATCATATAGCGTTTAACAGAGCATGCCTGGAGTTAGTTGAGCAGTCTCCCCGGTTCTCTGATCTCTATTATCCTTCACCATGATTAAACATGCAGTGTTTCACTGCCTAATCGTGAAGGGCGTTCAGGAAAGTTAAATGAGCTCTTCTCTCCTACCTGCCTGAGCGCTTGTGTTTCTCTCCCTATTTGCTGTACCACTTTTGTAGCAGAGCACCGTTCTGGCTGGGGGCACTCAGAGGGTAGTCGTGGCCGTGCAGGCACAGTTCATGTCTTGTCGGTGTTCCCACAGCAGAAGGGTCAGCTCCAGTGACAGCATTGTCCTCAGCAGCCAGGAACCGGGGCTCTGGAGCTTGCTTGCAAAGTCACTTATAAAGCTGATGTAAATCATTCTCCCCTCCTCAGAAGCAGCAGAGACTAATATCCTCTCTGTAAAGAGGTGGCAATGATGGTTTTCCTGCTTTCTCTTCTCTCTACTTGTGTGAAGCGCTGGACTGACAGTGCTGCACGCTGACACCCACCCTCCACAGAGCAGCAACCGTAGAACAAAGCTTGGGAATATGCTGGCTCTGCTCAGATTTGGATCTCATTTAATTCAAGGTCAACCAAATCATCTCATCTCTTTCTAGGAGGCCAGCCTGTTTTCTGTGTTTTCATGTGTTTGCGTCCCTGCTCCCTTTGTGCCTGATCCTGCCACTGCCTCATTGAAATCCTGACGATGCATCTCTGCAGGGTCATCTATGTTGGAAATAAGCAGATAAATGTACGCAGTTATGTGAATATCTGGGAACAGGTTTATTCAAGCTTAAAATAAAATCAACACTGTAACCATTTTCTGTGTTGACATTAGAGTAGCCAGCCACTTGCTATGTCTGCATTACTGGAAAGCTGCTACTGGCAGCTCTTGAACGCTCAAGCATCACATCCTTTAAATCTTCAATCTTTCTGTTGTTTAGGCCACAGGTTCATTCCTCCTTTTCTGTTTGGAAATCTCTGAAGTTATTGTAGATATTATGAGAAATAACCAACCGCATTCTTAAGCTGTTCACTGCACATGTTAGTGAGCGTTGAAGGGCATGCTCCTGTAGATGCTTTCACTCTACTTACAGGAAGCTTTGGAAATCAGCACAGGGTTTAGATGTGAAACACAGGCATAGCATGTGGAAAACTATAGATGATGGCCTGTCATTCCTATCCATGAAAGTGGCCTAGGCATCTTCCCATTCTCAGGCATTCCCTCTTTTGGTGAAGCACCTCTCTGAAGCGTCTCATTCTCTCTGTGGGAAAGATGGGCCTGATGCCTGATCCAGATCGATCATTCATAAAACCATGCGGATAATTTTAAAGCTTCTAATGCTAGTTCTGGTCCTGACCAGACACCAGCAGATAGAAATATGTATCCAAATATTGCAATTGTACGTAGGAAGAGGGTGTTTGTTGATGTCTTTTTACAAATAGATGAAGACTGTAAAGTGATTGTGCATTTATCTTAAACTGCCTGAGGTTCTTAATACCATTGAACCACAACTCCATCCTGAAAACATAACTTCCTTTTTCTTCCAGTCTGATTTTAGTGGCTTAAGTGTCTTTTACTTTCTCCTGTTACAGAACCAACTTGAAACATGTGATTACTTTCATGAAAATACATCAGCAGCGCTGATAACACCATCAAAAAATGTATATAGGTCTGAGAAAGAGTAACCAGTTATAGTTATGGTTAAGGATATGAATGCTGTTTTGCTTAATAATGTCTGTGATTAAATGACTGCTATTTAAAAACAAAGACAGATTTATATTTCATCAGTAAAATTACTAAAAAAACCCCACTTCTCCAAAACATGTAGTAAAATTGAGTCTTCGCTATTCTTCTCAGTGAACTCCAACTTTGATCATAACCTCAGCACAGATTATTATGTTAAAATTTGCAGAGACTCAAAAATATCTTTCTCACAGGAATAGCTTCCAGTTGCTCTTCAGCCTAAGTAGGATCTGAAGCAGTGACCGGGAGATGAAAGTCTCTCTATGCCATTTTTAATCCCCTGAGCCATCTAGCCACTTTCTGCATTTATTTTTCAGAAATTAATTTTTAAAAAAAGCAATTGTTTTTGCAAACAGCGCTTTGAATTACATCCCGGTGGCATTTTAGAGCATTATTGCAAATTATTCAATTTATATGCATAGTCAAGCCTACATCATTATTCCAATATTCTACTAAGGCAGGAAGAGAAAAAAAAAAAAAACCACTCAGAAAAGACAGACAAGAAAAACAAAGGCAAAAACCAGACCACTGCTCTAGAAAAATATTTTTCACCAGGCTGAAAACAAACCCAAACCCTCTACATCAAGGTGATCTCTTTTAGAAAGTCATTGTAAGGAACGATTCAAATGACTTCAGTAAAACTCAAAAGATATACTGTATTGCGAGCACTAATTATTGCAACTATTAATGGTTTTGGCTTCAGATGAGATGATCCAGCATTCTTAAAAATTAATAAAAATGATTACAGAGACTTACACACGTACCTGAACATGTTCCAACTTAGCAGCTCATCATTATTCACAGAATAATTGGCTGTTCATTTACATCCTGTGAATTTCAAGGCCTTTTTAAACTACATACATATTACTTTCTCAGATACATTGCTTTGCAGTCCATGCTTCTGATGGGAAAGATGAGGCATGGTTAGCCCCAGAAAAAAGGTAAGGCACGGCACTATTCCTCCAGCATATACCAGTTGTTTGATGGGTTCAGTGTTCTTCCCAAATTCTACACCTGATCTTCTGGAGATGTCCAGGTGTGAAATTGTGATTCCCTATCCTCTTTGTTTTGATTTGAATGTACAATGGACCCGAGCCCAGCCAATGGACTGCCCCATTGCTGCTGGAAATGTTGGGGTAATTCAGATTCAGAAACATACCGCTGAAAAAAGAAGCGAGAAAGTATGCGGCAGTGGAGCTGAGAATTCCCAACCTGTAAGATGTTATGATACACGCACAAAACCTAGGGCAGATTTATAAGCGTCAACAAACGTGCAACTATTAATGGCATTTTTTTCAAACGCGCTCAGAGAAATGAATGCGTTTTCTCTAGTGCTGTGCCAAACTAATTGTATGGACAACCCCCCTTCATTTCAGCTAAGAAGAAAGGAGAGTTTGATGCTTTTGGCTTGAAGTATTTGAGCTTGCTGAGACCTGTGAAAAGACATAGAATAAAACCACAACAGGAGGGGTTTGAGGGGGAGTAGGATCTTCAGCCATGTCCACAGAGGAGCCGTTTCAGCAAGGTGCTCTGCATCAGCATTCCTGTTTGTTGTGTGTTGAGAAACATGGGTTTCTCAGCAGGAATGGAAACGGAGGAATGGTTCTGTTCCTCTCAGCTGTAAAGGAAAGGCAGAGACCATGGTTTCTGAGGTATCTGCGTTTCTGCTTGTGCCATCTCCACTTGTAGCTAGTGGATAAGGAAGGCCATGCAATATGGACTTCTGGAGATGGAATTGCTGCTAACCATTTGCATCTCCTCAAGCCATTTCTGTTTGCTCCTGCAGGTTTTGTGACTGCCCTGAAGGAGCATCGCTAGCTGCCTGATGCTTACCTAGAGTCAAAGGGAGTCAGCTATAAAGTGCTTTCTCTACACCATGCCCTGGCTTATAGCTTACAAAGGCTCTTTGCTGGGAGGCAGTTTTGAATTACTTTTTGCTGGCTTTCTGATTTAGTTTACTTAGAGAAGCTATTAATTACAAGTTGATAAGGTCTCAAATGAGGTCTAGACCAGCTGCTCCACAGACACAGATAAGCTTCCGGGTGATAATGGCTCTTGGCTGCTCCTGACCTGGGCTGAATTTGGGCAGTTGCTTTGTTCTGTAATGAGCAATCCCACAAGCCACCCAGTCTCCAAAAACAGGCTTTTTAAAAATTAAAGTGCACTTCTAAGACTTAGCTCACACTGTTTATGGAGTTGATTGCCCTCGAGTTCACCTTGGGCCTAATTGGCTTACTGGCTTAATTAGCAAAGTGCTTATTAATGTCTAGTGGCAATTAATTTTCAAGGGATTATTTTCTATTAAGATCAGGAGTACAGCATTAACGTTGTGCAACTGTGATTCTGGAGAACAAACCAGTACGGGGTGTGGGGTGTTTTCTTTTATGTATCCAGCAGAATTTATTCCTTTGGTCATGTTGTGCTTATTTGCCCTGCAGTTCTAATAATTAGCATCTGTATAAACCCAAGAACTGCATACTGAGATTAGGGCCATTTTGGAAACAATGGCATGATAGCTTTTACTGGGCTTGCATAAATCATGATGGGCTGATGAGCAAATAAATTACTTCTGTCAGATAACTCAGTATCATACTAACAAAAGGTACATTTCTGACTGGTGATAAGCCTACATTTTACAAATTCAAGTGCATTATTTTGGTATTTTAATATTTATATGTGCGTGAAAGTTGGAGTATGGACAATAGAGTCAGACCTAGATACAATCCACAAGATCATTTCATAATGCCACAGCTTTGTGATATTTCATTTATGTGTGTTTTAATGGGACAGACTTTCTCCCAGGTAAATCTGGGTGTGCTGGGAAAGGCCTGGCGCCCTCCAGCCCAGCATCAGTAGTAGCTGCATAGAGAAGCAATGTAAACCCAGAGTATATAAACATACCTTCATGGACACAAATTCCTTGCTTTCACTATCTATGGCTTTTGGGACTTTCTGAAGAAATGGAGACTTTGATAACCAGTAGTCATTGACAGGCTTTTCTTTTGTGAGTTTTTCTTTTTTGAATATGTTTGTGCCTTCTATATCTACATATCCTGTGGCAGTGAGCTCCCCAATGTGTGCATGGCTTCAAAAAATACTGTTTCCTTGCTTCTAAAACATGTGTTATTTCCTTTTAATGTTCCCTCCTTCTTGCATTCTAAGAAAGAGTTACTAATCATCCCTTGTTCACCACCATCCTGCCTATAGACATCTCTGCCAGCAACCCACAGGCCAATTTTTTTTTCTTACTTGAAGAATCCCAGTTACTGAATCCTCACACTTTTCATACTTTTTTTCATCCTTGGTGCTTTCAGTTTGAGAAAAAGCTGACTAGGATATATGAAAAAGGTGTATAAAACCGGGGAGATGCAGATGCGAGCTTTGTTTCAGAAAATCTCTAACCATCAGATTGCCAGAAGGTGGGGAAAAAATGTACTGGTCCTTCTTTTAACCTGCTTTTCATGTTACCAGAAGGTGATCACTGCCAGAGACAGGACCCTCCATTGCATGGACCTTGGCTTCTAGTGTACCAGCTTCATGTTTTTCTCTATTTCTTGACCTTGTACTGGTTCTGTAGATTGCATCTCGCATTCCTTGTTCTTGCTATGTTTGGAAATGTTTATATTCAATTTTTATGCCTTTATTAAGTTGTTCTTTAAGACTCTCTTTTTTTTTCCCCCCAACCTTATTATCATTGTATATCCCTTTCTTCAGTTTTCCTATTTGTGCAAGACTTAATGTGTTTTCAAGTATAATATTTTACTTCTGATACTTTCTTCATTCTGCAGTTTACTGTGGCAGCTTTTCTCTGGAGGAGGTTGGAGGGTGTTGCTTTAATGTTGTTGTTTTTTTTTTTTTTTTCCCTGTGAGTGATGTATATTTTGGGATGCGTTAGTATGTGGCTTGCCAAAAGGCTTTGAAAGATCTATTTGACCCTCAGCAAAGAACAGGTTCTTCACCCCTGTTTTGCAAGAGTGAAAAAACCCAAATTTTTGTTTTCTCATTCACTGTTTGTGTGGCATTTTGGCAGCTGAGTCAGCTGTGTCTGGAATTGTATCTCAAAGCTTGTGAAATTTGGGAATAGAAATAAGAAGGTGTGAATTCGCCCCTCCTGAGAGCCACCACCACAACTAAGTTGTGTAAGATGCGCTCATGTTCTCCTGTAAAGCTGGTGAGAGGTTGACATGCTGCTCGGGCTCTGGGTTGGTCTTCTGCCAACAGAACGGTCTCACCTGTGGTGTCTCCTTTAACAAATTCTGTGGGCAAATCACAGGGGATACTCGTGGCTGGCTGCCTCACCATAGCATTTGTACCTCCAGCAAAACGAAACTAAGGAACCATATTTCTATGTTTTGGTACTAAAACATATTCCAGAATAACAACAATAATATCATCAGTAGTTACATGTCAGTGATTAAAAAGTGCCACCTGTGAGTTAACATGAAGTATGTTAATCACCTTTCTACAGCAGGCAAACATTCACATTTAATTTCGTTTTACAGTTTTGTAATAAAAGCTGTATTTTACTTCTTCCCCCCATACAAAGCATGTGCTATAAAATAACCAAAAGCAATCATCCAAGTGTGAATGCAATAGAAAGCTCCATGCAGATTTATTATGCAAACATGAAAGGGAAATTTTAATGCACAGTATATTGCAAAATAAGGCAAATATATTCAGCTAGCATGTAATTGTTTTTAAATTTTATAACTTGACTGGTACTGCGAGGTACATCCTCACCATGAGTCACTGAATTTTACATATCGTCCTGTTGTTATTAATAACCTCTATTTCTATAATGTCTTGTATGCCAATTGGTCTCAGGCATCCAACCAAATGTTGTATATATGGGGAACGGTTCATCTCTGTAAGGGCACAATGCAGCAGTTGTTTCTCATTGCACAGTAGCTCTTCAGAACAGGCAGCAGAGTATTGCTTTCGTGCCGTACATGAGGCAATACGTTATCATTTGGCCCGGTATCTTGGCAAAATGCTGCTTCAAACAATGTCCTTAGTAATTTTCAAGCAGTATTTGCATGTAACACAGGTGGAAGTTGTTGCAATAATACATCGGCAGCAGTGGATTTGTTGTAGTGGGTACCCAAGGGGATAAAGCTCTATGATATATGTTGCCTTTGGAAAAGGCTGCCTCATCCCTATCGCCTGGCTTGGGAATGGCACAGGTCTGTTTGTCTGAGCTGTGTGCGCGGGCAGCTGATGCCATCGTAGCTAACCATTGGCTTTCCCTCTCCCTGCCGCAACTGGGTCTAGCTGGACAGGACCAGCCCTGATGGCCTAGAGGTGAGCCTTGTGCTTTGGCTCTGGTCTCAGCCTCGCTTCTCCCATGTGGTTCCTGCTCGTCATTAAATGAAGTCAGGCTCAGGGATCCAGTCAGAGTTTAGAGAGGGAGCATGGGTTTGTCAGTCCCCTCATGTGGGTTATGATCCGAAGCATGGCATGTTAATTTTATGCTAATTTGCCCTCGCTGCCTTTGCACATAGTTGAAAACCATAGCTCCCATGAGTGTCTGTGAGAAATACAGACATGCATATGGACAGAATAGAAACCTAATGTTCCAGCAGTCCTGCGGGGAAAATGTCTTGCTGCTAGGTAAATCCTTTTAAGTTTTTTTCCTGAGCGGTATAGACACAAAAATGGACAGTCTGTTCCTGTAACGTGCTTTCATTTCAAAGCTGCATAAGCAACACTCGCTGCTTAGTTCCTTGGAAATGAAACACATGAGGTATAATATACAGTACTTTAGCTTCCTTTTATTCAAGTGCCTGCATCCAGAAATGATGGAAGAGGGCAAGGACAAAATGCCATCTTTATCACTGAATTAAGCTCTCCAGGACACAGACTGTCCCTTATTTCTACCGTAGCAGGACTCAGCACGAAGAAACACTGGCTTCTGTTTCAACAGAAATAAATCAGGCTAACCATATGCTGAGTGCCAGCAGTACTGCAACAAGCATTTTGTATCTGTACATTTGATAAGTGCTAAGGCTGGTTTTCCCTTGGCCTGTGAATGGAGCAGCACATGCGTGCAAGACCCCAAAAGGCGCTAGGAGATACCTGCAGTTGTTGGCTGGGACTGTGTAACGTGCTACAGCTAAAAAGGCTTTTGTCTGCCTGTCGTGCACCCACAAGAAGGTTTGGCAGCATGCTGAAGATTGCATAGGAAGAAGCTAATTGCTCCATTTCATCCTCTCTTGTTGGGCGTTTTCCCCCTCCCTGTCACGGAGTTGTCTTTTTCCTTGCTCAGCTCCTCTCGACTGAGGCCCGTGACCCCGTGTGCTTTGCAAGGCGTCAGTCAGAGCTGGCATGCCACGGCCTCGCCAGCCAGGCGAGAGGTTAGTCACCCCCGTGTAGGTGCTCTCCCCAGCCTCTGCACAGGCAGCTCCCGGACACAGACACTTCCAATGATTTTTTTTTTTTCTCCTAAGGATGTGAAATAAATAATTTAAAAATATTCAGTTGCTGTAAGTATAAAGGCAGTGATGTGGACCAGTTACCAGTGTTGAAGGGCTTTGTGAAATCCTCTGAATGTCCCTATTGTTTGAGCGATGTACATTAGGGGCAAGTCAGGCATAGGGATGCAGCACTCCCAGCTGATTCCGTTGTTGTCTGCTATGAAATGCAGGCATCTCCTTCGTTGGAGACCGTGAGGTAATCTTGGTTGTTCCCTGATGGGGTTGTTCTGAAACACTATAACCAAACTCTGCTTTTGTGTATCGTTGCCACAGTAGTCGGTACAGAAAAAGCCTTAACGTGGCTATCCTTGCATACACTGCACTAACTGAGTCGAAATCTGGGGCAAGAAGTCAGGCAGTCCTAGACAGTTCTCCAGTGTGACCAGAAGCTGCAGAAGGTTTTGTTGGGTAAATAGCTGTGTCCTTTGGACCTGATCCCAGCTACTAGAGAAACCAGGGGTACTTTGCAGAAGAGACACAACAGTACTCTATCCGTGCCTGCAATTCATGCTATTGCCCTTGGCCTAAAAAGCAAGTGGTACATGAAGCAGTACTTTTCAGAAGCAAAGCCATAAAACATTTAGTTTTCCTTTACGTGGCAAAATGAAATTCTGCTGAGTCAATGCTAGGGAGAACCCTGGTTTCCTGGGTATGGTTGGTTTTTCAGCATGGAAAAGGAGGTCCTTAGTGCTAGACACAAGGCGGGGACAGGAGGAGGGAATTATAAACTCAAAGTCTGTGTTTGGTATGCCAGGTTCTGTGGACTTCATGGGATTTATATTCTGTAGCTAAAACAATCTGTGGATTCAGTTCCAGTTCCCCTGAGGTGGTAAATGTGATTATAAGAACTTGGATGGCCTTCTTGATGAAAACTGCTTTGAAAGTTGTCTTGGTATGGAGAATACATGAAAATGGGCTGTTTTGTGGTTCAGCTGCCACTCCCTTTGTATTGTCCAGTCAGTAACACTAGAAGCATAGCTGTTTTGCCTAGTATTTCTGTAAATCTACTAGCTGTCACCAGGGAATGCGGGGAAATATGGGAATGCAGGGAAATACTACAGTGTGAAGAGGGGTTTTTCTTTGTTTTTGCCTTTTTTTTTTTCTTCTACAAAGACAGTTTTGATCTTTGTGACAAAGTTATATTTGTTTTCCAATTTGAAATAAGTCCCTAGTTTGGTTTTTCATTTTTAATTTATGTGATTACTTTCACTTATCCCAGAGAAATTTAACCACCCTGGCAGTGAGAGCCAACTATTTTGACTGACAGAATAACATGGTACCCAAAGCAGCACTTCTTCCTGCATGAGGACCACAAAGTACTTGACAAACGTTAAAACACTACACTTCACAGTATCCAGGAGAGAAAGCAACTGTTCTCCATCTTTTACAGAGAGCAGGAGCTGAAACTAATGGTAATATGTATATGTCTCCTTAAGACTAATGTATATTTATCTGAGCATCACTGATTTTCAGCAAGTAGCTGCGGTGTGAGGGTCTTTAGACTTTACTTTTAGGTTTTAGTCTTCACTGGAGCTGAGCACATTTGTAAGTATAATAGAGCTTGATCTTGTAGGTATGTGTTCTTCTGGCTTTACTTGCATGGAGCATTACAAATAAGTATCTGAAGACGTGTAGCTGGTGAGCAGAAGATCTCGATATGAAACCCAGTTCTTTTGTCTGAACCTTCATTTGTACACCATTCATTTTATCCTTGCTATGAGCTTATGAGAGTACTGATTTAGACAGGGCTTGCGCCCCCTAATTATTGCACTGATCTGTCAGGTCAGACTAGAAAAGAGGTGGTTTTTACAAGGCTGATGGATCTCTTTAGTCTGTTATCACTGTCTTGTTTGTTTGAATGGGGTGTACCCCTCAAAATAATGTCCCTCCCTTCCCAAATGTTAAGGGCTGAGAAATATGTGTGAGAAAATGTGGATATGCTCTAAAATATTCTCTTTTCTTCACCACCACGCCCTACCACATCCCATTTCCTTCTTCTGGGCAAATCTACCTGGCAGGTTTTCAGCTGTCACTGCCAGCTTTGTTAAAGATGCCGCAAGGTGCCAAGAATATCATTCTTAAAAACATCTTTGTTGGCCAGGTCTGGCACTGCTGCCAATGCTGGGGTTCCTATCTCCTTCTGATAAAAGCTACTGGCTTATGAAGTGTTGACTTAGGACATGTCACAATATTGGCGGTTTGGGCATAGTGGGATGGGCTGGCTGTGGCCAACAGGATAGGAGAGGATGGATCAGATAGTGGCTTGTACTGCATATGAAGTAAGCCCTAAGCAGTGGATAGCAATAGATCAAAAAGGAGAAGCACAAGGGTGAAGAGAGGTAGCAGTGAAATACCCCGCAGCACCCTGGATCATTTTGCATGTCTCCAGAGGATCATATATTCTAAACCAAATGAAACTGGACGTGGTGTCAAATTGAGCTGCCTACATTTCCAGCATCTTAGGAAAAGTACTTCCTCAGTGCGCACTAAGGGCTGTGCTCAGACTTGCAGCATTCTGTGCTCAGCCTCCAAATGTTGAATATTTTATTTGAGATTTGATTTACTTTTTGAGGAAGTAGACTAGAAAAGCTCCCGGTGTGTTGCCTCTAGTTACTAATTTAAATTGAGATTAGAGCAGGAGAGTATCCAACACCATTACTTTGCCTTAAAATTTTCTGCATCTGGCAGTGTCTCCTGGCTGGTGCTAGCACTCTCTTTAAATTGCGAAGAAAGCCTGAGAGACTTTCTACATCTGGCACAGGAGCAAGCTGGCAGTCGGGTCTTCCTGCGTGAACACTGAAATTACGATAGGGGTAACATCTCTAAGGTTATGGGAAGGTATTTGCCTTCCTCTTTTTGTTACAACACATTTTCTTGAAGTCCTTCCTCTCCATAGCTGTTATATATCCTTGTGTACAGAAGAAGCTCCGAAGGACTCCAGGAAGCTGTATCTGTGACTGGGAGATACAGCCTGGACACATTTCTGTCGCTCGCCTCCTTGGAGCATTGCGGGCTCCCATTTAAATCAAGGGCACCTTGGAAGAAGTCGGAAAGGAAGGCAAACAACCTTGAGAGCGGTGGTAGGTTGCTCATGCTGCCATGATGATCTACCCAGCATTTAGGACTCCCAAGACTTGTCCTGTGGAAAAGGCCACCAAGAGCACAGTACAGGCTGGACTGTCCTTTTAGGCCCAAGGCTCAGAGTCTGAAAGACAATCTGCAGTATAATATCACTTGTCCTAATTGCACAATGGGATACATTATTAAAAAATGTTGCATTTTTATTAGAGGAAAACCACTGAGCAGAGCAAGGCCATGAGGTAGTGAGGCGAAATAGAGCTAAAAAAATACTTCTATTGTGAGAAAGAATTAGAAATCAGACAAAGTTGATTCTTGGAAATTTCAAATTGTCACTGTGCAAAAGACCAAAAGCTTTTAAAAGTTCAGAGAAAGAGCAAGAATACCTGGCTTGAAAGTACAGGCATCTGGCACATGAGTCAAAGAAAGCCATCACAGCTTAGGAATCTGAGCCAAGCATTCTATCTAGAGGAATGTGCTGGTTCATTAACTCACAAGCCAGCCCATTAAAGTATATTTCATAGTTTTATAGTGTTTATCAGTTAAATAAACCCTGTGGGTGAGCTTGTCAATAGATGAGGGTTTTTAACTATTTCTGCTTTGCTCCTTGGATGACCTTGAGTTTGTCTTCTGTTAAGGTTCCCTGGTCCTGCATTTGTGGCTTTCCACTGCAGATATGAACATCAGCTCAGGCTCACTGACAATTTCTTCATTGATAGGATCAACATAATTTCCTTTCCAAGAACAAATGTTTCTGACACTGGATTCATATCCTACATGACAAAACCCCCGTTTGGTAGCTGATTTTTCACTCCCGTTATTAGAATTGCAAGAGTCTAAAAGTTGCTCTCCTCTGGACACCTGACTATTTGCAGTTGGACTAGATGATCGTTGTAGGTCCCTTCCAACTGAAATATTCTCTTCCATTCCATTCCATTCCATTCCATTCCATTCCATTCCATTCCATTCCATTCTATTCTATTCTATTCTATTCTATTCTATTCTATTCTATTCTATTCTATTCTATTCTATTCTATTCTATTCTATTCTATTCTATTCTATCTTGCTTTTTTGTCTTCCTTTGTTGAGAGGTCAAGGTTATATCCAAGAACTTGCAAAGGAGTTAAAAGATTCTGGTAAAGGCCTCCAATTCTTTTTCTACTTACTGCATTTACTTCATAGAGTGTTCTATGTCTTTTCTTTCATAGTACATGTCACTGGATTTTACTTTCCCAATAGCATCTTAATTTCCACAGTCTCTCTCTACCATACAAATACCATGTAATTTGATGAAAGGACAATATAACACATTTTCTTTCACTTTTAAGTAGCAGAATTTTTCTTTGAACATTTTGATGTTAGTTCATGAACTGCTTTTTCCTGTTGGTTCTGGTTTTCAACTTAATTTTTGTTTTCCCCAATATGTCCAAGATTAAATGAATCTTTTCTGCCTGCATTTTACCTTACAAGTAGCCACTTACTGCAGAGCATAAGGTGAATGTGGACTTCTAAAGAAATTCTGCAATCATTTTAAAATACATAAATATATTTTCAAGCTTCATGTTGTGACCTTGATGGGAAATCAAATAGTAAAACAAAGGAACTGAAATTATATAGTGATTCCAGAGTGGTTAATGGTAAAATATTTCTCACCTAACCAAGACTTCTTCTTTTCCTTTACAATCTTCTTTTCATCTTCGTTTCCTTTACAATCAATGGGACCATTTAATCTGAACTTTTAACATTTTAATTTTTTTTCCTAATTTTTCATAAAAAGAAGAATTAGGATTAGGAGCAGGCAAAATTTTTCTCCACTGCCCATGAAGGGAATCTGAACAGCTTCTTTTAGGATAGTTGGCCAAAGTTAGGTGGGATGAATGCTATGTGCTTGGACTCTAACATAGTTACATACATCATTTTTCTTCTAGATATATGAGGTTTACTGGCTGGAGTTGGATGGTTCTGCTGGAATTCTCATAGGGGGAAACAGATGTGTCTTGAATTTGCCTAGAGCACTCAGTGTTTCTCTTCATGCATGCTTACTCCTTTCTCAATAACAAAAAAAGGTGATGCAGCTTTCCCTAAATTTATTCAACACCCTTTTTGCATCAAAATAGGGATCCCACTATGCACTCTTCAACTTTTCACCTATTTTTTTTTCTAGATTCTTAAAAGCATTAGCAGGTGAAAAAATCTGTGTGTGTTATTGTGCTACCTTCCTTATCAGCAGGGCTGAATCTTCAGATCCACACTACAGACTGGTGCCTGAGCGAGTAAGGAACAGCAGTAGCAGACTGTGGTCTAATATGTGAGCAGGTGCTGGAGAAGGCAGAGGATGGCAATGAGTTTCACAGAGAAGTGTCAATAGCTCATATATTGGGCAGATCTGGGTCCTGGTTTCTATTCCAGAGGAAATAGCCTTTAGGAGAGGCTGTCTCCTCAAACTCAGCTGTATCTGCTTGTACCAGTGCAGTTCTTTGTCCCAGTTCCAATTTTGACCCATCTGAATCTTCACATCCTTGACCACTTGTTCTCAGCCTCTCCTAGGACCTTGCTAGCTCTGGCCTTTGGTGAGTAGGAATATGTGCAGCAGATGCACCTTTTCAAACAACCATGGGGAAGGGGGCAAGGCCATAAGAGCCAGTCCTGTGTTCCCATCTTGATTCCTACCCTTTTACTACACATCAGCCACTGTTTGTATTGTTTGCTCTTCTCTTCTACTGTTTGATCCCGTTTCCAGCCTCCATGCCCAAAGATCTCTTATCCCCATCTGAAGAAGTCATAGCTTTCCTCAGCTCTGTCCTTCCTTTCTCTACTGACACTCCTTCCATCCCAGATTTTGTTTCTTGTCCATCCTGGGGAGCCCAGTTCTTCCAGCCTCCATGCCACACAAGTGGCGTATGGTAGGAGAGGGATGTTCTGGCAGCCAGTGGTTCCAGTGCCCCAGGAGGTCAGCAGCCACGGGAGGGCGAGCCCCACTCGGCCACTGCGCCTGCAAGCTGGGGGGATGCTCAGTGCACAGGGAGCCCAGGGAAGACCTGGCTGCTGGCCTGGAAGTGTCAAACCTTTGTTGAGTGAGGCTTGAATTCAGTAAGAACTGGGTAATGTTTTTTACAGGGGTAGCAGAGGATGTGTCCTGCACCCTTGAACCCAGCCTCTTAAATTTCATCTTCTTACTGCAGAGCATAAAGGCACTCAAATTTTGTGAAGAACGGTTACAAGAGCTCTCTTAAAACAGAAAAACAGCATATGTCTTCATAAACCTGTGCCTAAAGAACTTGTTACTGCTCAAATTTTCAAAAATAGTGTCCTGAAGCGCTCTGGTGCTTCAGCACTTTTGGGTGACTGGCAAGGGCACTGAAACAAGGCACTGGAAACACACACCCTTACTGCAGGCACTTTTTGCCAGCTCAGTCAACTTCGGGCTTCTGGTTTTCCGAAATCCTGTGCTTCTGGCTGGGCATGTTCAGCTTTCGTGGCCTCCTGCATTGTGTAATGCCCTGCTGAGGGCACTGATGAAAACAGCAGCCTCTTGGAGCGAGGCAGCTGGAGGTGACCTTTGGAAAGCCGTGAGCATTTGGCCCAGAGTCCTCTTGGGGAATCGGGGGCCTTCAGGCCTTGATCGCAACTTTTATAGCTTCAGAGGTTTTTACTTAACGTTTGCAGAAGAAAAGCTATTGACTGAAACAAAAGATGTTGATAACCTGGCGGAAATTCAGTGGGTTGGGATCTGGAGCCACCTGCCTGTGGTTGGTGCCCCCTAGCCCCTCACCCCTGGTGCACCACCTTGGGGCGGGGGGCGGCCATTAGCTGTGGGCGGGCTGGTCACGTACCGCTTCTGCTTTAAATGGGGCCCGGGCACCCGGGTGGCTGCTTCCTCCGCCGGGTGTGTGTGTTTTGCGTGTGTTAGGTGTTAATGTGTTAAAACGGCCCGATCTGCAGAGGGTGCGTGTTAAAATACAGGTTAGATCATGGCAACACCGCTGTTGTGCCATCGTTCTAGAGAGGATCCCTGAAGAATCTGCCTGTCCCCATAGTGTTTGTGCAACGCTGTCCTCTGAGGAGAGGCTGAGGGAGCTGGGGGGGCTCAGCCTGGTGAGGAAATGGCCTCGTGTGGGGGGGTGGGTCCTGGCGACAGCCTGCCCGGCCCTATGGGGAGATTATGGAGATGGTGGGGACATATGTTTTATGGAAGTGTGTAGCAGGATGACAGGACACAGTGGTCATAAATTGAAGCAGAGAAGGTTCTGACTTGAGATAAGGAGGAAAAAAGTCACTGAAGACAAGAACAGGTTTTCCAGAGAGGCTATGGATCTCCGTCATTGGAGATGTACCAGACTTGACTGGAAGACTTGGTCTTAATTTGCTGTTGACCCTTGGGAAGGAGCCTGGTCTCCTGAGATGCCTTCCAGTCTCTTTGATTCTGTGTTTCTGTGAAAATGTAAAAATACCTGGAATTATAAGCCAGCAAAGCTGGAGATGGGTGTTCCACTCCAAGCGCACAAAAAAAATATCTGCTGACAAACCAGGTTTAGATTTTACCCCCAGTTTTTACAGAAAGCATCTGAATCTTTCTAATTCTCCTCGTTTTTCAGTCACAAGTAAGACTGAGTTTTGGGTTGGTCATATCCAAAAGAGTTCAGTTGATTACTAAGGGCTGGGCTGGTGGAATGCTGACGATGTTACCAGGTATGTGTGTGCTCTAGTAGAGGATGCTATGTTTTGGTATAATATTAAGAGATTCTCATAACAAGAATGAACGGGTTAAATCTGCACTTTCAATAACAGCTTTCCAGACTTCTCACTTTTCCATTTTTCCTCCTAAAAATTTGAGA
The DNA here is from genome assembly GCF_963924245.1 of Chroicocephalus ridibundus. Lineage (NCBI taxonomy): Eukaryota > Metazoa > Chordata > Aves > Charadriiformes > Laridae > Chroicocephalus > Chroicocephalus ridibundus. The sequence goes on from NC_086284.1 coordinate 146,406,555, forward strand.
AGCCCAAATCAACAGCTGATTTCTTAGATGCTGTCCTTACTACAGTGATGTAAGGTTGCACTTGAATTATACCTTAAAAATAAAAAATGACAGCCTTCTCAGCTTGTTTGATGTGGCATTCAAACTGAAGCTACAGCTTCCATTTCAAATGTTGATAGCAAACTGTCGGAGGAGGAGAAATTTCTGCGCTAATAGGAGAAACTCATGTCAGTCATGCCAGAGCGTTAGGAAACATTACGAGATCTGGATGAAATCTGCCAAAAACCATACACCATCATTTTCTAAATAATCAGCTAGTCTTTAGTGGTGCGGTCTGGAGATTTTTAAATGCTGACTTCATTAGAAAATAAAAACATATAAATAGATGGTTTCAGTGTGGTCACATTTTTAGCAGAAAGGGTTTTTTTAGCAGAAAGTTGTTTTAGCAGGAAAGGTTATTTTCGTTGTCATGAAACGTTAATTCCCCTTTTGTGAGTTTTTATATTAAAACACTAATGAATTTGTATTCTAAAACAGGCCCTTCTTAATTATGCACGATAGATATTCATTAGGCCCCAGAGGGAAGGGGGAAGGTCATGTGACGTGCATGTGTCTCATTACCATGCGTGAAATGATAATAAAATTAGCAATGGCTGGACAACAAATTGGAAGCAAGTTTATTGTAACTCGAGGGAGAGAGTTGCTGGAATTTTTTGGTGCCTAATGTTTTTTTGCTGAACTTCACAGCAGAATGACTGCAGTGAGTGCGACAGCCTACACGCCACCCCCAAAGAGGGATGCTATAATAGGAAAGTATCACATCTGTGTGTGTACTGCTCCACAGCTGAGCAGGTGGATTGTTTTAATTATGCAGTGGCTGGGAACAACCCATGGGGGGCTGTGGGAGCTGCTTTTAGTCAATGGGGACTGCCCTGGTACAAATCCCGGAACATTCGGATCATTTCGAAAACATCCAAAAGTGCTAGAGTGCTGCAAGAACCAGAAGCTATAGGATGCTTCTGAACTCAATTGAGGCATTTTTGCAAATGTGTTATTGTTGGTGCTTATTTAATCCTTCAGCTGGAGATGCACTGAAATGGTTAGACAGAATATATGACACAAGACTCTGTGGCTGGAGCTAAATTAGGTTTTAGATTATCTTGTGTGTTGATCAAGTTATTATTTGATGGTAATGCGGCCACGCTTTTATTACATTCTCGTTGCACTAATGTCTTCATCCCAAAACATGGCAGCAAATCTTGACTTGCAAGCATGCATTGGGACCAGTAAGCATAAACGCTGAATGAGACTGGGAGGCTTTCTCCTTTGTTCTTGGAAAAAAAAAGCACACCAAAACCAAGCAAACCCCTAAAAAATACAGATTGAGATACTTCATATGTTAGTCTTGTTGGTACTGCGCAAAAGCAGAAGAAGCATTTGTGTTGGTCAGATGAGATTTAGACTGTCTTTAAGGAGAATACCTTACATTATGGGCTCTTGTACATCCAAAGCAGTGAAGGCAGTTACTCAGTTTTGCAGTACTGAAATTAAGAGTTGCTGCTTTCCTGTCCATCATCTTAGCAGCTGTCAATCTAGGGTGCAGTGAAAGCTTGTTGGGAATTTGCAATTGGGAGAGTCACTTGAGATCATAACAAAGGTCTTGCAGCTGTCAGTCTCCTTTGCAACAAAACACTGTCTGCGAGTGCCGTCTTGCTTTTCTTGCAGGGTTTGGAGTTCAGGGGAATATGGGCAGAACATAATATGTTCTGGGGCGGTTACGTGTGCTGTGAGAGCAACGTGTTTGGCTTCCCTGCCCGGGGTTGGCTAACCTCGCTTAACAAAACTGCCTTCTGGAGGAGCATGGTTCAAATTATGATTATGAACAAGCTTTCTTAATGCACAAAAGGCAAATTGTGTATGTTTTTATTACGGTTAATTTTTCAGTTATGATTAAAGGAGTATTAATCACAGTTATAAAGGGAATATCGTATCACATCTGTGTAATCCTCCCTTTAAAATAGCAAATATCTCTCATGAAAATACAGTTAAAATTTTCCCAGTATTTAAAATATTTGATATATTTATGACATTGCAAGTGTTCTTCTCTGACTGTAAAATTATATAGAAACATATTAATCTAACTGGGTTCTTCTCCCCAAGTATTCCATTGTCCTGCATATCTTGGACTCTTTTCTGAAGGGCAGTGATTTTTCCCATCACTTGTGAAGCTAGGAAATATAATAAAGAAATGGTTTTCAACCTTTTTCCTTTACCTAGTGTTATCGGGGGGGGGGGGGGGGGGGGGGCAGGGTGGGTGGTGATGTATTTCATATTATTGCTTTTTTTGTTCTGTTTGGTTCTGTATGCATACACATTTTTTTGAATACTTATTGTTCTTTCTGATATAATTTCTTTTCCTACTTCTCCCTGATGAGATGTAGCTATTTCAGCCATGCTGAAAACTACTGGCAAATGGCTGAAGAGCTCTGGTCGTGAACAAGATTCTTTGATTTTTCTTCTAAGCAGGCGTAAGGCAGGGGCTCTTTCGGAAAGCAAGACGTGACTCCGCAGTCATATAAAGGGGTTATGATAAGCTGGATGGTATCGATGGAGTAATATCAACAGTAATGTCATTAGGAGAGAGGGATGTTTATCTTTTAATGAAACCAATTATCTAGTCATCATGTTTTTATGCATTTATTATCCATTCTTTAGGTTTTCTATCTATTTCATGTTAGGATTTCTTTCATTTTCCTTTGAACCTTCTAAATGTATATCCTTGACTTGCTGCGTTCCATGTGTGATCAGGACTTGCATTTGGGAGCTGGGTGTGTGGAGGGCCAGAAAGATTGCTGGGAACACTAATAATACCAGCATTGTGGCCTAGGAAGATTGCTTTTTCTGAGAGCCTGAACTGTCTTAAAATTGTAACTTGGTACAGTTTGCTTTGCATTGAAATATAAGTGTTAGGATACAATGATTTTTAAAGACTGGCATTTTTTTTTTTTCAAATGTGCTCCAGACATAACAGATCAGTCTGTAATGGTACAAGGTTTCACTGGCTGTTCTAGCACAGTTCAGTGAGACCAAGATGTTCAGGTGCTTTAGAGATCTTGAGAGCATTTGTCATGCTCAATACCTGCCTCTGTATAGACATGATTTATTACTGTGCAACATACAATAAGCTAGTGCTTTCTGGAAACTCCCTGTAAACCAGAAGTTTTTACTTTTGATAACCCTCCAGGCTAGTTCTTTTCCTCGGGTCAAACTATCTTTCAGCTGATACCCATCCAAGGTAACTGCCTTTCCCAGGACAAGTGTCTCACTGCTCCATTAAGCTTACAGACATGTCTTTTTCCACATGTGGGAGTTTTTGTGATATGTTGATCTTGCAGCCCTTGTGAAAAACTGTGCTGCACTGAACTGTGTTTATAGTCTTCTCTCCATTTAGATGAATGGTTTTGGAGAACAACGTGGAGCTGGTTTTTGGGGTGGGTGTGCGTGAATCTGTCCATGATGTTTTTTCTCAAGGTTTTGTCGCAAAATGCCATAGACATGCCACAAAATGCCATAGACATGCCATAGACATTTTAGGTCCTATTACTTGGGATGTTATCCCATTATTTTCACAGAATCATAGAATGGTTTGGGTTGGCAGGGACCTTAAAGATCATCTAGTTCCAACCCTCCTGCCCTGGGCAGGGACACCTCCCACTAGCCCAGGCAGCTCAAAGCCCCATCCAGCCTGGCCTTGAACACTTCCAGGCATGGGGCATCCACAACCCTCCTGGGCAACCTGTTTCAGTGTCTCACCACCCTCACAGTAAAGAATTTCTCCTAATGTCCAATCTAAATCCACACTCTTTCAGTTTAAAACCATTACCCCTTGTTCTATCATTACACTCCCTGATAAAGGGTCCCTCCCCATCTTTCCTGTAGGCCCCCTTTAGGTACTGGAAGGCTGCTATAAGGTCTCCCCAGAGCCTTCTCTTCTCCAGGCTGAACAACCCCAACTCTCTCAGCCTGTCTTCATAGGAGAGGTGCTCCAGCCCTCTGATCATCTTTGTGGCCCTCTGCTGGACCTGTTCCAACAGGTCCATGTCCTTCTTGTGCTGCGGACTCCAGAGCTGGATGCAGTGCTCCAGGTGGGATCTCACCAGAGTGGAGCAGAGGGGCAGAATCACCTCCCTGGACTTGCTGACCTTCTTTTGATGCAGCCCAGGATGCGGTTGGCTTTCTGAGCTGCAGGTGCGCATTGCCGGCTCATGTTGAGCTTCTCCTCCACCAACACCCCCAAGTCCTTCTCCTCAGGGCTGCTCTCAATCCATTCTCTGCCCACCCTGTATTTGTGCCTGGGATTGCCATGACTCAGGTGCAGGACCTTGCACTTGGCCTGGTTGAACTTCATGAGGTTCACGAGGGCAAAATTTTGATTGTGTTTACTGCAAAATTCAGCGTGATCCTCCTGCAGCCAGTGAGGGCTCTTTTCTCAGATATAGACTTTATTATCTAAGAAGCTTTAAATTCATTTTAGAGGAGCAGAAATCCCTTCCTGGCCTCTGCAGGTTAGTATCAAGTACTAGGAAATTGGAGCTAATGAAGCCTTTGTCAATATTTTAATTTATTATGGGTAATTTACTAGAGACCAGGCCTGTCTGTCAGTTGGTAAGTCTCTAAAGATGGATCTAACAGGTCCACGTAAACTGTAGATCATGTTGAAACTTGAGATCCAGTAGAGTCATACAGAAATGCATCGTCATGTTCCTGATTTGGGTTCTCCGTTTACAGGAAACGCCATTAGATAGTTCCGCGTTAATCATGTGGGTTCTTTCTACAGACTGGATAGCTAAAGAAAGGCTAAACTAGTGACCAAATTGTAGACATGTAAATTGAAAGTACTGGGGAGAAAATTCACTGCATGCTGAAGTGAAAGCCCTGACACTGTGAAGCAGATTTTCATGGTGAGGCCTGCTATTGGGATTGTGTCTGGATATTATAGAATTAAACCCTACTCCTTCATACGGAGTTCTGGATATACTTCCAACAGCGCTTCTGAGCCATCAGTTTAAAATGTGCTCTCTCATCTAAATTCAGCTATGTTTCTTTTCCGGCAAGTCTTTTCTATGTTTCCAAGGATGATAGCAGAAATTTTTGTCAGTTCTGTCTGCTTTGTCTCGTTCCCCCACCACTCAGACAGCACTTCACAGTTCTTTTGCCTTTTAGATAGTGGTAAATTCTGGAAGAAAAAGAAACAGCAACCAAAAGACAAACAAGCAAAGGAGGACAAAAACCCCAACAAAACTAAGTTTCAAACTCAGTTAAAAATATGCTGTCCTGATCTACTACTTTCTTTTGCTGTGATTGTACCTGCAACATCTCCATCTTTTCGGTGGTGTTCAGCATGGCCTTCATCAGCCCTGCCTGCAGTGCTCTTCCTGGCCTTTTTATGGCATCATTTATGGAGACAGGACACAACCTTCCCAGCACTGGAAATCACCCTCTCCTGGCTCTGCCTCCGGACAGGCTGGAGACTAGTTTCTTGTGCTCATGATTCCCATATTGCCTGCTCAAATTTTACTCCTATCAATAATCCATTTGACTACCTTAAACAGATCAGCTTAAAACAGGCAGGTGGTCCTATACTAAAAAGTATAAACACTCAGCTTCTTGACGATTCTTTGTCTGGCTTGTCAAATCCTCATTTTGCCAGACAACCTGTAAAGCTGCAGGTGAAAAATTTTTGAAGCTGTTATAAACAAACACTAGGGTTATGTTTTGCCAGCTATCTTCTTGTCTGTTTTTGAGACATCTCCATGGGCAAGTATTTCGTCACACTGAGCTCAAATTTGGTGAAAAATTCAAGAGTACAGCTATAAGTCACAGCTTCTCTTCAGGACAGGGACTGCTGTCTTTGCACAAGCGTGCAGGTGTTTCAGCAAAGGACGTAATTTTACCCACAGTATTTGTGGAGCTGCTGCTGCCTCAGAGGAAAAGGCTGGGAATGAAGGTGCAAGTGCGAGACCAGGAGCTCCTGTGAACATCCTCATCCTTGGGGCAGCAAATTGCATTGCTTCCTATCATTCCATAAATCCTTGAGCCAGCTTTGCTCCCCCTGTCTGTCCTTAGATTATGAGGTGAAGAGTGGTGGCTCCCCTTTTGTAATCTTTTTCCTTTTCCTTTCTCGTAGGGAGCTCCTATGCAAAATTGCCGTATCAGCCCCACACACTGGTATAGGCCAGCTTTGCTCCCCCCATCTGTCCTTAGATTATGAGGTGAAGAGTGGTGGCTCCCCTTTTGTAATCTTTTTCCTTTTCCTTTCTCGTACGGAGCTCCTATGCAAAATTGCCATATCAGCCCCACACACTGGTATAGGGCAGGTGCTGAATGGAGGTGGGAGAGGGGCACAGGGGCTGCTGTGGTGGGGAATGGTCTCTCTGCAGAGACGCAGATGGCAATCAGCTCCAGCAGAGGGAAAGGGACGTGGATTAAGAGGTCATTAAGCGAGAGAAGGAGAAACCAAAATGAAAAGCGTACACTTCTGGCATATTGTCACCCGCCTAGGGATTTCTGTAAGAGGGAGGCAATTGCAGTTACCACACGAGAGGGGGAAGACAGATAAAACATTCAGAAATAATCGCAGAGCGTTTCATTAGCTGTTATTTAAATTATGTTATCTTAGCCTTTGTGCACAATTATCCGATGGCTGCCAAACAATACCCAGAGAGCTAGGGAACAAATACAGGCCCAGCTATGGGGAGTAATTTAACGTCTTACATTTAATGGGAGCGCTTTGTGGGCTTGTCCCTGGGAGGATGGGAGGACTGCCCCTTCCCCAGCTATCAGCAGGACCTGCAGGTGACCTGCATCTGGGCCAGACCCATACAGCTTCCTGCATCGTTAGTGCTGTTGCACAGACATGCTTTGGGTGCGAGCCATGGGACTTCCCACTCAAGAGGTGCTTTGAGGTGCAGAATGGAAGGAGAAACAGTGGCAAGTCCTGATGCTCCCTCCTGACTGCAAGGCACGAGGAGATCTGCTGTGGTTGAAAGGCCACCTCTGGCCCCCTGTCTTCCCCAAGTAAGCTCCCAGAGCCTGGCAGCTCTGCATGGTGGCAAGTCTCAACTTGCTGTGGCTCTTCTGAAGGTACAGATCATGCCTATCTCCGTCTCTGGCACTGCAGTAGCTGATCTGGCTTTCAGACGGAGCAGGGGCTGGATGTCCTTTTTGGTCAGTGCTGCCAGGAGTTCCTACAAACAGAGTTACAGCACGCTGCAGTGTAGGCCTTACCAGAGCTCTGTCAGTGAGGATTTGTTTCCATGGCTGTAAGCCTTCCTGACTCTTCCTAGCAGTAGAACTTCTGTCAGTGAGTTTATCTCTCTCTTGCCATTAATATCATTGCTTTGAGAGTGGTGCTTTGTTATTTATTGACCTGGATTGAAGGTTAGCACCATGTCAATATGTAGGAAAAAAATCAAGACCTTAATTAAAAAAACTGTGGTGAAATCCTGACCCTGCTGTAAACAGGAGGTTGAACCCTTGACTTCAAAGCAGCTGGGGTTATACCAGTTGTCCAAAACAACATCAGTTCACCTCTGCTCTTTCTTTGTGCAGACGGCTTCAATCTAAATTCCCTCCTCAGCTGACTGCACTGACTGTACTAACTTAAACCTTGACCAAATGATTTTTCAGCATACAAACTGTGGGTAGTTTATGGCCAAACTGTGATTCAGCCCACATTTCTGTGCAAGCAAGCAAGGCTACAGAGGAACGTGCCTGATGTAGTAATTTGACTCTTGGTGCTCAGTCATGTGGAAATACAGGTATAACCTTGCCCTGCATCACAGGAGTCCCAGGAAAGCGGGGATGGGAGAAGCTTTCACTCCCCTGACCCAGCTGAGCAGCTTGCTCCTTGCAGCATGGGCAGTGATTTCCCAGTGGCAAAAGCACAGACTGAAACAAATATTCTGCCCCCAGCCCTTTGCTCTAGAGAAAAGGTGGAGGCAAGGGAGGCATGGTGAGTCAGTTGCGGACTGAGTCACAGCGCTTCCCCGGCCTCCCGCTTCCTAAAGACTATCCTCTGCTTAGTGTTGTGCCTTTGGGCACTTTCTAGCCTCGAGTACACACCTTGCGTTTTAATCAGTGATCTGCTTAGTTTCCCCCGTTTTTGGTGTTTTGGGTTTCTTCAATAAATAAGATGAAAATAGTTTTGAAGATTGGAATAAATTCAAAGCACAGAACAAAGGGATGCAATTTAACTACAAGAGTTATATGTGAGAAAGTAGTATGAAACTATGTGATTGCCGTGCAAACAGCTTCTGTCATTTGTTAATACTCTTCAACTGTTACGCTTTTGAGTATTTTTTCTTCTTCTATCTAATGCTTTTCTTCAGTGTTTGCTTTTAGTTCCCTATCTTTTAACACTCCTACTCTACATTTGTTTCCAATATTTTGATGGAAGACCACATGCTTTCCATTTGAGAATCAGATGTCAGGGAAACAAAGCGCCTCTGGTGTTGCAACTACAATGTGTCTTAGCAGCAACCCTCCCCTTTCACTCTTGCGCTGACAGCCACTACATCACCTCAGACCCACCTCAGGAGCCACCCGAACCCAGATCCCTCCTCTTCCTCGGTGAGCAGAAACCAGCTGCGCACGGTCCCAGAGTGTCTCTTCTGGCAGGAGCGCGTGGTCTGCCAGTCCTGCCAGGCCTCCACTTCTGCGGCTAACACCACTGGATGTGCTGCTGACATGTGTAACCCTTTGAACATGTAGGGCCAATGCCTCTCTGTTTAGGCTCTATCCTTCTTGCCTGTGGTCTCTTTGAAGATGCAGACGTCTGCCTCTCCTTTTACTTCCCTCCTGTCCTTCAGTGGCAGTTTTCATGTTTCCTCCCCCTGTTTAAATTGCTCAGATCCATCTGCTTCTTGCTCTTTTTCTCGATCCTCCTCCTCTTCTTCCACACCTCCTTTTGTGGGAAAAAGTCTGCTTGCCTGGATTTAATCACCACATTGAATATATACAACGGTCTAATATGCTCCTCTGCTTGCTGTGTCTTTTTGATTTCTCCTGCAGTACCATCTCAGTCACATGCAGCTAAAAATAAACATATTTTCCTCCCCCTCAGCCTTTTCCACTCGACCTGAACTGTGCCAAGAAGATTACAGAATAGGAAGTTACCTTGGTTTCTGAAAGCACTGAGTCGTATTTCAAGTAGACATAAGATTTTAAAGTTTCATAAACGGGTCTAGAGAGGACAGCAGAATCTTGGTGGAGCCTGGGATCTCCAATTTATCTTTAAGAAGTTCTTGGAAAAAAATTCTGGAGCATCACTACAGCTGGTCACGTCTCTCTTGAGCGTGCAGACCAGTGTTTGAATGGACAGCCATAGTCAGAGAGCAACACTTTGTTGAACAGCTATGAAAAAAACTCTATCGAAATTAAAATAATCACCACAAAAACATCCTCTCAAAACACAGCAACAAAATCCCTGTATCCTGTTTCCTGAGTAAGTCAAAAGCCTCCCTGCTTTTCAGCAGCATGTGAATGGGTATTTGTGTAGGACATGTTAGTAAAGGGGAGGGGGAAGGAAAGGATAAGAAGGGGAAAGAGAACAGAAAAAAGCCTGGATATGCCTGAGTGAGCAGTAGTTTTCAGTTTGGTCAACTGCCTCCATTTTTTCATTTTAAAAAGGCTTGGAGGGTATAATTGAAGTTATTTCTTCTGTCATTTTGGAAGTGTAATGTATCTGCACAAGTTGGAGAGCGAAAATAAAGTTTAGTTACTTTGTGTCTTTGGTATCCATCATTTTTTTGAGCTCATGTGCCCTTAGAGGCCCTCCACTGCGGAGTCTTTCTGGCCTTGTCTACATGGACAGATATATAGATCCAAACTCCTTCACCCATATCCTGAGGGACCAGACACTAGCCAGTGTTGTCTGGAAACTGCTGCTGCCCTAGAGGCACTTTGCAGTAGTTAAAATGCAGGGCTGTCTCTGTGGCCCTTATTTTTCTTGCTTCAGACATGTCCTATGTTGAAAACCTCCCACCTGAGATACATTCAGTACTTTCCATATTGGTTACAAATTTCTACGGCAATTTGGTTTTAGATTTCCTTCTCACAGGTAGAGCAGAGCACAGGGAGCTAGAGCAGCACTTCACCTGCTCTGTTCCACAGAAGAAACAGATAGAAATGTGGATGCGTTGAGAAAGCTCTGTGATATTTGACATTGATTTGTTTGGTAGCAGCTTGTTTTTCACCTCCCGTCTGTGTAATGCTACTCCTGGGTGAGCGAGGAAGACATGCACTGGATCCTTCTGTCATGCATGAATGTCAGTTCCTTTTCTAGCATGTTACCATGGCATCCTACCTCAGGTGATTTAATAAGGGAGAAGAAGAGACTATAAAAGGGATGTGTTCATAGTCTTTTAACCCTTTCAGGAGAGTGATGTAAAAGGAATAAGAGAAATTTCTATGGGAGGATGTCACTGTGTTGGATTCTTGGTTGCTCCATTGCTGCTACTTGGAGATTGCAAATGCAGCAACCCATGTCCCTTCCTAGGTACCATCATATCACCATCACCACAGGTAAATGCGTTAGTAGCCTGGCCCTCTCCCCCTTGAATGATGAAAAGTCAAGCCCCGAGAAGACATCAGGAAATGCAGGGCAACTGGGCTATACATCGTGCTAATGCCTTCATCCTGTAGACCACCTGAGTATTTTATTTTTAAAAGTTCCTTCTTTGCATTATACTTCCTGGAGTGATACCCCCGGCCTTCCTGGAGAATCTGCTTTTGCCTGTGGTTGGTAAAGGCAGTCACATTTCTAGAACAGCCTGGTTTACAGGGGGTTTTAACTTGAACTGCTTCCTAGTCTTACGTAAGGGAGGCAACAATTGAATGTTCGTAGTTGAGGCTGCACTAGGAAAGTACTTAAAATAGCAGTAAAATCTCTTAGCGTGCACTTTAATTATTAAATTTTGTCCTGCTGCAGAGCAGAGTAATTTCTTTTTGGGATAATTGCCTTTTCGAAGCAATTTTTGCATTAAAGATTCACTGGCTTTGCAGAAGAAACTAGGTGCTTCTAAATGCTCCTTATTAAAAATTTAGCCTGAGTCTTGTCTTGTCTTTCCTCTTTTTGCTTTTTACTTTTTCTTACCCACAAAACAATAGCCTTCATTCACTTCTAGCCTCATGCCCTTTCTTGCGCACATTTGCTTTGGGAGTTGCACATTAAAGCAGAAAAATAATGCATATCTGTTCTTCAACTTTTGGTTCTTGTAGATCAAGGTTGGCTGAGGGATAGCTAGTTTGTGTGCCCTGTTGCCTCACAGCCCAAACTCCCACACTGAAAGGCTTCCCTTCTTAATCAAGTACGCTGACCTCAATGCACCCCTTTTTATCTGTGATATTTCATAGCCCACCCCCCCCCCCAAAAAAAAAAAAAGTTATGGAAGGATACTGATTAAATTTCCCAGTTTATGGTTGAAAATGCGCAGCAACGCAAGCTTTCCTGAATCTAGGAAGATGGATGTGCTATTTCTTGAAGTCCATGGTCTGTCTTAGCCACCGTTCATCATGTTGCTGTTGATGTCACCAATGAATTTTTGCATGGCCCAAAGGAGGGAGGAGTTATGTGAAGGAAGTTATAGAATTTACTGCCACATTGGAAACAAAGCTGCCATCTGTATTCAGTGAGGAAACTCTTTAAAATAATCTCGGTGATTCCGGTAGGATGAAGTAAGTACTTGCTAAGCAAGGGCTTTCTGATTGCTGGTGTCCTAGCCAGACATTTCAGCAGGGAGAGTTCAATCAGAAGAGCACTTTAGACTAGCTCACATCTGCTAAAAGAGATCAGAATCGCTATTTCTGTGTGCATCTCTAATGCCACATTAGGACCGCTCAAGGTTTCTTCCTATCTCTATATCTGACTAATTCAGAAATTAATGGAATTTTAATAGCCAGAGCTTGTCTTAAAAGTAAAGAAGGCATTGCATTAAGGGCACTTGAATTTAACTTCCATCTGATAACTTTTTTTTTTTGCTGCTTGTCCTGATACTCTTCTATTGATTTAAATGGAGTTAACTCCAGATTTTCAGTATTATAAACCAGATCAAAATCAACTCACTGACAAACCTCAAAGGATTAGAATTTTTTTCCCCATTTCCCTGCCAGCCCTCTGGTTAAGTGGATAGCTGTAGCCTTCAAATAAAGCAAAGCTTTCATGGGTAGCATCCTGGACAAGGAATTTAGACTGGGAGATAATGTTAAAAATTCAGATGCAACATGCAGCTAGGATTAAGATGTGGATTCGGTTTTGATATTGCTGAACCTTCATATTTGTACTGATGCAGTCAGCTAAAATTGGAAAAAATAATGAGACAAACTGATGTCGTGCCGTTCTACCTGCCCTTTCCACACTAAAATAAGATTTTAAAAAAATTAGTCTCCACCTAACTGATCCTGATCTGGAGCCCAGGTGCAGACTTGGGTTTTCACTGAAGATCTCCCATCCCCAAGAAGGGAAGCAGGAAGAAAATAGGGTCTTTGAAACTCTCATTTTGGTCTGTCTCTCACTGCAGTGGGCTGCGTTATGTGTGCTGTACAGTCTGTCTTGCCTAGAACAGTTGTGGCTGTCATCCTCTAGTGTAGTGTTAAAATTAAGACTGATTGTGTTTCCATCCATACAGTTAGCTGCTGTCAGTGTCAAATGTGGCGAGCGATAGGTAAAGAGTTTTGGTCTGGAATTAGCTGGTTTAACCTTGAACAAAGTGAGTAAACATATAGAACAGCAGCTGGAGTTTGGTAACAACTGAATAATGTTATCTGCAAAACTCTGTTTCGGCTTCCAGCTGGCACCTCTCAAGGGGCAGCAACACAATTGAGATTGGCAGTAAGTTGACTTCATGGGCTGAATTCTGGCAAAGCACCCAACTGCCTGCACAGTGTGTGAGTTAGGACTGTTGCCTTTCTCAGCAGCAAAGTGCTTTCTCTTCCTGGTGTCTTTTCACACTTCTCTCTGGTACTTTTCAGTTTTTGAGCTGATTACAGTCTCTTTCTAGAAGGGTACGGCCTTTTATAGTCACAAGCATGCACTCTATCAACAAGGTAGATAGTCTCTCCTGACTGCCTTTGCTCTGACATCTTCCCCTTCTTTGTATCTTGCTGGGTTTTGCCCCGGACCTCCACGATCAGCTTTCCCCAGCATGTTTTGCAGCTTGCAGCAAAAGAATGGGACGATGCAGAAGGAAGCTGCTGTTTTGACATTTAAATAGATACAGGAGCAAGCAAACATTAGGTTCAGGTGCTCTCAGACTTGGGAGACATCTGGCTTTCACCTTTTGGCTTTCAGCTCTGTGGTTTGTGATCACCTTTGCAAACTTGGTGTTAGAAAACCTCTTAGTGCTTCTCCATGATGAAAGCTTCAGGCTTGCTGTCGACACAAGCAGTTCTTAGAAGCAAGTTTTCTATCTGTGTTGTTTCTCGTCCTGCCCTTGTCCCAGAACAATTTTGAGAGCCTGGGGCTGCACCGTGTGCTCCCGGTCACTGCGCCAGTCCCCCAGCCTTGCCCAAGACTGCGCTGCTCTCTCAAAGGTCTATTGTCCACCAGCACAACGGAGGCCATAGAAGCAACAGAAAGATCTGAAAAACTGCCTGATGGGGGGTGTGGGAAAGCAAGAGGAACCGAAGGTTATTCCAGTGCCCAGCCAGCCTGTTCATTTAACCAAAAAGGCAACAGACTGAGCCCATGAAGCAGGTTTCGGCCTACTGGTAAAAAAAAAAGTGGTCTTTGGTATTGTCGTCTCTTAATTGTTTGTGTTATGGTACCACCAGGAGGCCCTGTCCTCCTCTGGGACAAGTCCATAGCTGGCAGTTTGCGCTCTGTCACGTTCAATGAATACATTGAGGTGACAAGGGGATCCAACTATACTTTGAGCACTGCTGCTCCTTCTTGCTTCCAGCACACACTGTACCCCTGCGAGTGATTTCCTTTATGAAGGGTGCGTAGGCTGATTTAATTGCTAGTGCAGCAGATCGGATAACACAGAGTACACAGCTATGGTTGTGAGCATGTTCCTAAGACATGGGTAAAAGGAGCTAGAAGAAAAGTAAAAATTTACTCTCTTTTCTTAAGAGGTTTCATGATCCAGTGCATCTGGACAGTGTAATTTATAGTGTCTGGACTAAAGATTTATCCATCTTTGTTTTTTGTAATATTCTCCTTGGTATTTTTAGTGGTTTGTACTCTTCTGTTCCTGTCATAATGACATGTGGTCGGACTTTTGGAGCAGTTTGCTGTGCTTCATTTACTGTCTTGCGTTTAAGTTAATTTGCATTCTGAAGATTTTGAAGCACTTTAAAAATGGTCTTTAAGTATATCTTGGTATGTCTTTGGAAAGTATTATTACTTGTATGCTTTGGATTTTAGATGTCCCCATGGAATATCTTCGCCATGCAATGCTAGAGATGAATCCTTTTCTTTCCTTCCCTTTTCCTCGTTCAGATTTACAGATCCGGACTCCTGAAGCCTGTTCTGTTCTAAGCCTAAATTGTTCTCTTTATCCTTAGGATTTTTTAAAGAGATTGACAGGTGATTTATAAGTTAAAATATATGTCTGGCTCTAAAAAGACTTACTAAACCCACCAAACAGAGTATTATTATGCTGTAGGACCACTTCAAGAGCCCCTTTTATTGCCAGAATGAGTAAGCCCTTTCTGGTCTCTGTACAGTGGGATCAGAGGCAGTAGAAATAATAAACCGTTGTCACTGATAAAAATAAAAGAAGATGTGAACCATTTTCTTTTGAACTGCTGAGAAATCTGTATGCAGCAATTTTGTGCTTGAGGCAGGAAGTTAAGAATGAAAATCATTACGTTAGTACCTTTCTCAAGGTACTGTGAAATAAAACAAGCAAAATAGAGGGGGGAAAAATTAAATGGAATTAACAGAAGCTACATTATAATGAGCCAAGGAAGCAACTACATAATGAAGGAAAAATATTCTAGCTGTGTAGTAATATTAGTTCACTTTATTTGATGGCTCTATGTTGAAGAGACAGAAATAAATTTTTCCCCAAATTATTCATAATAAGTGTTTGAACAAAAGATGCAAATTAGCTGAAATCAGCTACTAAGTCAGAGACATGGACATGGTAGCGTATCTTAGATGGCAATGAAAAATACCAACATTCATGGCCATTCGGCTTTGTAGGAGCTCAGAGATGCTGAGCCATGCTGAGCGTAACTAAAAAGTTACAAACAGGAGGCTTACAGCTTGCCTTAGGAGCAAAGGGAAGCAACCTACTCTTTTTGTGAAGGGGCCCAAGTTGAAGGACATTTCTTCCATTTATTTTCCCCCAGCTGAATCCCTGTTTCCTGTCAGTTCTGTGCCAGAGAGCTCATTTAGCTGACTTCAGCAAGATGGTCAAGATTCAGATTTCCATTTTCCAAGTGCAGCCTGCTTTGCAGGAAAACACAGACATAATACATCATTAGTCCTGAGATTCAGCTGGTCCTAATAGCCCCGTATACATGCACTCCGGGAGAGCTGGATCTTACTTTCCAACCCTGGGGGACCCAGGTCTATCCTTCAAATGTTTCTGTTCATACATTTATTTCAATTTATGGTGGAAGAATAGGATGTGAACAGGTTAGCAGGCTACCGTGGCACCTCCTGCACGGTTTGTGGTTCATGAGCTGTATACCAGGGTTCAGTAAAACTGGGCAGGATTCGGCTTTGAAAAAGCACAGGGAAGGGGAGGAAGAAGGGTCCCTAATTCTCCAGCCTAATTTTTCTCACGTCTCTCAAGACAGTAGGGTTTCCGAGCCACAGTAAAAGGATGGAGCACGCTTTCTTCCTTATCACAGATCTTAGTGATGAGCAGTGTTTGGGATGTGTAGTGGGGCCTTTGCTGCTATAACTCATTATTTCCTTACTGCTTTTCAAGGCTGCAGTCCCCGAGCTGTTCCCCATGCTGGGGTCCGTTCCCTGGGCTACGAGGTGATGGGGCAGGCTCTCTCTGGTCTCATCTACCCTGGGGACAGGTCCCTTCAGTGTTTATAAAAGCAAACTATAAAAATGTATGTGGGATTTCAGGAGCTGTGCTGCAGTGTTTAACACCTTTCTCTTGTACCTAGCATGGGGGGCAAGATCCATCCCCCACGCTGGGCCCACTGTGGCTGCAGTTAGCAAATTGTACCCTGAGATTCATGGGAAAGCTTCTCTAAAGTTGCCTAAGGAAGGGAATTGGCACTAAAATGAGGTTTGTGTGTCTTGAATGGTCACAGGGTAAAACTCACTGTCAGATCATCCCTGAGCTGGGGCAGTTCTTCATCTCTGTAGGTGAGGAATACTGGCACGAGCTGTGGGATAGCTAGGGAGCCTTTTGATCTGCAAAGTTTTTCACAACAAGGATATTGAACATGCTTTGCTCTCTGCCACACTGATGGTTAATAGCATTATTTTGGTCTTTACAAGTGGAACTGGTATCAGATGAAGGCCTGTTGTCTTCCATTTATCTTTAGACCTTATGCTTTTCACTCAGCCCAGGGAGCTATGAATATATTACATGTGATAATAATAATTTAATTGTACTTAAGAACAATGTAACTGCTTTTGGTTTAGTCCAAAGCTATTTTTTGACTTTGGAGTTTTTCTAAAGAAGTTTTAAATGTTTTAAATGTTATATATTATATTATAAAAAAATTCTTCAATAATGAAAAAACCCTACCTGGGGCAAGATTACTTCTGCCTGGTGCTCAGCAGAACTGCAGTCATCGGAGCTCTGCCACTGAGGTCATCACAGACGTGTCATTTGAAAAAGATGAAGTAGTTGTATGTTCCTGAAAAGCATCTGTGGAGTTGGGGAGCAATACGTTTCCTATCACCTTGTCATTGACTTAGTCTTGCATATGAGGACTGCAATTAGTTTTCCTGGAATGAAATCTGTTTTCATTTCATTTGTCAAAATATTTTCATTCATCATATTTTCATTCATCAAAACAGGCATTTAGCCTATTATGGCTAAGGACAGTGCTGCAGTTTTGGGGAGGATATCACAGCCAGGAAGCAAAGCAGAGAAAGGGTGATTACTGATTCTCTGGGCATTCCCTCCTGCAGTCAGTTGTCAGCGTGTGCTGGGTTTGCCACTGTTATGTCCTGCTCTTAATTCCCCTAGTTGCTGCTTTTGTTTCAGTGCAATGCCTGGGGAGGAGGGATGTGTCCTGTGGTCCATCAGCAGCACCCATGCACTTTTGCTGTACTGCAGGCTGAGGCTGCACGTGAGGGGGAACACTGTGTTACTGTTCAAGAGGCTTGGCAATGACTGAATTTTTCCTAGCTCTTAGCCATAGCTCTGTTTCTTCCAGTGTGCAAGATGCAGACCATTGTCCTTTGACTGAATCCCACAGAGGTATCCTAAAGCTGGCAGCTAGCTCACAGCGTCAGGGAAAAGAAATGAACACCGTGCCTCAGGTGTCCAGGGGAGAATGTAAAGTGCCAGCTACCCAGCTGGAGTGCAGTGGCTGCTGATCCCTCTGTCTTGCTGGGAGAGGGGGACCACTGAGCCAGTGACTCCCAGATGCTGAGGGCTAGCACCAAAAGAAAGAGACCAAGCTCAGCGAATTTCTGCTGTACCTGTTAGAGTGTGCTAGACCGCAGATCGGGGCAAGCCTTTAGTCAAATGTATCAACCAGATAAAACATTTGCTTAAAAGCCTCTTTTGCAGAAACCATAGACTGTTTCATCCCTCACACTCAGAAAACTATTCAAATTACTGTTTTCCCCAAGCCATCCCCATTCAGTTTGTTATCATTTTCATTATTAAACATTTATATAAGCACTGTAACATTTTATAGTCTTTGACAGAGATTTCCAAGTCTGTCTAATTAGCACAGCCCCTGCCACATGGAATATACTTTTATTATTATCCATTCATGGCCTTGTTATTCAGAAGAGGCTCTCTTGTGAATGGAAACGTGCATTACTGCACTTCAGGCTAATAAGTGTGACATAAAATATGACACACAAAATTAACTACTGCACTACAGGATCCAGCAATTGGGGGTGATGTGCATATGGTCACACTGAGACTCTGTTCGTTTGCATCATTGCTTTTCTGCCTTACTCCCTTATTAAAAGTCCAAGAGAGGAAAATATTGGGAGAAGAAGGAGGGGGAGAAGAAAAGAACAAATCTGTCTTGGCATAAATAGGTTTGGTTCAACAATACAACAGTTGTCAGCAGCCTTTTCCACAAGCCTGTTCCTTCAATGAGGAGAGCACAAAACAAGTGATTGAAAAGTCAGTTCATGTCCTTACAGCATTCTTGGAAAGAATCTGGAAAAAAAAAAAAAGAAGTTATGTTTTTAAAATGAAGTGTGCATTATGCTTCTGCATGTCCAGTGCCAAAGCAGAACTTGCCAAGCAGAGATGCAGTCCTGTGTTTGCCCGGATTATCTGGTCCAAAGATTAGATCAAAAACAACAAGTGGTCCCTCTTCTTTTTTCCCCTCCCTCTGCCCATTCCTGCTCCAATTTGTTTTTCTGAAATCATATCTAACACAAAACTATCTGGCATTGGCAACTTTTAGAGCTCTCAAACAATGAATTATGAAGGAGGACTGTAAAACAAGTCGCTACTTGTCTATTAAATATGCATGCACAAATCTCTCCAGCTATCTGCTCTGTCCATGTATCTGTGTTTCCTGGTAAGTAGGCTGGTGCGCCTGATGTTCCTCAGCTCTGTGTCCTGGGAAGATCAGAAGCAGCCTCTAGCAGGGGTCCTGCTCTGCTGCCGCGCTGCGCACCGCAGGGAGATCTTCCCGGCTCCAGGCTCATCCCCAGGCCTTTGGCACCTCCACCTCAGGCCTGGAAGAGAACAGAGAAGGCAGCAAAGCGATGCCTTTCCCCAGCAGCACGAAAGGCTCACCTCTTTGATGAGCCAAGTATGGACTGGAAGATATTTGGCTGCCAAATGTTGAGGTGTGAGCAAGTGGAGGTAAAGGTGAAAGGGGTAGGAAGAGGATTTCTGAGACTGAGGGGAGAAACTGAGGCAGCCGGTGTCTGGGTTTTGACACAGATGGAAAGGCCTATGTAACATGCTGCAGTCATTTCACTTGTCTATGCTCAAGATTACAATATGGTAATTATAAAAATGAAAACACTCTGAATATTCTGGATTTCCTTTCTGTGCCTCACCTTACAAGCGGGCTGCTTCCCCTGGCCTGCCCAGCCTGCAGCTCCTGTGCTCAGCCTTGTCTTTACCCGCATTGCTTTCTCTCCCACTACAAATACTGGGGATATTTATCTGTTCTTTAAAAAGAGACCCAAAACTTAAAAATTCCAATTTAGGACCCTAAATGTCTGGATCTTCTAGTAGTGTGGAAAAATTGTGTTGGAGGCAGGCATGGGAAACCAGCACCTGCGAGTAACTGAGCAACTGGCCATGGACTGGGGGTGCTTGGCTTCTTGGCTTCAGCTACTGCCTTTGGACCCCTTTCCCTGGTGCCTCGTGTCTGAGGCGACCGAAGGAGGGAGGAGAATTACTCCATACTCCTGCAGTTCTCAGGCCGCTTTGGAGGGGGGTTCGGTATTCATGGCAAAAGCCTGGCTATCTCAGCAGCTAGAGGGGCCTGATCTCTGCACGGCACCCCTCAAAGCAGAGATGAGGGCTCTCGTGGGAGACATGCACCCAGACCCCTAAACTGGGAGGCTGATCTTGTGTGTCTGCTCAGTGTGTGCTGCCAGCCACTACTCTTCAGTGATATAACTCAGTCCTGTAATTTTGTACTTAATAACGCGTTATAGCTTTGGAAAAGTCTTTTTTCACTGATTCTTGCAATAGCAAACGAAGTTGTCATTCCTGAGGCAGGGCAGCTGGCTTCGGCTGAAGCTGAGCGCTGCAAAGCCCGAACCCTGGTGCTTTCTGGTGCTAAGGTAGCTGGGACGGCTGCTACAGGCCTCAACAGTGATTTGTGAGGACGCCGAGCATTTGTACTGCTAACATCTGGCTTGCGGTGTGCAAGACGCAGTGCTCTGCTGACGTGAAGAAATGCTGTGTGTGCCTTCACACATGGAAGATATTATCTGTACTGTTGCGTCTTCTCTAATGAAGGGGGGGAGGTGTGTTGAACTAAACCTTCCTCTTCAAAACGTCCCAAACCAAAATATTTGATGAGAGAATATGTGGAAAGCTCTCGGGGTGCATAAGACAAGTTGAGTCACAATAGCAGATTAAAAAAAAAAAAACCTACAGTCAGTCGAAAACAACTTGAAAATGATGCAGGTTGGCCACTGCTGGATTCAAATGTCATCATTTATAGTCAACTCCATTTTTTATAGAAAATTGATGGGCTGCTGGGAAGATACATGGTGTTTTGCACCAAGTTAATTCAGTCCATGTACATGCATATATTAGGCATAATGCAGTTGTGGTGTCCGGATGTATAGATGGTAGCATACATATACGTAAATTTAGATGATTTATGGATCACGATTGGTTTTTTGGGATGGTTTTTGGGTTTTTTTTGGGATGGTTTTTGGGGTTTTTTTGGTTTGTTTTTTTTTTTTTTTTTGTGAGCGCAAATGACAAAAGATATCCCCCGGCAAGGAAATAACCTTGCTAATTTAACTGCATCAGCTAGTGTGTGGATCAGCCTTTTCCTCATGGGGCGGTGGCTTTGTGTTGTTCGTGAACATGCATTCCTCAGCAGCCAGAGACATGGCTCTTTTTTTGCTCATGTCTTCCACATGTTCTTGAAGGATATTTAATGACATCTGTGTGATTCTGATACCACTTAAAATGAACCACAATTATTGCAATTTCCCGGGCTTTAAGGAAGGAGTGAGTGGGGAGGAGGACGTAGAGAGGCACGAGCAGAGTCAGAGCAGTTGCTTGTCACAGAATGGTGTAGCTCAGTAAAGATTTTCAAAGATACTGTTTAAACAGAAAGAAATAATACAACTGCCCTCGCCCAGGATGCCTCTTGCAGATACATTATCAGTAAGCAGGAACTTAAACAAGACTTCATGGTCACCCGGGGCTGACAGGGGCTGCCTTTCAAAAAGGTTCCCCATAGAATTCTCATGGAAATACTGGCGGCTCATGGCCTGGATGAGCACATGATCTGCTGGATCAAGCACTGGCTGGATGGGCAGTCCCAAAGAGTGGTGGTCAATGGAGTTAAATCCAGCTGGCGGCCGGTCACAAGTGGTGTCCCTCAGGGCTCAGTGTTGGGACCATTTCTGTTTAACATCTTTATTGATGACCTTGATAAGGACATAGAGTGTATCATCGGCAAGTTTGCAGATGACACGAAGCTAAGGCTTGGGGAAGTGTGGCTGGAGAGCTGCCTGGCAGAAAAGGACCTGGGGGTTCTAATTGACAAGCGGCTGAACATGAGCCAGCAGTGTGCCCAGGTGGCCAAGAAAGCCAATGGCACCCTGGCCTGTATAGTGTGACCAGCAGGAGGAGGGAGGTGATTGTCCCCCTGTACTCAGCACTGGTGAGGCCACACCTTGAGTACTGTGTCCAGTTTTGGGCACGTCAATACGAGAGAGATATCGAGGTGCTGGAGCGAGTGCAGAGGAGGGCAACGAAGCTGGTGAAGGGCCTGGAGAATGAATCTTACGAGGAGCGATTGAAGGAGCTGGGACTGTTTAGTTTGAGGAAGAGGAGGCTGAGGGGAGACCTCATCGCTCTCTACAACTACTTGAAAGGACACTGTAGCAAGGTTGGCGCTGGTCTCTTCTCACAGGTAATTAGCGATAGAACGAGAGGGAATGGGTTCAAGCTGCAGCAGGGTAGGTTTAGGCTGGACATTAGGAAAAAATTCTTCACGGAAAGAGTGGTTAGACACTGGAATAGGCTGCCCAGGGAGGTGGTGGAGTCACCATCCCTGAAGGTGTTTAAGAGTCATTTAGATGTGGTGTTAAGGGATATGGTGTAAGGGAGAACTTTGTAGAGTGGAGTTGATGGTTGGACTCGATGATCCCAAGGGTCTTTTCCAACCTAAATGATTCTATGATTCTATGTCACAAAATGGATTTGATCTGACAGAGGTATTAACCAGCAAGGATCCCCTTTGCCGGCCCAGGCCAGAAAGGGATGCCAAGTGGCTCATTCATGACTGCGGAGGGGCTGCTGCAACCTGTTAGGTTTTAGCATCATGTTATAAGTCTCTTTTCATATATAGACCTATAGATAGCAAACACCGCTGGCACGCCGAGGGTGGATTTGCGTGCATGGGAGCAGGCCGTCACACACAAGCTGTGCCGGGACCAAAGCCAGCCGGAGGTGAGCTGGCTCTGCTCCACCGGAGATCAGCTTGGGCTCAACACGGGCAAGTTGGTTTCGCTGGAGGGGAGCTCTGGTTCTCAGAGACCAGCTTATAGCAGTGGAGCAGGCAGGCTGCCCCCATCCCTCCCCTGAAACTCCAGTGGCCCCAACAGAGACAGTAAGAAGAATTTAGCTGTCTCCATGCTAGTAAAATAAATATTGCTATCTGGCTGTCAAAGTGGCTTCTCCAACCCACCAAACTGTGCATATGGGTTTGTCATGGAGGCTTACAAAATCAAATTACACAGGTGATAAAATAAACTTTATTCTAACCAAAATTGTTTAGCAGAGAACCAAGCAAAAATGAGGTTTATCAAAATTGTTCAACATTCTGACAACATTAGTAAACCTCAGGTTCAGGATGTACAAGGAGTTAATACTGCACAACTGACTTAAGAATTCTTAAGCTTTAGAAATGAGTATCCAAAATGTGCACAATCACTCACCTATAAGATGAGGGCTGTCAACTTTGAGGAGTTCCCTTGGGTGGTGTCCTGGCCCAAGCGGAGAGTCGCCAACTGCGGACCCGCTGCTCCGAGGAGGACCAACTCAATTTTCCCCCTGGCAGGGCTCCATTTATACCCCAGTCAAAGCTGATCATCTGCGGTCATATATGGTCAGGTCAGCTCCTGTTGCCTGAGGGCCATAACTTCCTTATACCTCGACCAAAGTGTATATGTGATCATAGTCACCGAACCAAGGTGTGTATGTGATGATTGGCACTCACCTGGGGGGTGTATGCAATCATACTGTAAAAGCACAAAAATTAAGGGCGCGAAAAGTTAGGACTCAGCAGTCCTAAAGCCCTTGGTCTTTTTATCAGGGTGGGTGCACCTGCCACGGGGTTTCTCTAGGAGAACTGTGCTCACCACCTCGCTGCCCGGGACGGACACCCAGTCTGTCCCCAGGACAGACAGGAGGTGTTGCAGATGCAGAAACTGTGTTTGAGATTTGTCTTGCCTGGACCCTTAGCTGGGGAGGAGATGCCAGCCCCTGCCAGCTTCAGCCTGGTTCAGCACATAAGCTGTTCAGCACCGAGGTGTCTGAACACGGGCATCACCCCTGTGCTTCTCCCTCGGTACTTTTCACCCTTGAATACCAAGTCCCCATCCGTGAGTCTTACTAGACCTCGGCTGTGGGCCAGACTACTGAGGATTCTTCTTGTCTGCTGTGTCTCAGAAGGACCATGGAAATCCCAGCCTGAGGAGCGGATTTTTATTTGGAGAGAGAACTTTCCTAGTAGCTACTCTCAGACAACGAAGTTACTCCTGTGGGATGTTAGCAGTACGGTCTCACTACCTTTATATAAAAACTTGGGCCTTTTGTCAGAGCCGTCTTCCTCCTCTGGCTGGTGGCATGGTCTGTGTCCATAGGCAAAAACCATGGTGTTACTTTTAGACTTTATTTACTGGCACAGTCAGACAAGTACTTGTAGTACAATTCAGGCTATTTTAGAGGTTTCTACTCTTCCAGTTAAGACAGAGTAACTGACTCATTGAGCAATTCTAGCCCATTTTAATGAGGAAAAAACAAAAGGATTTGCCTTCAGCATTACTACCTTCACAGGCATCCATGAGGACTTGGTAAACCATTTGAGTGGGTGTACTTGAAATGGTTTCTGTTGCAATGATGCTAGAGAAAGAAAAGGAGAATCCTGATGAATGAAGGGAAAAGGTTAAATAGAACAGCTGCAGCCTTGCAAAGGGAGTCGCCTGGCTGTCCAAGTCCATCTCTCTTGTTTCTGTTCCTTTATGCCTTGCAAAGTGTCCCTGTAGAGAAGAATTAGGAATAAAAAAAATCCGAAACTTCCTGAGAAACTGTTGGTGAAATTCATTCCTTGTGTGTAACTGTACATATTCAGAGGGCAACAAAACAGGGAAATTTGTATGTGTGGGTGTGTATACATCCATATTTATATGTGTGTGTGTATGTAATATATGTGTCAATGGCTGTGGGAAACGGTTAAGAACATTTGATGCTTTTTGCTATTATTGTGTGGCTGGTAATTTAATAAAATACTATTTACTTCAGGTTTATTCTGATAAAGACTCAAAGTGAGCATCCAACGAACGTGGGTGTGTTTGCGGTTTTGGATATGTAGTTTGAAATGCCTGAAAAGTTTCATTAGATGTACTTATTTTAAAAATGATGGAAAGACTGCTTCCATTTAAATGCAGTGTCCCATAGTTTTTCAGGGTCTCCCACACCGATGTGGCTAGCCACAAGCCTGCCCCAGGCAGTAAAACCATTGAGAGTAATTAAATACTTACAGTGCTGGACTCCAGTGCTCTCCTGAGAGCAGCAAGCTAATTTACAGCCCACGTATATTCCTGTGGAAAATAGCCTGCAGTTGCAGAGAACCTGCTGGCAATAGGCTCCCCCAAATGCTAATTAATGTTGCAAGTCTGCATTATGGCTGCTGAAACACCCAGTTTTGAACCCCACCTTGGGAGATGGCCTGAGCACAGTAGCTTCTAGAAAGGCACGATGTGCCACATGGCGCTATTTTATTTTTTAACTCAATGCTATCTAAGCGCTAGTGGAAAACGTACCACCTCTCCTGCCCACAGCGAGCCACTGTCGACTTCTCCTCTCCCTCGCCTCAGGACCCCGTTACCAGCGGGCAGCGTAAGCTGTTAAATCTTCACTTTCAGGGTGACAAGGCAGGGCGTTGTGCTCATGGGGCAGAAAGCCTGGGCTCTCATCGTGCAGGGACTGCTGCAAAGTAGGGGTTTGCACCCCGGTGGGGCCCCACGGATGCTGCTCAAACAGCTCTGTGCAGGCAGGACCCAGGGGGACAGGTGCCTAAAGGAGCAGCAGAAGGGATGGACGCCTGTTCTTTTCTTTTCTGCTGCGTGTGCATGACCACATTTTCACTGGTGCACTGCAGCAGCAGGGGACTGGCAGTATCTGCTGCAGTTTGCTCAGGACGTGGTTTGCAGAGCCTGCGGTGAAACTGGGCTCTGCAGCCCCTGAGGAAGGGTGTTCCCAGAACTGCTTTTTAAAGCAGATACAGTGAGAAATATTAGACAAAGATGTGTGTCCAGCACTTTCTAGAAACACTTGAAGTAATACTCTTCCCTCATCATATGTTGGGTGTTTCCAAACATCTGAGCGTGATCTCTGCTCCCAAATGTATGATTCCAGGAAATTAAAGTAGATGGAAGATTGGGGGGTGCAGTAGATCCGTTACTGCTTCCAGCATGTTGATTCAAGATCACATCATGCACAAGACATTAAGCGTGCAAACACATCATCTTTGCAGTGTTTGTTGTTTGTAGGAAAAGGATAAGAAAGAAAGAATACCCTAAATGAAGTACAGAAATGAGAAAATAAAATCTACTTTCTCTTCCTGAAAATATTCCAGTTCATCTATTTGTTTTCACACCAGTCAGGTATTGCTGGTAAACTAATCTGTCTGCTCCACAGTAAATCTGTGCTACAGAAAATCCAGATCGGCAGAGGAGGAAAACGAAGGCTTAAAATAGGTTGAGTGAGTTTTATCTAACAAAATTTGGAAACCTTTTTTTTTGGAAAGGTTTAGGTAGCTTTCAACTCAGATGCATCTGTCTAAGAACGTCTTCTGCTTACTGAGAAATAAAATCTAAAGAGAGAGACATAAAAAAAAAGATGCCTATATAATTTGGAAAAAAGGAAGGCGACATTTTGGAGCATGCAGTGCCTTGCACATCATAAGCATATTTTTATATACCAGGTTGTGGAGATGAAGTGAAATAAAACATCTGCATATAATAAGGTTTTGGGTCTGTTTTGGATCTTCGGCAACTACAATTTGACTATAGCTCCCAGGTATTGCACTCCTTTTCCAATAATATCTCCTTGAGATAAATTTCCCACTGACAGAATTTTATTTTATTATGTTCTATGAAGGTGGAGGCCTGGCTTTCAGAGACTATTGATATAAAACCTTATTATAGAAGGCTATAGCCAGCAGCAACTCTACAGATGGTATTAGAGGACTGGTTTCTGTCTGCTTGTTTTTCACGTGTTCCCAGTTGGTAGTGGGGTAGCAGTACATGTCATTCTTCTGTGGTAAGATTTCTGAGTCTTATTGCATTTGTCATAGGTTCGGTTCTGTTCTCGCTATACTTGACATCAAGTGCTTCTTGCAGAAGCAGTCTCCAAGGCAGCTATAGACCTGGCAGGGCCTGCATGCCATCCACCTTCTGCCAGTGGCTCCAAGAGCACCTGTGCAGGCATGCCTAGTGGCATGCTTATCCCTCAGGCATCTTGGGTGATGCTCTGGCTAGAGCTGACAGTGCATATGTTGCTGCACAGTCTGGGAGATGGGCAATGCGCTTAGGAGAACAGCTCTCACGTTGTCCTTCCTACATTGCGTAGGCATCGCCACTGCCTTCAGCCTGAAAACAGTCCCCTCCACTAGGGTAAGCTCACCAGCACTGCTCTTAGTGTCAAACGTGCTTACGTCCTACTCGCACCAGCTGGACCTTATGCTCATCTCTCCATGTGTAGAGGCAGGTAGTCCATCAGCCCAGTGAGTAGGTGTCTTGAGATGTTCATCACAGTCTTGAACCAGATCCAGAGAAGCATAAACACGGCCTACGGTCTGTTCTGATCCTGCTGTCAGTGAGGTGTCTATATTTTTTTATATATGATGTAACTGTGTAGAACCAAAGGTATATTTTATGGAGAAGAAGCTGAAGTAGCTGTTACTGAAACAGCCGAGAAGCACCAAGCATGCTTTGGATCACGGGGATATATAGGGGAGGTGACTAAAGCCAGCTGAGATTATCACAGTGTGCGCTGCTGTTAGGGAAGAGAAGGGCCCAGGAACAGACTACCAATATGTGCTGCTGTCCTGGAAGGGATTGTTAGTGGACTGGGGATTAGCTAAAAAAGATCTGACGAAACAAGGTCAGAATCTGTGTAATACCTGAAAAACAAGAGCCCGGCACTGGTCATGCACACAAAAACAGGCTAAGGAGTCTTGAAGTCATGAAAACTGGCAGTGTGTTTTTATCGGAGACATATGAGAGATGAGTTGAATTGACGGGATTGCTGTGGGCCAAATTAGAAAGCTGGGGAATAAAAGCAGCTAATTTGGGTTAGCCATGGCGGTTCAAATTGAAAACATATTTGTCCCTGATCCTTTTCCAGAAATGGAAACTGAATCTAAAGCTCTGAGATGCTTCTTGAGGACTGGTGTATATATACATATATGTGTGTGTATGTGTGTGTGTGTACATTTTGCAGTTTTTAACTGAGTGGGCAGAAAAATCATATATTACTATGTTATGTGGGTAGGTGGCATTCTTGTTTGCATTGCAAACTGAATTGTTGTCAGAGCACATACACTCAACTTCGGGGAGGGTGCATTTGGTTTGAGTGGTAAGAAGGATGCTCTGCAGGCTTGTTTTGTATAATCAATTGAAATTACTGAATATGAGCTGCACAGCTAAGCCTGTTTCCATTGTTTGGTGTTTTTTGCATGACTTAACTTATTTGAGGTGTGTGCAAATTTCGGAGATGCTGAGCTACTGTGAGAAGGCCTCTTTTTGAAGTGGCTACAGATTTTAAGACCACAAGAAGAGACTGGTTTGTAACTGTGGTTCTGAGCCCTGTGACTTCCCCTGATCTATTATGATCGTAGGCTGAATTTGAATCTTTTCTCCTTCTTCATGCCAGGCCCTGGTTCATGTCCCAGCGTTCAGAACCTTGCTTAGAAGAGGGCAAAATTTTACACTGGTAACAAACCCAGGAGTATGCAAGTCTGGAATTTCTAACTCTTAGGTGATTACTTTAACCCCTCTGGAAAATCCATTTAACTTTAAAAACAATTACGATGATGTTACCTTAAATTACATATACTATCAAGCAAATGTCAGGAAGTGAAGGCAAAGTTTATGATTTTGGCACTGCCACACTGAAGAAGTAGACAATTCTATGGCAGAACAGCACCCACAAAGATCTGATCTGCTCTTTGTGCCTGGTAAAATTGCTGGATAAGAGGTTCTCTTAGAAAACTTTAGGTTTCTGGAAAGCTTAAGGCAGACGGTGAATGTCTTGTGGTACAGCACTGAAATACTTTTGTGGACTCACAGATGTAGTCCTTAACTTGCCAATACAAATCTCCATGCGTGTCACTGGTATGTTATTCTTAAAAAATAATGCTTATCTTTTAGTAGGATTGAATCTTAAATGTAACTAGTCACTTAAAAATAAGAGCAAGACATGGCTTCTGGAAAGTGTTCAAAGTTCTTTTAAAATATCCTTAGAAATTAAATGGACTATGAAGAGTAAATGTTTGCTAAAATCCTCTGACATCAAGAATCACGGGACCAAGCAAAAAGACTCCTTTTATTGTTTTGCTTTGAGGCATATCTGTGTCTCTTATGTATTACCATGCCTCAGGCAGGGCCAAACATTTCATGTAACATGATGACCCTGGAAAACATACTACAATTTCGGGATAATTCCTGAGGAGGGTTTATGAATCTGTAAGCGTCTTAAACAAGTAAGTCAACCAGTTCCCCAAGCCACAAAATGCTCCACTGCTCTATATTACCGCAAGGACCACTTAGCACACAGACTGTTTTGCTCCAGCATAATGAATAGGATCTCTGTTACTCAAAGGTAATAGGAAGGCTGAAGAAACCACAATATGAGAGGAACCGACTTACTTGTTTTGCTGGTTTTGCAGGTTTTTTTGCCAGTTTGAAAGTTCTGTGCTGCCATCTATTAACTTTATCTTACTGTCACTTGGAGTCCAGAGCAGGTCACTTCCCTCCCCTGCCTCTCTGAACAAGAGGAGTATTGTAGTCCTCTGTAATAGTGCCCCAGCAGCTCAGGGCATCTTATTTGCAGTGAAAAAGATGTGTTTGGAGTTATTGTTTCATATAATGTAGTGCTTTTGAATGGGGAGGAAGGTTAAGTGAATGATTGTGTTCGAGTAGCTGCAACTCAGATGGAAACGAACAACTGGAAAAACTGAAGGACAGAGAAAGAGGGGTTTCAAACCTCTGGGGAAAAGGGGAAATGGCAAATGCCCTGCCGTGGTTGTTCCTTAATACCTATGTGTTTCTATTGCATATCAAGGCTTCACTTAGCAAAAGTGTTTTTCAGGCAAAATGAATATTGTCATTCAACCGTTTCCAGATGCTTATAACTTTGGCCTGGGGGTGAAACATCAGATCGTTTCTGTCGTGGTTTAGCCTCAGACGGCAACAAAGAACCACGTGCCGCTCACTCGCGCCTTCCTAATACAGGAAGAATCGTAAGAAAAGGCAAAACTCTTGGGTTGAGACAAAAGCAGTTTAACAGGACAGTAAAGGGAACAGGCAAACAACAACAACACGGGTAGGGGAATACACAAACGCGATTACGGAACCGCCGCTCCCCGGCCAGACCGGCCCCGGGACGCCCCAGCCCGCTTTTAAGCAGCAACTTCCTGCCCCCTCCCCCGGCAGCTCAGGGTGGGCGTGGCTTACATGGCATGGAATACCAGGAAAAATTAACCCTATCCCCACCGGAACCAGGACAGTTTCCTTAAGAGGTGACAAAGAAAATCTGGCTGGGATCAAACACCAAAATGAGGTTCTTAGTGGGAAAACACAGGGAATGATAATGTGGCGTGGAAATTGTATATGAATCTTTTCAAGACTGACTTAGGCTGGCACGTTAGAGTGTGTTGGCATCATTTGGCAACTAGCTCATGGACGCAATGTGTCTTTCTGCACTAAACATGTATTGCACAGCTGCTGAGACTACAACAGTCATTTCAGTGATGTAGCTAGTCCCCTGCTAGCCTGTGTTTTTTGTTTTAAAGCAAAATGATCACTTTCTCATAGAGTCTAAATACTTTTCTAAAATGTTTTAATTCTAGTCAGTTCCTCTAACTAGCTTTTACTCTTATTCAGATTTTAGTATATGTATTTTTTCATAGCAAGAGCATCCTGTGTGTATTTAAAGTGAGTATCTACTTGATGCAGTGGTGCTGTGTTAGGTCAGAGCGATGTGATTGAAATATCATTATAGAGCTCTGCGAAGAGTGTCAAAGGGTAATGTCTGATTTCCATAGGCTCTGCTGGCCTGAAGTCCCTCTTTTGTCTCATAACAGAGCTGCACTCTGATTGCAGAACATCAATTATCCATACCTCCCTATTTCTCCTACTCCTTATGTGTCAGCCCACCTAGAAGCTTTCTATTAATTTATCAAATTGTCATTGGGCTCACTTTGTTACTTTGCAACTGTTAGCCTGTCCATTTGCTTAATTGGTCCGTTTCCCATTTGTTAGTTATTCAGTCTGTGAATCATCATTTGAATAATTTTTAGCGATTAATTTAATACCATTTATAACATGATTACATTGTCTACCTTCTTATTTTTGCAGGATCAGTAAGAGAAAGGGGGTTTTATTATGATGCATATCAGAGTCTCTGGTTAATTGGTGGTTGGAAAATGGGAAGAAAGTGACGGCTCTGTCCAGTAATTACAGAATGGAGGAGGCCAGGATGGTTTTGCCGGGTTGAACATGGGGAGTCAGTTCAGGTTTCTGCTTCTTTGTGTGGCTGAAGGAGGCCACAGAGACAAAGAGGTGACTAAGGTGTGTGATTTTACCTAGATTGTCGGGCCTTGATGGATCAGAAACTGTTTTAACACTACCATTGTGCCTGTTAGGACAGTAACATGATTAAAGTTACAAATGCTGGACCTAGGCCCCGCTGTTGTAACCCTATTTTGTGCCTTCAGAAACGCAAGTAACACTGAACCTGTATGTTGGTTCAGGTTCAGCAAGGACTTTGAACCATTGGGTGCACGGAGCCTTTTTCAGTCAGATACTAGACTCTCTCTAGGGCCACAATCTACCACCCACTGAAGTCAGCAGACACCCTCCAACTGCAGTGGACGGGCGTCTTGCCAGACCTCTTTGCGCCAGTGCAGGGGTGTGTCCAGATCTTGAATTTGTGGTGAAATTGTGGTAAGTGGTAGCCACTCAAGCAGCCTTTAGCCTGGCTGTTAGTTAGGCAACAGTGTGCCAGAGTGTCTGTGTCTCCTAAGCTTTCACAGTTGGCGCAAGTTCCCCACTTGCCTTGTCCTCGCATGTGGTGGCGGGCAAAGGTTGGGGTGGAGGCTGATCGCCTACCTCTACGTTCAGTTTCGGAGAGGAGGGCAGTATGCTGCAGCTGGCATCCCAGCTGCTGCTTCTCCTGGCTCATTTTGGACATAGTGAGCTCAGCATCCAGGGCATGAAGAAGACACGGTTAAGGAGAACAACCTGTTCTTGCTATTCATTCATATCCGGCATCCTGCATGTGTTAAAGTGGAGCCTGTATGACAAGTTGATCCATAAGAGGTGGCTGAACCTCACTCTTTTGTGCCTATCCAATAGTTCAGCCTCTGTAACAGGCTGTGATTTCCTTATAAACTTGGGAGCAAATACAAGTGTACTGTTAGAAATGCTATGATGAGCATAGAAAGTATGATGAGCTTTGTGGGAGAAAATTAAAGCTACAGAGAGCTCAAGGGCTGCACAGTGAGACAGAGAAGCTCCTTCAGGTTTAGCTCAGTAATGTCTCAGCTTAGGCTGAGCTCACCTTTGCGAGGCTTGCACTGCCAGAGGATTGGTATGAATGTCGACCCAGACTTCAAGTCCTGGCTTTCTTCAGCTCTGTGCCTGGGACTGGGAAGATCTGGGCTATTGATTCAGATGGATTTTGGTGTTTTTAGTCACCAGAGCCAGATTTTAGAGGAGCACTTAAGTTCTCAATCAGGGCACCATTCCCAGAAGCAGTCACCCCCGCCGTGGGGTAAGCAGACAGAGTTTGGACACCGGACATAAAGGGTGCTGGACCTCCTCCTCGGGCTTGGGAGGAACTTCTGAAGAGCTGGCCTGAAGTATCGTCTTTGGCTACAGCAGAAAAAGACCTGTCTAAAATAGGAGAGAGGCATAAAGATGCCTCAGTGCTAACACTGGGCATGGGGATAGTCTGTCCATCACCCAAGTATTTTTGTGTGCCCAGCTTGCTTCTGGTCACTGTAAACATCCCCAGAAAGACTCATCTGTGCCTGTGGTACTGATACAATAGGCAGCATCTAGGCTTAGTTCTTGGCTAAGTCACTTAAAAAGAAAACTTGCAGGTTTAGCCAAACGTAGAATTATTATTTTGGCAAGCAATAAAACTATAGGGCTAAGTAATCCCCCAGCTGACCAGGAAAATATCATAACCACAAACAAAGGCAACTCTCAGGTTAAAGTAACCTACTGACTTACAGCCATTCCAGAATAGTTGTTAATCACAGATGTGTGTTGGTCTTCTCTGAAAAATACATGAGGAAGCAACAGATTTAAAAGTTTCAGTAGTGCGGAGATAATTTTATTTACACTTTCTCTGTGTTAGGTGCTGAGTGGCTTATTCTCCACTATTCAATTTAAACAGGATGATACTGCACCCCTGGCAAAAGCTTATTCTCCACTATTCAATTTAAACAGGATGATACTGCACCCCTGGCAAAAAGGGAAGGGAGCCAGTTAAACATTGACTGGGAGGAGATGCGTGTCCCTGCCGAGCTGAAAACCACCCAGATTGAATTTTGGGAGGTTCCTTAACCTTTGCTCTCCAGGTCATTGTGCTGCCAGTATTTAAACTCTTTTACCTAAACAATGCTGGTAAGGTTGTGGAGCATACCATTACGCTTGGTTACCTCCAGCTCTGGGAGGGCCCCTTGCTTCAAGTGCTTCCCCACCCCCGCCAACATCTCCCATGAAACGGGAGTGGGCGAGGTCAGTCCAGCATGCAAACAATGATGTCAGTATTGTAAAAGAAATGAAAAACTCAGTGGGAATCCAGGAGACAGACCCCCAAATTAAGGATCTTTTGGCTAAATACAAGCATTAAGAGAGACTTATAAAGATCAAAATAGTGTTGCGTGCCAGTGTGGCATTTGATGTCAAAGATAAAAGGGGAACTTATTTCAGAAGCGAGATTGTTTTAGCAAGAGGAAGAAATCTTAGTATCTGTGTTGGAATGCATAAAAACACATGTTTCCGATAGTGTTTTCTCATATGCTAAATGAACAGGACATCTGGTTATGTTTTTAAAAATTAAATTAAGTGACACTAAATCAGTGCTTTACAAAGCAAAAGGTAGTAAACCAAGAACATCTAATAAGGTAACAATGAAATATTTGGCAGGACTTCAGAGTATTAGAAACTTGCACAACCAAAAGGAGCTGAAATATCTTATTGTGATATATAGGAGGCCTTAACTTCTCATTTATCTGTGCTATTTCTTACTACACTTCACAGTAATATGTCGTGTTCCCATTGGTATAGATTTCTGTATGTTAGAGCCAAAACTCCAGATGTTTTCTAGGTAAATCTCTGGAGACTATTTTATTGTGTTTCATTTCTTATTTACAATTCACTCATCTTGAACTCCAGCCACTGGTAATAAAAATCCATGCAGTCTGCAGCTGAGCCAAGTGGACACTATTGTCCTGTTTTTTCAAGTTGGGGATGGGTTGATTCAAGCCTTGAACAGAATCCAAACCAGTAGAGTTTCCAAAAAGTTCATCTCTTCTTTTTTTTTTTTTTTAAATTTTTTTAACCCTTCATGCACTGAGATATAAAAAGACAATTGCTTTGTCTTTTTCCCCCCACTGTCTTGTAAAAGGTCCAACCACTCTTCACCGTGGCAGCATTTCCACGACTGCTGCCCTCAGGATTGTCCTTTAACCAAACCCCTCTGCAAAGACCGGCTCCTGCCTGTTGCTTTTCGTTCTGTCCCCATTCAGTCATTTCAAAAGTCACTTTGGAAGAGACTCAGGCATTGCACAAAAGAGCAACATTTGGGCAAGAACTCTTTTTTTTTTTGGTCACTTCAGCACACCCGCAGAGATCAGAGACCCGACGTGTCTGTAGCGTTAGTCAAAGAGATGGCTGCCCCAGCCACGGTGTGACCATCGGGCATGGGGCGGTCTGTATTCCGCTGCGAGGCTACCATCACCGCTGATCTACTGCCTCTCTCTGCTTTCCTCTGTACTAAAAGGAAAAGCAGAGGCACAGTCTTTCCTCATCCCTGAGCCACTTTGCGCTTCTTAACCTATTAAGAATTCCTCCTTTTCTGCCTTGCAGGTACTGCACGGTGTTCCAGCCAGGAACTTATAAACCCAAGCTCCACTTCCCCTTCCAGGGAGTTGTTCAAGGCCTTTAGTAGTGAATTAAAATATAATAAAGCCTTAGGTCTCCTCCCTTTCTTGGTTTGCTGTCTATTTAGATTGTAAACACCTTCAGGTTCTCTGATACAGCAGAGAGATTCTGGTGGCTAACTTGCACTGAAATCAGTCTATGATTACTGGGGAATTCAGGTCTTTACACGCTGACAAAACCCCTGCTTAATGACATAGAAAGAATTAGCCAGCCACTTTGCTGCAGTGGGACTTAATTTTAAAGAGCTGAAAAGTTTCATTTCAGTGGTGCTGCAATCAATGGTACATTTTATGTTCCATCACGGGCATGTTTGATTAATGGACATGAAACAGATTTTTATATGAATACACCCACCCACCGTACGTATATAAACATAAGTCATTCCACAGCATAACCTGATCATGTTTTCTGAGTGGTTCTGGGCTTGACAGGGCCTTCAGGGGAAAGCAGTGCTGTTTGGAGAAGGCCAAACGGCAGGCAAGACCCGCTCACATCCTTTTAAGTGCTGCTCTGCTGCCTTTTCGCTTCAGGTAGGAGGGTGAATGGAAGGAAGTTGCTGCAGCTCCGAAAAGGTGATTTATTTCTCCCCGCATTCCCAGGTAAAGTTGACTGGCTCCGAGTCCAGCCTCCTCCCTGACCTGTGTTGGCTGTGCCGGCATTCAGGGACTGTGCAGTGCTTGAGACCTAGAGCTGCAATGCAGCTAACTGGTAACTCCAGCTCCCTGCAAGGCTTTAGGGAATTCTTTCCTGCTCTACTAAGCAGCTAGAGTGGTAAGTGCCAGCCTACTAGATTTTTGAACAATTATTTTATTTTTCTCTGATTTCTTGGTACTCGGGCAGCTGAAATACATACAGACAAAGCAGATAACATCATTTTTCTTTGTGTTATTGCTTGTGAATTATTTACTTATTTGTGAAGTAATACAAGTTACCTATATAGTGTGACGTTTATACTGTTTGCTTCATGCGTCGGTAGATCTGACTGTGTTGGCTGGCACCCTAGCTATCTGAAGAGCTGAATATTTATTGTAAGTAAATTTCAAAATGAAACAAGTTAAAACGGATCAAACCCAAAATGCTAGATAGGAGCACTCTCACAGTGGATCTGAAAACAACAGTTAACAATTTCCAGGTTCCAAAATCAAGTTACACAAATTGCATTACCAAATGAAGGTACTATTATCATTAGTTTTACTATTATCATTAATTTTTGTTTCAAACAGAGAAACAGAGGTACAGAAAGATAAAATTATTTTCCGAAGGCACTGCCGTTCAATGGCAGCACTAGCAGTTGATCTTCGGTCCTATATCCTAGCTAGTAGCATTAAAACCTTGGATGCAATGTCTCCTGAACTTCAGAGAAAACCACCTCCAAATGCCATGCCTCAAGCTCATGTCTAGAAATATTTAATGAGCAAAATTTTAATTCAAGTTGCATTAAAATAATTAACAAAGAGAGCATCAAAGCACAGTATCTTCCCAAGCTAGCAGTGTTATACAAAATCTAAGTCTCTAGCAAACCAGAGAAAATATTATGCTGATCAGCAATTTTCAGTAGGAAGAAATTAATACAAGACAGGCATTTAAGAACAAGGAACGATGGCTGCTATTTAGTTTTATTTTCTTTTCATTTGGAAGCAAGTGCTGTGTCTGTAGCCTATGGCTTTATTTGCTAACAGAGAGGCTTCAGCCTGGACTGAAGCCACATGGGTCACAGATTCCTCATCTGAAAGCCGGTGGATCTTCTGTCATGATGTCCTTTGGGTGCATTACGTAAAGGTCACCGTTCTGGGTACTTTCCCTCTCTCCCTCTGTTTTTTCAACTCGTTCGGGCTCTACTTGTTCACTACTAAGGACTGGCTAAAGAAAGAAAAACATTTTTAATTCTTTGATGTGACGCTGGGTACACATATAGCACTCAATATTTATATAGTATCTGTCCTTAAAACGTCAGTGTTGACCAAAGCAATTCTATGTATTGGCATCTCAGATGACATAAATAGCCCTCTGAAGTCAATTGAAAGACTCAAAGGCTTTCAGTGATTTCAGCGTATTTTTGATTGCGCCATTATTTTCCTGCAGTGAGAAAGGGGAAAAAAATGTGGTATCTAAAATGCTGTCTGTATCTTTTTGCAAATGCAGTAATCTCACAGTAGCCTGTTTTTTTCCAATGCGATGCTGTCTCAGCCAGTCCTTTGCGTCAGGGAGGAATATCTGTGATACATTCCCAAATTGCAGTAGCCAATTACCTGCTCCCTCTGCCCTCCCGGCTGTCTGTCCCTGAAAAATCAGAGTTTGAGAGGTTGTTTTTTTTTTAAACATTCTTTAAAATGAGGAGAATGACTGTCAACGAGGGAACAGAAAAAAAATATACATTTCACTCATCATAATTCTCAACAGTTCTTGAATTTTTAGTATGAAATACTTGTAATAAATTGTATAAGATCCGTCTTGTGAAGGAATAACATTTCAAGAGTGGGAAAGATTTTATGTAATTTCAAAGACAGATTTGAAGATCCTTGCCTGGACACAAAATGAGGATAACTTTTGAGAAGTCATTCCAGAAAAAGGCAAAGAGGCTAAATTCATTGAATAAGTTATTAGTGTTAAATTATTAATTCAGTTCTGAGTCAGCTTTGAGCTACTTATTAGCAACTAATTGATACAGATATTTTATAAAATGTACAAGTAATTTTAACAAATACTTCTGATCACTTTTTTTACTGGATGTTAAATGATCAGCGTTTGGAAATGTATGCTCAATTTTGATCTGCATCATTGTAGTGTATGGGTTAGTCAGATTAACAGTGCTTTCAGAGAAGGGAGACAGGTGCTGGTACACTGGAGAAGGAACAAAGCTTGAGAGGCACTTCTTACGCCTGTTACTGGAGAGGACTAATAACAAACTCTTTCAGCATGTAAGAAATTGTGTCTTCTCGTGTGTTTTTGGTTATGACCATCTACCAAAGAAAGCGCGTGCCTGAAGGTTCTGGCTGTTCAAGTGTCTGGGGTCTGTACTATGAATTACGCCAAAAGAGATTGCTATAACAGGAGTTATTTTCGCCATGGAGTATGGGGAGAAACAGACCCTGACAAAGCAGAGGAGGACACTAGCTCTTTACAGCATACCTGTCCTATCTTTTCTGGCTCCAAAAAGCAGGGAAGGCCCATGCAGCTGGTGCAAGGAGACACTTCCATGAAGGCAAAGAGTTGAGGAGCAGCAAGTTTTTGCAGCCTGGTCTTCTAGGCTGGAAATCTTCTGCACTGACCCTCACCTCCCTTTCCGTGGCAGCTGCTCCTCGGCACAAGAGCCCGTTGTGGGATTTTATGGTGTACTGCGTGGGACACCATCTGGTCTCACTCAGGTCAGTGCTCAGTGAAAGAGGTGTTGGGCCACCCATGAAATCTTCTGGAAGTCCTGTTCTTTCTGTAATGCACATTTGAGCTTGTTCCCATTCCAGGAGAGCAGGAACTTCACTTATTACTTTTTGGAGGCTCTTTGAAGATAAAGAATGTACTTATTCCGATCTTTTCCACATGCTCCTTTTACTTTCATCACCAAATTTAAAGTCTGATTAATCTTTGAGGAAAAGTATTTTCCTGTTCTGTCACCTTCTCCACCTAACCTACCTTTCCGTTCAGCTGAGCAGTTTCCACAGGGTTAATAATAATACTTATACATGCACTGAGTAAAGAATACATCCTTAAGCCAAGCAAAAATGCCTTGTAAATGACAATTTTTACTGTTCAGTAAGAGGCCAGTTGAAAGTACACTTTGCCACCCATAAAAACGCACCGAGATGGTTGCTGAAACACGCATGTCCTTGCAGATGTGCGCAAGCACTCACTAGAGACAGAGAAACAGCTGTTCAAAAACTGCCTCTGATTTTCTGTGTCAAGCTTGCTTTTTGATAATAGTTTCATATATTGTTAGGTGCTTTACAGCAATGTGCATAGCCATTGCTGTCCTTTTACAGATACATGGACACAAGGACATGAGAGTTCCCCAGGAACTTATGTTCCTGTGAATCAGGAACCTGTATCCCATTGGCCTTCAGTAGAGTTTAGGTTCCTCTGAACCTAAATCCCTCCTGAAATTGGATTCTTGCTTTGGTGGATATTGCATTGTTAATATTACCAGAGTGGCTTCCTTCAAATCGTCATCAAGTCTGTTGGTGAGCCTGGGAACATTAAAATTTGCCTACCTCATTTTGGGTTACACTGAGAACATGATTTGCGCCTGGAAAGGGGAATGAACCAGGTAGCATTGAAACGCACAGACTTGCAAATGCCCACAAGACTTTCCTCATGCAGATTTATTTCGTGCACACTGTCTCTCCATCTCCCCTCCAGTGACTGACCTGAAGCCTCTTTGAAAATTTTTGCAACCTCTGATCACTAAATAAGCATGATGTTCCAATGGTACAGATCCGTCCCCTGCATTCTATTTGATTTAACCTAAAAGGACTGATAAATGTTTTCTCAGTAAAAGTTATCAAAAGTAATTCAAGGTACAGAGCAGAAGCAGAGATGATTCACAGTTTAGTGAATGAGGACTGTACATGAGTCAGGACTTGTTTTTTTATTCCTACAGGTACCACTCTCGGAGAAGCTGCGTTAGTTCCTGTGCCTCAGTTGTCTCTCAGCCTTTGTTTGCTTCATGTGTTAGGATGGGAAAAATGTCTGTCACTAGTCTTATATTGTAGATTTCAAAACCGCCTAGTACAATCTCAGCAGGACTTCCAGGAATAAATGTAACACAAATAACAATAATGGTTATCTTCAGAGCAATAATGCACTAAAAGTTTTTCATCTTTTAAGACATGCTTGCCGCAGTGTAACCAAACACAGCGCAAAGACATTAACACTGTAATAGCTCTCTACAACAATATAATGTGAACTTTTATTTCATCAGAGAAGTAACTAATAAAATATAAACAGCAACATCAGATAGAAGAATACATTTTAGGAGAGGGCAGTCCATTTAAATGATTACACATCCAAGGAAACTGTTGTGGGAATTGGGCAGGGAAGGGAGGTAGGGATGTACTTTGATAATGTCAGGCATCTCTTCCTGTTGTGAAAAGTGTATGAGTTCTTGTCATGTGTGTCCATCTACAGGAGACCGGAGAAGTTCCCACTGATCTCGGGAGAAAGTTGTCTTTGTAAATGTTTGTTTGTGAATGCTAGGTTGGGATTTCCAGTCAACAGCTTTGGTCAGGACTTCTTTTCACTTGGTATTTTTTTCGCTTAGTCGTTTTCAAAGAAAAACCAACAAAACATTTTTTTTTTCTCTGCACTTTAGTCATTTCTTGACTGGCTTGAGTAACAGGAACAGAGAGTCATGGCGCAGTCTATAGCTTTCCCATTTATTTATTTGTGTGTATATATATTTCAATGACTGTTTTATGTAATGGCTTTATCTGCATATCATCTTTTAATAATATTTTTAAAATTTGGTTTTTTATTCTGAAAAGTAACTTTTCTGTCCTTCCTGAAGCATGTGCTTAACCATAGAGCAATTTGTGCTGATGTTGCAACAGGAAACTTGAACGATATCGGCTGTCATGTTTTCAGGCCCAGCTCTTAGTCAGCCTGCAAGCCTCGGGTCCTGAGGTCATTCTTGCCTCTCCAAGGCCATAATACACTCAAAACTATGGAGCAACATAAACTTCTGCCCCTGTGACAAAACGGTACATAAAAGATGGTTTGGATCATGATGCAAGCATCACTCAAGACGCCCAGCCAATTTTTACTCCTTGCTTGTGGGAATTGGTGCTGAAGTGAGGGAGTCTGCTTGAGGGAGGCAGAAATGGTCCACAGAAGAGGTTTTAAAGTTAGGACTTAAATAGTACATTTTGCTGTTGTGATGAAAAGCCCCTCTTCCCCCTCTGAGTTTGAAGTATTACCTTTCTGCTCTGGAATACTTAAAAACGGAAACCCAAAATATCTTGGAGTTTCACTCTTGCTTCTGCTCAGATATGCGCACGTGACCACAGTGGTCCTGCCAAGCTGAGTACTGAAAATAGCGTTTTCACAACCTGAAAATAATGTCTTCGGTCTGACTTTAAGCTTCAATTTTCAAATCTAAAACTATTGTTTTCATTCTTGAATGCCCGTGGACAACTGAAAGCAAAACGGGTCAGGCAGTGCATGGTGATAGTAAGCCAACTCTAAAACAAGAAGTTAAAAAAAGAGTGTGGGTAGTAGAAAATGCACATGCAACCAGGTGTGCACCTGAGCAGCGTTGTCAGTGATCCTCCTGATCTCCCCCGGCATGACATGCTGCATTCAACTCAGAGCTGACTCTTTGTACCACCTGAAATTGGTACTGGAAGAAAAGTGGACCAAATATTGCAGCTTTTTTCTCCCAAGAGGATCTTAGAGGACTGCAGGTCCCAAATCACAATCTTCCCAAAGAGTGTTTGCAGTTGCTGTTCGGTAATGATTCAGAGCGGGTCTGCCTTGCATTAATTGCGCTGACTGCTTCGCACAGACATCTCCTGGGCTGTTTTTTGCATAGAGCGGGCTCAGGTAGTGCTACGGGAGTAGCCATAGCAACACTGTGCTCAACAGGACCTGCACATCCACCCAGAGAGCTGGATAAATACAGAGGCTGCATGATAAACACACTCTCAAAGCTGCTGCTACGTCCACTTGTGCTCTGGATACTGAAGATACTCCTACTGCATTTTGCCGATGAGAAAATGGATCAGAATTAGAAAGAAAGGGGAAAAAAAAAAAGTTGTTGAGATATTATTTCAGCCCCAAATGCTTTTCCCCACACAAGCTTGGCTGGTCCCTTTCCTGTGTGCTTAAATCCTCAGATTAGCAAAGCACCTGAGTCTAAAGCATTTCACAGGTCTAAATGAAGTCTGGAAATGGGACGAGGCACATCTGAAAGGTCAGGATGGTACAACCTCTCTCTGAAGATATCAGCAACAGGGACAAGCTTTAAACACATGCGTTTCTTGACCTAAATTCTGCTCCAGAAGCCCAAGGCTTCATCAGCTTTCAACGGGGCTGATCACCAGTGGGTATCGGGGCTCTCATGCACCTCCTTCAGCTGGGTACCCTGCGTCCTGGAGTGAAGCCCCTGCCTGAGCACAGGACCTTGTGTTGGATGAGACGAGGTGTCACTGAGGGATGTTAGCTGGGTTTTAAATTGTCTCATAATGATGAGGCTTCAAATTAATATATTGCTTTTGATGTCCTGTTGACATACGGTTTTATAAAGCTGGTTTGTCCGTTCAGTTTCTAATGGTACCAGCTCCACCGTTGTTGCGAAGTTATAACTAAGCAGACAAGAATAGCTCTTCTCTCCCAATGCTTCATGTCACAGAAGATGCTATAGTTTATACTTCTGAAAATTTGCTCTATCAAATAGGTGTTTCTTGGTACTAAGACCACATATGCCCTCTGCTGTCCCTTCAAACTGCGTAGTGAAGACATATTTTCAATATATTATCGTTATTATTATTACTGATATTAATTTAATGATTCTATGAAAACTAAGAAAACAAGAAATATTCTGAACCAAAATAGTATTCTTTGTTAAAAATCAGCCTGAAGCAAATCTCAGTTTTGTATCTAAGTGTTGATTGTGGGATATTAGCGAATGTCACTGAAATCTCATTGCTGTAAAGTTTAATAGCTGAATCAGAATGAAGATATCAGATGCTGCTTTTCCTTGCAAATGTCTCCCAAAAGGGCACACGCAGAATGATACATGCTGGTACAGTATTGCATCTCCCTTCAAACTGGCAGCCCCATCAAGCTCTGCCTCTGCCCTAATGTAAAAATCAACAAGCCCCTGCAGAATTACCATTGCATTTCATGAAAGAGCTATAGAAACAAAGGATCCTTGCTGAGGATTTGAAGTCCCATTTGTCAGGGGGCACAGAGCCCTGTTTATAGCTGCTGAAGGGACCCCACAGACAAGTTGAAGTTTGTACCAGTCTTATCTAGCAAATCCGAGGGCCCAAACCTTTGCGTCTGCAGGAACACGCACAGCAGCACAGACCCTTTTCAGCCCCCTATTGCGTGTCCCCTGAATTTGCAGAGAGGTGTTGGCTCTTCTTGCGCAGGGCTGGCTGCGTGGCTGCCTGCCCCAGGGAAGGCATTGCATTGCAGGGAGGGGTTCAGGTAGCTCCATCTTTCTGTGTGCAGGTGGAGCCTCTGGGCTTACACTAGGTGCAGAATAGTACAAAGCAATCTCTTGGGAAAGCTCCGCAGAAATAACGCTTCTCAGATTTTGAGTTTCCGTGCTTCCTAAACTTACTGTCTGATGTGCTTCAGAGTTCTGGAGAGTCACCTGGAATAAGATCGTGTATGCAAAACTGTATGCCTTCAAAAATAGATCTATAACAAAACCTACATAAATCTCTAAATATAATTTTTCAGCAAGCAAACTGCTTGCTGGTTTTGCATGCTGAATTTCCTTGATTTTTCAGAGATGGCTAGTCTTAAGAAACTAATTTATTGGTAGCAAGCAAGCCTCTAACATAATCTCGGGTAAAATTTGTATGCTGCTTAATTTACTCTAGCAGCACATAATAGAAACAAAGTGTTGACTACAATGCACTTTTCCAAATTAATTCCTGTCTTCTGACAACACATACTTTTCTTGACAAAGATAAGTTTCCGAGCACCATTCAAATTGCTCCCTGCTGGTTGTGCAAATTGTACACAGAGTATTATTTTAATATTTAATGGCAGCTGAGCGACTACTTGACACACTACTTTTAAATTATAGCCTAATCCAGATCTCTCTGGCTCCTAATAACTCTCAGTTTGGATGGCACTTCTGAAGAGCACGTGTCCCTGTGTGAATGTCACGCAGCAGTGGTCAGCTGAGGTGCTGGAGTTAACTTCTCTCCACCAGCCATGGGGAACGTGGTGGAGTTCTAACAGAACCTAATTTGGGGAACTGCAAGAGATAACTCAAGATGTCGACAGTTTCCCATGGAGGGATACAAGGCTGGCAGCAGACAGCACAAAACTGGGTTGATAAGGTGCTGTTTGAGCTACTGTGATTATTTACATGGACTGAATTGCACACCCCGCCCAAACTCTTGGACAGACCCATAAGTTAATTGCTGTGCCTGTCTAGCTAGCTAGTGTGTGATCATGTGACCGCATACGGTGCCTTCATACAGATTACTTCCACTAATACTCTAATTACAATGCCTCCTAAGACCCTTTTCTCACTGCCTATGTTGGAAATACACATTAAGTGCTCAGCCAAAATTATCCGTTAGGGTACAATTAGCTGTGATCAGAGCACTGAAACCTGGAATATTTTTGATCAAGAGGTCAATTAGTGTGATTGGGAGGCAAAGGAAGCAGCCAGCCATAGGATGGTCAGTGGGAGCGATCAAGTGAATTGAGCAGTCAGCTGATTAGGAAGCAACTAGTGAGAGCAAGATGAATTTTCACCCTGGAAGTGATGAATGTAGACCTGTCTGGAGTGTTCAGCCAAACTGAACACTCAATCAGCATTCGATTAACCTAAGCTGCCCCCTAGGTGAAGACATATACATAGGATTTAAATATATATATGATAGTCTTATCATGTATGACATGACTATAGGACAGTAAGAGCTGTCCTATATATAATAAAGTATTAGCAAAATTAGTAAATAATAATAACTCAAAATACTAAATAAAAGTGAGATAACTGTGTATTCAAGGAAAATATTTTTGTATCAAACAGATGACTCCTTTACCGTGCAACTCATCTGTCCTTAGATTACGTTTGTGTTTCAGATCTAAATATCAGAAATTTTTCTATTGTCTAGTAATACGTCTTAAAGTAAAAAAAAGACTAGGCTCTGAGGTTAATTAAAGTTCACTAGAAATGAACTTTTTAATATCAAGCATATGCCTTTGTAATTAACATTTAGGAGGCAGGGTTAATTATTTTTGTCCCCTTTGTTAGTTTGCA
The DNA here is from genome assembly GCF_963924245.1 of Chroicocephalus ridibundus. Classification (NCBI taxonomy): domain Eukaryota; kingdom Metazoa; phylum Chordata; class Aves; order Charadriiformes; family Laridae; genus Chroicocephalus; species Chroicocephalus ridibundus. The sequence continues at coordinate 146,451,002 of NC_086284.1, forward strand.
GTGTAGAATGAAGAAATTAAAACCTTTGAGTTTGATTTCGAGGGTGCCTTTTATTAATGGGGAAACTATTCTGACCCACGAATGTTGCTGTGGAGTCCCCAGTCCAGGTCTGGAGGAGGAAGGGAAAGATAGCTGGGCTTAAGGATTTCCTCACTCCCCACCCCTGCCATCAGCAGCACACCTGCCCCGGAGCCCGAGAACAGTCCTTTCAGGGTGGTGGCACTGGCATGATGCAACAGCCAAAGGTCGCTTTCCCCTCTGTGTAGGAGCAGTTGGCTTGGTGTCTTCATCAGCTTTCTGACAGCTGTGTGCGAGTGGTGTTGGCCGGGGAGCCTGCGGCTTTGCCCACCCTTTGGCTAGGCAGTGGTGGAGGTGTGGGCTGAACTGGAAGTCACCGAGCAGTACCAGTCTGGTATCATCTCTCTGTTCTAGCATTCAGCTGCAGGCAGGTAACAGGGACAGCAGTTTCCGTGAAACTGGGAGTTTTCTCTGACCACTCAAGGCTTGGTGGCAGAAGCTGGTGGGCATCCGTGTTTTCAGCTCTGCCATCGCTCCCACAAAATGTGCAGCAGCCACACAGATGGAGTAGAGCTCACTCTTCTAAACAAATTCCTTCACTTCCTCCGTACGGCACTTTTAAACTCAAACGGAAATGTCTCTCACTGGTCAAGCAAATGAGTAAGCACGTGCAAGGAGAAGTCTGGCAGGCAGTGGAGCGGGCTGTCTGGAAACTCCTCCAGGTCCCCGCAGCAGAGACAGCTGTCAACAGGGCTTGCCTGTCTGAACGCGCGCGGTGAGCCAGCTCTGGCCCTGAACCGCTCCTCCTGCGGGGAAAGGAGGTTAGCCCAGCAGCAGCAGCAGTGTTTTGGCCGGGCCTTTGCAGACATGCTGTCATTATTTTGCAGAAGGAGCACCAGGAAAACCTCTGGGGAAGGAAAAGCAGGAGACATGCTCAGGGTTGGCTCTTCTAAAGGCTACCCTAGTTAACTTCGTTTGGTTTATCTCTGTGACTCAGAGACATATGAACAATAGTCTAGGTTTTTTTTTTTTACATGAGGTCATAAATGGCGTTATGCCAACCAGAGCAAAGGCAACGCTTGCTTTACATTAGCTAGCTAGATCATCGTTCCTTGAAGTGGAAATCGTGACTCCCTACATTTATTTCTTGAACCTGTTTATATCTGAAGAAGTATTTGTTTAGCATTTGGAATATGTCTTTTAACCCAGACTAGTTCTGTTTGTAAGCGTATTGTGGCACTATTGGATTTTATGTTGCAAAATTCCTCTTATTAGTGCCTCATCCCTGACGAAAGTTATATTAATTTAGCATTGAGATGGTTGTTCTGTTTTCAAAATATTTATATTGCAAAGCTTGTGCTCCCAGATTTAGTGTAGTGTAGCAGTCACTAGTTCACTTCTCACATGCACTGATTTGGCAGCGACGAAACCACATAGATGTCAGTAGACCTACTAATTTATTCTGGAGAAGGACAAGATCTCAAGGGGCTATACAAACAAGTCTGATTTAAGATTTGTTTTCCAGAAATGTTTCAACTGCCATGTACTGTGTGTACATAATTAATATGGAGTCTCTTAATCCTTGAAACCATATTTTATGTTACTGATTGCAAAAATCATTCGGGATGCCACTGTGATAAAATTCTGGAAGTTTTTCTCCCGGTAAAAGAAAAATGATGACACTGGAAGTGTGGTGCTCAGCAACAGGGCACTGACCTGTCCTACTTGAGCTAAGAAGTAGCTCAATTTGCTTGCAGATTATGAGAATATTGTCTTCTGTACAGAGACTAAAGAATGTCAAAACAGTTACTAAGCAAATTGTTCCTGCATGTCAAATGATACTCTGGGATAATGGTTGTTGTGGCTTCCAGAGTCCTGTCCATGGCAAAGCTCCATGGTGTATTTTCAGATTGACACCCATTGCCCACTGTCCCAGTTGACCCTGAGATTTATTGGCCCTGCCTGAGGAGAGGTAGATGGCTTCCCAGCTTGCAGTGTGTCAGGAGGGTTGCGTGCTTATGATTGGACTCGATGCTCTTAAGGGTCTTTTCCAACCGAAATGATTCTATGATTCTATGTGCTGCGCAGAGACTGCCTCGTGCTGCTCTCCCTGCTTAGTAATGCAGAGCAGTACTTTCCCAGGAGCCCAAGGAACTCCTTTTCCCAATTCAATTGCATGTGCCTGGATTTACTTTGTTACTCACCAAGAGCAGCGGTATTAACCTTCTTCAGAAGTGGTCAGTGCATAACTTGTTGTGAGATGTCTGTACATTTCTGTCGCACGTTTTGTCCAGTCGTTCAGCGCAACACACGGTGCATGTTTGGGTGTGCATTTGAGATGGCTGTCCCTGACTCACACTGTCCTGTGGGGAGCATCTTCTGGCAGAGCGATGGAACGGTTGTGTGTGTGCAGAGATGCCCGCTTTTCCTGTCTGAGAGTCAAGAGGGCAGTTTGTGTTGGTAGGATTTGGGGTTGCTGTTTTTCTGTTTTGCCTTTAAAGTGCACGCCACTTTATGGTTATTTTAGGAACTTCTTTTCTATGTGTATGTACATGCAAGAGAACTTCCAACCCAGTACAATCAAGTTAGATCCAAAACATTGTCTCTATTCATCTTCCTTGCACTGTGTTTAACTACAGTGACTGTTGATTATAAATGATCTTGCCATTAGTTAAATGACAAACAGACACACACACTTACCTGAGAAACTAATGGAAAATGTCTGAATTTTAAGATTTAATGATTGCAGGACCACTTTTGAAAGACTGCAGTTCACTGGGACACCATCCTGTTTGGCTCATAAAATCAATATTATAGGTAGGCAAACTTATAAAGCATTTGAAGTTCCTTTGGCACAATGATCAAAATATGAAAATATGAAGTTTTTGTTTTTTCAGATCTGAAGTCCATGTTAGGCTAGCTGGTGTGACAATCACAAGCTTCAAAACCATTTTCCCTCTGATTTCATGTGATTGCTTTCTTAGGAGGTGCAAGATCTTCTTGCCAAGGAGGAAGCACTGCAGGAGGTTCAGGAGAATTATGTCTCCCTGGAAAGTGAAATCAAGGAGCCTGGAGGAGGAAACAGGTGGGAGAGTTAACTGAAAAAAAAATCATTCACTGTTTACCCTATTTCCTGTTTTGCTGTACATCTCTTAAAACTACATTTGAATAGTCACATCCCAGATTTTTTGAGTTTTAGAGTAGACAAAGAAAGATCTGTGCTACCATCCCTCACAACTGATTAGTCCTTTACCTCAGGAACAAGGATATAAGGTTTGTAAAGGCATCACTGAAAGAATATGACATAGCATTTCTTTGTCGTGCTGTTCAAAAAGCTACTGACACAACTAAAGACACAGTTTTGCCTCCCAAGTTCCCACCAGTTCTTCCTTTCTGAAAAGCACCGTTATTACCCTGTCTAACCTCCCAGAGCAGAGCATGATGTTCACGTGCTGTCGGCTTTGTGCCCATGTTTATTTCAGAAGTACCTATAAGCCTACGTGGTAGAGCGTGCATCGGATCCACGGTTTTCTCAGGCTTCCAACGTGACTAAGCCCAACAGTTCTAATTCCAGTACTATTTGTACTCGCTCACTCTTACTCTTTGCCATGCTCTGTTTCCCTTCCCCGCTCAGTTAAACAGGCTCCGCTTTGTGGGACTTTTGTTAATATGCATTCCCTTTGGGGGAAGTAGTTCTGTAAAGCCCAGAAAGGCCCCAGCCGGCCCTCCTAGCTTCTTCCTTGTATTCTTCCAAGCCAACTTCCAGTCCCTTGCATGCTGAATGACCAGAAATCCTTTGTTTGGGAGGCATGGAGACTCGCCTATGTAGACTTGCCAACCCAACCTCATCCCATCTGTCTCTGAGCTACTCCTGACTGAACTCAAGCGGCCCTTTACTTCTCCAGGTGGACTCTAATGGTGGTAACCATTACCTGGTACTGCTGAAGCTCATACCCCACCTCCTAACCCGGGCCCATATCACATTATTTTGTTCCCTGCACATACAACGTCAAAGACAATTGCCTCCTCTTAAAGCAAAGCAAGACAGCCACAATCCCCTGCTGGAAGGGCCGTGCCTGGAAAAGGCAGAGGAAGAACAGTTGTGAGATAAATTACTGAAATGACCATGCCAATTTTCATTCTGCTTTCTCTGTCCATTTAACAAGAACCGTTTGCTCAGATTCCACCTAGCAGTCTGTGGCTGAACTGTGTTGCAGGTTCCTGGAGTAAGCTTGAGTTTCACTGGTGCAGTTGTCCTCTTGCTACTCCCTGTCATTCGAAACTGCATGTGCTTGAGTTCTGCAAACTAGAGTGGTGGAAAGGGGGTTCACTAACCAGCTGTGGTGCCAAACCCCACAAAATTAAAGGTCCTGTTGAAGGAATGGATAACTTGAAGGAAAAAATAAGGGCCGTGGATACATCAGTTAAGTACAGGCCCTTCTGATCTCTTTTGATTAGCAAGTCTAGAGGAGCAAGGAGCAGATTCTCCAATATAACCCTGCTTCAGTGATCTGATCTCCCTGTCACAAATGGTGTGTTTTACACTGACATAACTTGTTGATTTCATGCAGCAGTGCATGGCCTGCTGAATCTTGATGACCATTCATTTGTTCACATACATATGTCTGTATAGGTATCTGTATGCGTGCACACATTAAACCATAAAATAAAATAGATAATATAACATACTGTAGCATAACATTACATAATTAACGTAACATATTATAAATATGATTTATGTATTACATAAAGCAAGCCATGTAGCTTATGCTTTTCTGTCTGCTGGAGCCGTTTGCTAGTTGATAAACTAAAGAGCTCCCCAGCCTTTTTAATCAACAAAGGTTCATCTTTTGCCTTTCTGACTGGAAACTGCAGAGATTTACGTGGGAAACAAATTTCAGTGGGTTTGATTGTTTTGTGTCGTCCCCGGTACTACTGCTGTCATCAGCTGACTCCTCTGAAGGAGGGAGACTTGGGTCCACTGCTCCCTTTAATCACAACGTGTATTGCAGGCATTGAGCTTTGTACTCTAAGCAATGGCGGGGTGGGGTGGACATTTTAATATCCTCTCATTCTATCCAGTATGAAGACTCCAACAATATATCCATATTTTAAAATCTGTAATATAGCTTAACGCACAATACTTGTGAATGGCACCCATTGCACAAGGAGGGGTTTTGTTAGGTATTAGAATCAGGTTGCCCGTCTCTTTGGATGTTTTCTATGAGCTGGCGCTTAGAAGAGCCTTGCCCTGGGGTCAGCTGTGCTCTCACTGACACCTGTACAAACCCATAAGTAATTTCACTGAAGTTATAGAAATTGTGCTGGACTTGTATCACCGTAGCTGGAAGCAGGAAGTAATTAAGTTCATTTTGAAATTCTTCAGTGTACAGCAAACACTCAGCCCTGCCCACCGACACAGACAGAGACGCGTAGGTACATACATGCAGGTGGAGTTCATAAAATAAATGGCCTGACCAAGTGTATCCACCCAGATGAAAGCCAGCTGCTTGGGAAGGAAACTCTTTTCCTGCCAATGTGGCCTAAAAGCCACCAGCTTGTAAATGGTCAGCCTCAGCTGTGTTGCTGTGACCAAAAATAGTGTTCTTGGGAATATTTACAAGGATGAATACATACATAATTTTTCTTCCTTTGAGGTTTTCAACAGATGCTGCTAAGCTTTGAGTTTTCTAATTAAAAAAGAAGTCCTATACATGTCAGTATCACATGAACTGTGGCGCTTTTTCTGCTATCCTGTTTCATAGTGCAGATCCAGGGAACTCCTGAGAGTGCCGGTTGTTGTATGTGTGCAAGGGGTGCCTCTGCGTTTGCAGGCACATTGTCTTGAATCACATATGTTCCTTAAAAAAGTGTATAAGTTAACTTAATTGCCTCTGAGAGTTAAATGCCATTATGTTTTCAACGGCCACATAGAGCTCATGGAGTTGCAGTGGCATAGCCCATCAGAGAGGTGATGCAAGGGACTGATGCCTTGAGTGGAACAGAGAAATTGTACTTCAGAGAACAGTGCTCTTGCTTGGGCAGCATACTGTCCTCACAAGACACGCAGCTCACACCCTTTTTAGGCTGTTGGAAGAGACCCCACATCCTGTCCCATAAGGCAAGGCTGGCTGAGGGACAACACCATGCTTCATCTCCTCCCTTCCCTGAACCTCTCTTGCTGTCCTGACTCTGCAACAGCAACTCTAAGTGCTACAGTAAGGAATTCCGCAAGGTCCCCCGAATGACATAAAATGAACCATGTAATTATTTAACTTCAAGAGAAGGACAAAGACTTTCTTCTGAAGGACTTAACATGGGGAACTCAGGAATTCTTGTAAGATTGAGGTGGAAGATGTTTGCAAACCCCATGTCCCTGTGGGCTACCTGCACTGGAAAATTATCAGGAGCCTCTCAAACCACTGTTTGGTCATCCTTCTAAGGGAGCAGTCCACATAGTTGGCACCTAGAAGCATGTCTAGGTTAAAAAAAAAGTGCAGACAAATCCAAATCCCTCTGTCTGTGCTTCCAGCAGGATGGATATAAGCCAACTCTGGTCTAAAACCTGCATAGCTGTGTTATGATAAGCGAGTATATTAGTTAGGATGTGGTGCTGTGCTGACTTGGCAAGGTGGTTTCCAGATGGGAACGGGCTTAGGTTCATCTGGACCAGGGAGCAGGCACTGCATGCTCAACTCTTGTCTGCTCCTGCCCATGGTGGCATGCAGAAGAGAATTAGAGTTACAGATTTCAGACGAAAGCCACCACAGCCTGGCAGCTTAGATAGCCTACAAGAATGCAAAGGTCTCATCACAGATATGGAGCTGCTCAGATGACAGCATGTGACAAACAGTCAACCCAGCATGCAGACGCATCAGACGGTACAAGTACATTGCTCAGAGCTGCAGATAGGTTTGTTGGCTGCGTTGCGATGCAGTATTGCTCAGCTAGTACTGTGTCCACTTTTAAATGAGGCAGAGATTGGGATATCATTCTCTGGGTTAACATTGGTATGACTCGTCTCCATATAAGATCCTGTTCTCGGTTATTTATTTAGTAGACAGAGAGACCAGTGTATGTTTTGGTCTGGTTTTAAAGATAGTTTTCTTGACGAATTACTAAAGGGTCATTTTTTTCATACAGCACAGAGACAACATCCTCCCGGCTGTTTTCTGAGCTATTGGTCACAGACTCCAACACTTCAAGCTCCACAGCAGATGGGTCAATGTATTCTTCAGACATGTCTTTTGTGGGTTTATCTTATCCTGCCTCTGTCACGCGGACCACAGAGATGCCCAGTCTGGCACGATCTTCTGGCCTAACTCAAACTTTGAAAGCCATAGGTAAGCCTCTGGAGATTTGACTGCTTTGTATTTAGGACCAAAAACTACAGCCCTTTATTTGCATATTTATATATGCACACAGTATGAAAATATAACCCTGTAGCTTGAGAGGAGGCTTTGGTTATATTTCAACTAATGGAATGGAGCAGCACACATCCCATTTCACATCCCGCTTTCTGGCTGGGACTCATCATGTCTCCAAACATGAGAGTGGCAGGTGAGGCCTCAGGTGGCAGAGAATACGCTTGTGTTCCCTGGACTAAGTGGTGTTATTCCATTGTGTTTCATAATGGCTATAGCCGCAATAAGGACTCTGTATGTAAAAAGAACCTTTTATTTTCATGCCTTATGTTATAGTAGGCTTAGCTTTCCCACGTAGAAAAAGCTGCAACTGTGCTCCAAGCAATGCGTAGATGCCTGGAGGAGGTTTGTCTAAAGATGCGTGTAGATGTTCTGGGGGCCATGACTGGCCCAGAATAAGCTGCTGAACAGTGAGCATCCAGCTCTTCCCTATTGCAGGGGTTGTGATTGTTTCCAAATCACAGCCAGGGCTGAGAGCAGCCCCGATGCCATCAGAGGTTCTGTACCCTCTGCTTCCTTCCCCATGTCATTTTCTCCAGTGTTGTGTTGAGAGACAGAGGGCAGTGACACCAGCAGTCTCAGAGCAGGGTGCTGCTGATGGGGCAAAGGCCCAGGCTTTGCACCTGGCCACTGGATCTTTTTGGCTCCCATAGAAAGACATGGCAAGTCCAAGAAGAAACTGGTGCTGGCATGTATGAGAGAGGCTTATGAGAGAAAGAGGACAAATCTCTGTTACATGACTGTGCAGTGAGGCAGAGCATATTTGTCCCCAAAGATTTTAAAATGCTCTTTAGTTACTTTAACACAGACCAGAGCAACAGTGCCAATCATATTAGGCGGTTTGCTCAACATCCTGTGAAAAAGTGAAAGCAACGCAGCTCTTGAAAAACAATTATGACTTGAGTTTCTAGTCAGTGGGCAATTCTGATATTCTGGCGTTTGGTTTAGACCTGCGCAATGATAAAAATGGAAATGCTGACATTTGGGGGAAAGCAATTTTTTATTCTTGTGGTACCTAGCTACTGCTCTGTGTGCGTATGCACCCATTTTTCTAACCTTATTAACTTTGGAGCATTAACACAGAGCATTTTCTCACTCCCAGGCTGGCATGGGGATAGTGTCCTCAGGGTTGAGGTCCTACGGGTTTTCTGAAAATTGACGGCCAGGCATTAGAGGTACTGTTGAAGTATTGAAGTAAAAGGCTGGTGTGTCCTTCCCTCCTTCCCATTTACTAGCCATCAGAGAACCCACATGATGCTAGGGCAGGGGGATGGGGAAGCGGAATGAAGGGAAAAAGACATTAGAAACCAGGCTTCATTAATTCAGCTGCTTAGGGAACAGCATGTTTGGAAAGGTCGAGATGTTTCATTTGACCTAAACAAAATGCTGGGACATTCTTCAGTTGAAATGTTTCATTCCTGCCTATTGAACCAAATCAAAACACTTGGCTTTGGTGAAATGCTGTAATGAAGAGCTTGGGAGGGAGCAGCTGCAGCTTATTCCAGCGGCAGTTGTCTGCCCCAGGGTTGGGAGAGGGTGGTGTTTCTTTTCCAAAGGTGGGATGTTGATTATCTCCAATGTATTGATGAACTAAAATGGATTTCACCCCAGGTATTAGAAAACTATGGAAGACCCCAATCTGTCTACTTCTCCTGCCATAAACAGCTGTCTGAAGGGAAAAAGAAGGTGTGAAAATGTTTTAATGGCCTGGTCTTCTATGGAATAGGGGCCAATATGACCTCCCTCTGTGTGGGAGGGTGCTCACAACTGTCTGTCGGTTGTGTCTTTAGTTAACGATCCATTTCAAACATATTTGGGCATGTTTATACATGCAATATGGGGAAGATACAGGGAAAGAAGTGGCCCTCTGCTGTACTAGCCTTTGGAGTGTGAGGTAGACACTAGCCTGAAGTCCTTCCCTCCTGTTCTCATATGTGTATTCGTGAACAATGAAGCATGTTAGACAGTGGCACTTATTGACAGACCCCTTCTACCCTCCACACCATTCCCTGGAAGTTAATCCAGACCCCTAAGTGGAAAACTGTGATTAAAATCATTGCCCTGATTTGGATATGGTAAGTTTGAACTCGGAGCCTCCTCTCTCTTAGGAGAGCTTTCTAAGCACTCCGCTATGAATTTTGGGGTATAGATGTCCTTTGCTGTGGCATGACACAGCAAAACAGCACAAAAAAATATGAAGAGAGAGCCTACATGGCAGAGCTGGTGCCCTAGGGTGAGCTACTTAAGGCAGTTTAATGACTGATGGAGATGGGGTTCCCTTGAGTTCAGGGTGCCACAGGAGAGGTGACTTTGTCTGCCCAAGAGGTGCTCTCCTGGAGGCTTGCCCTACAGCATTTTTCTCTACTGACTGTTTGTGGAACGCTACCACAGTTTAGACAGTAGTTTCCAAAGAAGCATAAGGGAATCAGTCATTTGAGCCCACTGGATTTCAACAGTGTCAGGGCCCCTCCTAGAGGCTCCCCAAAAGCCCCTTTTAAAGATGCTAGATCCTAGCAACAGCAAAAGCAACCATCGGTCTGATCTCAGGAACAGACTGGCTTGTTGACACATCAGTGAAAAGCAGCTTTAACACAGTCTGTTCACCCTGCGGCTGCCAGTTCGGCTGCCACTCTAAGTGTTTGATCTAGCAAAGGCTCCAGCCCAGAAAAACAAAGCCCAGCATTTCTAGTTCCTGGCTTAGGGAGCTTGCTGCCCCTTGTGCTGTTTCTCTGCTACCAAAAGCCCAAAGGCCGTTCTTTAATGTTTCGTAGTTCGGTTCATCCTCAACCAGAGTCCCACTCTGTTAAGCTGTACACCAGCTGTAGATTTCTCTTTAGACCGCTTGCACTGTAGCATTTCACCTCCTTATTACCCCAGTGCTATTAGGGTTGCCTGCCGCTAACTGCTAGTTTAACCCCGGCAGCACCACTGTCCCAGGACTGGAGTGGTGCTTCCTTGGGTATCCCAAGGGAGGGGATTGCAAATGACTCTAGAAGCGTGTCTGATGCTGTGCCATCGCCATGCCATGATGAAATGCAGAGGGAGAAGGGACTACAGAATTTTTAACACCCTGGTTTTTTTTTGTAATTAAACAAAAGTCATATGGAAAAAAGTAACACTGTAGACAACGCTCCCAAGGAGCTGGTGAAGCTAATCTGCATTGCGGTGATGCTGTCTGACCCGGACGCTCATCCAAGCAAAGCTGATTTGTGCTCCAGTCATTTCAGAGCCAACATTTAGGCTACCCCACCAGATCTGGTTAGAGGCAGATTCTTGGTGGAGTGAGTGTTGTACAATATTCAACATAAAATATTGAAGGAAATCTCAAACGTAGTCTGAGAAGTAGGCACCGAAAAGGATTTAGTTTGTCGAGGAGACTTTGATGTGAGAAATGAGAGAAGTTTTCCTGGTGAAAGATGGATTCGCTGGGCATGTTCCCTCTCTCCAGTTCTCCCTGCCTTTGCCAGGAAGGGGAGACCCACATAGTCTCTCTTGACCACTTATATTTGAAAAGGGGAACAAAAAGGGGATTAGGAGATGTTATCACTTTCATTTTGTAATTGGAAGGGAGGCTTGATATATTCATTATCTGCTCACAGCTGATGCTATGCTGTCTAACTGCACTGAAATTGCAGGATGACAATTATACCACCGATGGCATAATTTATTGTTTTTTTGTTACCCAATGTAATTCCAATGAGGTAATAAATCTACATGTCAGTAAGAAAATACTCAGTTTACCAGCTGTGCTCTATTTTATAGCCATGGGTTTAACACTTTGAGAGGAGTATTTGCTAAGCATTGCTTTGCAATTAGAGGCAAAGAAGAAATTAAATGTTCCATTTTTGTTACCAAAAAAAAAAAAAAGATTTGTTCCTCCTAATTTGTCTTTCTGTTAATATTGCATAACTCAGTGTCTTTGTCTTTTGCTTGCTCATCAGCTCAGCCCAAAGATAGTATTGAGATACCAAACTGGAACTCTGCTCCATCAAGAAACCTTAGCCTTTCAAGGATGGTGTCAGGACAACACCAGAACCATTTCAGCCCTTTGTTTACTAACTCAAGGAAGATTGCCCAGAGCCTTGTATGCATGGAGAATCATGGAAGGACACATTCTGCTTATGAGGACTACCAAAAGTCTGCATCCAGGTACAGACACAGCTGGGGCTTTCTTTCAGGTTATTTTTGTAGGGAAGAGATGGTGTTTTCTGCAGTATCTCCTTTAGAGGAGCTACGGAACACAAGCAAACAAACCATTGATAAGAAACTGAGTCATTATCCATGAGGATACTGGAGAACATCAGAGGCTTTGAAATGTAAGGATCACACTTACTGCTTTAGGGACAGCTGCCCCCAGATTGGACTTCACACTCAGAAAGGATAAGTCCCCCTTCATTCACCATATCCCTTTCAATGTTTGTTAATACAAATAAAAAAATATACTTCCCTTGTGAAGGTAGCCGATAAAAGGAGCAGAAACACGGTACCTCAATTCCTGGTTGGTTATCATATTTTTCTGGCGATGAGATGTCCTAAAACGAACCCAGTACATTTCTTTTAGGTCCCATGCCAGTTTAAATCCAGAGTTTCTAGCAGACTAGTGCTTAGAACAAAGCATCATGGATGAGGTTGCATGTTTGGTGCCTCAGGCCAAGACGTGAGGAGTGGATGAACTCTGTGTTGCTTATATTAGAAGTGGGAGCACTCTATTTACCTGCATGTACTCCTAGGATGAATTTTCGTATAGTCAGTGAAGTCTGGTCACAGCAGGCATTGGTGCATGAGAACATCAGGATCGATATTTCCAGCTTTCACTCTCCACAGCTGCACAAAGGGAATCTTCCACTCTGTGCTCTGCAAGGACAGTGCCATAAAATTGTGAGAGCCTTTTTTGTTCTGTCAAATTGCAAATGCATCATTGGCTTCTTCCTAGCCTTCTTTCAATGTTATTTTTCTCCATACTTTTCCCTCCAGTGAATGCTATTTCCCCCCTGATAAATGAGTGTACCATTTTCCAAGAGCTGCATCTCACTTATTTCCTGTCCTTATTTCTAAGCTCTCTAGGGCTCTTTGTAATATTTCTTGGGCTCTCATTTGTGTTCCCCTCCCCTCTCCTCTCAACTTAATGTTATTTACATATTTTATTAACCAGCTGTTTTATTCCCCCTTGCACATCACAAGTGGAGATGCTCCGTGAAATGAGAGCTACCAGTTGTCCCTACAGGGAACACATGAGATGCAACCCCCTTGTCTATTATTATTCCTTGTTTGCAGTCCTTCAGACAGTTCCTGTGACAGTATTTATGTCTAAGCCAATGGGAAATAATATTGTGAGAGGCACTTTATCAAATGCTTTCCTGACTCCCAGCTCTTTGATGCCTGCTGGTCTCCCTGCTCTCATTCATTTTGCAATTCTTTTGACTTTATATGCATTTTTCTCATGGACTTAGTCTTTGTAAACCCATCGTACTTCTTGGATATGTTTCCATAAAGAGATCTGTGTAATTCTGGGGACATTATAGGGAGAGCCATGAAAAGATACCTTTGAAAACCAGCCTGAAAGCTCCAGTCGTGTTCAGACCTCTAAAGCTCTTTCCAAATAATGAGATAGGGCATACTGTTTGACTGGGCTTGAGGAGAATAACTCTAGATAAACATTAGGAGATAAAAGAGATCACCTTCCCCTTTGTGCATTTCCTTGTATTGTGTGAACTGTTTCCCAGTGAGGATTGAATCACATCTTGTCTCATACAGAAAGCAAAAGAAGTCATTAGCTCTATTAATTGTTGAAGATAAAGAGTAAAAGGCGATGTCAGTTTGCTTTGTGTGTGGTTAAACTTGTTAAATGCATAAATTAAGCAATTCTTTTAATTCTCATTTGATTCATTAGTACTATGGTATTCCACCATGCCAGCACACTAGCAGTTTGGTTTTTTTTACTCCACTCAATTTGAATTTAAACTATACCTTTTCTTGTTATACACATTAAATAAATAAAATGACATTGTAGTACACAGTGCCCAATGTTTTAATTTGGTATTGCATTATATTGCATTATACAGCATCCTTTGAGCATACACAGTGTGAACACATAATTTAGTAATACTTCTGTAGAGAACTGATGAGTAGAATGGCTGTATCTGATTTGTTGTGAAGCCACAACACAAGTATACACAAACTTAGTAGAAATATTTGGGTTTGGCCAACTAGGACATTTTGGTTTTATTGTTTATAATCGACTTTAATTTACATCCATTTGCTTTTGAGAATATGTGAACATGCTTAAATCACCTTGAAGGTTATATGTTTAATTAGGTTGTTAACTAATGTCATGCTGAGAAATGGATGGGAGTTGAGCCGTCAGGATTTTCGGTGGCATTGGCATTTTCAGCAGCATCAGGATTCACTGCATTAGGATTTTTCAGCTATCAGCGTGATAGTATTGTCGTAGGTGTCCTGACACTGATGCTTAGAGATGATCATAGTGTCTGTTCAATGTGAATGTTGCCGTAAACCTTTCCCTGATCTTTTTGCACCTGAGCAGTGTTAAATCTGCTGTGTTTTGGGGGTATCTGTTTTGCAGAAAACAAGAAAAACAGAAACTGAAACTTGAAGTTCTGTGCATGGCTATTGAAAATCATCAATATTTGTTTTGTACTAAGTGCATGTGCTATATACTAAGGATAAGTTAAATTAAAGCCCTGATCTGTAGAACACTCGCGATCTCAGCTGAACCTTGGCATTTCAGGCCTACAGTTGCCCACAGCTACTAGGTATGTAACATTTCACAGCCTTTCACAAAGAGTGAGCTGGAGCCTTCTCTCAGGACTTTTCCTGCCCTGTCCCTCTAGTATAGTTAAATCTGTTTGCATGCAAATAAATATGTTTGTACTTCTGGAGATAAGTCTTTCCCAATGTAATAAAAGTATCGATCTGTGACTTTTTTAAAGACATGGGAGCTTAGAAAGGCTTAGAAAGACTGAATTCTTGGCATGCTTTACAGTTAAGCGCCTTGTTGCTAATACCTCTATCAGCTGGTGGAGGAGCAGTTCAAATGGCATTGCTAATGGCAGGTCATAGGTCTGTGGCTGGTGCACTCCATGCTACCATGCCAGGGACATTTTTTCTCCCCTCTGCAGAGTGCAGTGCTATGTACATTATAGAAAACTTTGGATTCTTTTACTCTTTATCACTAACAGCCCTTCCCCATTTCACTTCACCCTTAGGCACGGTTGAGCCAACCTTACTGTTTAACCCTTGCAGCTTTGAATCTGACCTTTTCCTTCAGCCAGCATGGCTGTGAGACAGTGGCCTGCCTGGACACAAACTGGCATCTCTGTGTTGCACGCTTCAGCAGTTTCCAACACCAAATTCCCATGTCCTATCATTTGCTCCTTTACCCAGTCCTGTGGCTGAGGGACTTGGATCTTTTCAGTCTGGAAAAAAGACAGCTGAGGGGGGATCTTATCAACGCTTATCAACTTAAAGGGTGGGTGTTGGGAGGATGGGGCCAGGCTCTTTTCAGTGGTGCCCAGGGACAGGACAAAGGGTAACGGGCACAAGCTTGAACATAGGAAGTTCCACCTAAACATGAGGAGGAACTTCTTTCCTTTGAGGGTGGCAGAGCACTGGCACAGGCTGCCCAGAGAGGTGGTGGGGTCTCTGTCTCTGGAGGCATTCCAAACCCACCTGGATGCATTCCTGTGCAACCTGCTCTAGGTGACCCTGCTCTGGCAGAGGGGTTGGACTAGATGATCTCCAGAGGTCCCTTCCAACCCTGCCATTTTGTGTCTGTATCAAAAACTCCTGTAAGCCCTGTTTTATGTTCCCAAGTCTCCCTGGCTTTACTATTTTCAACCCGAGGTCTTGGTTAGGAAAGGTCACACTACCCTAGACCTTCATTATTCACTCCATTATCAAACAGGATTCTGCTGTTTAGAATGTTATATCATAAAAATGACCTTTTAAGACGATTTTAGGAGGTCTCTTTCCCCATCTGCTTTTTCCTGTCCTCCTCCTAGATATATTTTGGCACCCAAAACTTTTCCTTCATTTTCCTTGCACGGATACAGAAATGGGAGATCAGGAAGATCTTTGCCTTCTGTATGGTTTAAAAGTCTTCTCCCATTGATTTAACTGGCTCTACACCCTTCCAGAGGGTAAAAATGTCAGGGATTTCTCTTTGTCACTGATGTCATTCTATTTTTAGAGCCCAGTGGAGTCCTAGGGCACTGCTGCAGCTTCTGGACTGTAGCAATATATGTAGAAAGCAACTGTGGATTTGAGTCACAGCATTTACATCTTCATGTGTAAATGATGACTTAGAAATCGAGGGATCCCAAAGGATCACTCTCTGAATTAGCAGTTTGCAAAGTTTTGAAGCACAGCAGCTTGTAGAGACTGACAAAAAAAAAGCTCGGGTTAAAATAATGTCCCCCAAAACTTTTTACGCTATGTTATTTCAGCGATCCAGCTTAGAGTTTGGTCCCCCAGGGAGGAGGGAGAAACGTGCCGAACTCTGGCAGCCAGATAAAAGCAAGCGGCCAGAAGAGGGGCAGAGTCTGAAAGTGAGGACCCCCTCAGCCTGGCTGTGCTGCCAAAGTCCCAGCTAAAGCTGTCCTAGGTCTCTCCTTGCTGATGTGAAGCACAAATAGACCAGGACTGAGTGGGAGGAGGGAGACCCTGGAGTTCCCGAAGTTTGCAGGAAGACAGAGGAGAGGCAGCCAAGTGTAACATTCACTATGCATGTCTTCTCTGGCCAGGGAGGGGGCAGTTCCCTGCGGCTCTCCTTCCAAATCTATCAATGCCAGCGGCAGCCTGGAGGCAGCCTAGCTGTCTTGAGCAAGTGTGACTCACTGCTACACCCGCACAGCTGAATTATTTGTGGTGGGTGGGCAGTATTTGTCACACTGTTGATGAGGATTTGGCTAAGTTAAGCAAGCACATAGGCTGTCTGGGCTGTTGGGTCAACCTTGACCATACACACAGAGGTCTATGAGTTGAACTTACTAGAACAAGACAAATGTGGCAAGGGCAAAAGCATTACACGCACAGAAGACAGACATGACACTGCACCAGTGCTAAATAATGAAATTTATTGCAGTAGATGCTGCATCCAAAGCTGAATGATTCCTAAACTTCATTCACAATCTGCCTAATAAGACCTATGATGAGTATTACAGTCCGGGACTGAGTGTTTAGAAGTGCTCCCTTGACATGTGCGCTACTTAAAGGAACACTCAAGTGATAAATTTGTTTTCCAGTGCTTAAGGGAGATTGAGAGTTCCCCTGCTTACACAAGAAGTCCCCGGTCTTACTGCAGATGCAAAACAGCCTCCGCTTTGCTGGGATTCTGAAACAAGGGAGGGATGAAATCTCAGTCTTCAGCATGGAGTCTCTCTGAGTTAATAATAAAGTGTTAGTAATGAAGATTTTTCTTTATCCAGGAAGGAAAAAACAATGAGTGGCAAGAGGAGAAAGGTATACTGATGGACAGGAGGACTTTTCTGAATTTACAAAGGGAGTCAGCTCACACAACTCCCACTAATCATACTATGCTAAATACCCAAGACAGCCTTAGAGGTTGTAGCCTAAATAGATTTAGACAAAACCAAATTCAAATGGTACACTGATGACTTTCTGCCACACAAATAATCTTACAATTTCTGTAATGGATGCTACCTAAATGTGGAAGAGAAATAGAATATACTAATTTTAATGCAAATGGATTTTTTTTCAGATGAAAGGCACTGCATAAAAAGTGGAATGGCAGTGCTCTAAATATTCTGCCTATGGTACGTTTACTTACCATTAATTACTGACATCTAGGCTAGTTGTTATAAGGAAATACATGTAATTTTCAATTAAGCAACGCTTTTACACTTTCAAATCAACATCTGTTCTTTCAGTGCTATTGGAAATTTGAAAATTGCTGAAGTTGATCCAGGTGGTTATTTTGTAAGGATCCTGAACTGTGCCCCTGAAAAAGAGGAAAGCATTGGGGATTATCTCTTGAAGCAGGACGTCCAAGGTCAACCAGTGGCTGTATTTCGGTTTCCCTCTGAGACCAGGATGGGGCCCAACTCCACCATGACCGTGAGTGTGGGGGTTTTGAGTGCCTTTTCTCAGCTGGATACACTCTTACTCTGGTGGTATAGAGTCAAATTTAGGTCTCTATTTTTGGAAAGGCTAACACTCACAAATAATGATGACTTTGAAGAAGATGCTAATGTCCACCATCAGTACAAGCCTGGCGTTTGCATGACATGTCCAGCATTTCATGTTGCCCAGCAATGGGAAGCTATCATGGAAAGTCCTTGTTTGATACACTTCTTTTTCCAACCATTGCTCCCATAAAAAGCTCCCCCTACTGTCAGAATATTGGGTTGTGCCAGTGTTTGCTAAAAGAGGGTGTGAACCTTGGATCATAAACCCACAAATAATAGAACTGGAAAGGAAATTAATTTTATGTGTTGCTACTGAAGCAAAAGCAATTGATATGTTTTTGTGTATAATCTGAGGTATCAGTATAGTAGGGTGTCAACTGAAAATAAAAAGAGAAATGATGTTGCTTTCCAGATTGTGCCCACTATCTGAGGACAGCTGTTATCCGGCAGAGAAATCCATAAACCGTTGTTCTGGCAGCGAGGCTCTGTTCCTGGCTTTGCCTTGGATGACTTCAGGCAAAATGATGACACTCTGTGCCTTAGTTTCCAATTCTGTAAAAGGAAGATGTGCCCTCTTTTGAAGTTGTGCCAGAACTATAAGTTAAAAATTCAGTGCATGGGCTGCTGCTCTTCAAAAATTAGTGCCCCTCCAGCAAGTTTAGATTTATCTTTTTGCCAGTTTGAGTAAGAGTTAGAAAGGTATGTAGGACCTAAGATGCAAAGAGTCAGATGACTTCATCATACCCCAGAAAAGCTTTAAATAGAAAACAACAAACTTATGCATCTGATATCCATGGTAATGAAAAAGGCTTGAATGTGTGAACTAAATGTGACCAAGGCTTAGTCGTAGGTGAGGAATGTCTGCTGGTGTCTGCACGCGGCCTGCAGCAACCTCTGGGATGTACACACACTCAGAGCAGGGACAACCTTTGCTGTACTGGGTAAAGATGCTGGCTGCTTGGCTGGCTGCAAGACACCTTCCAGATCTCTCCAGAAATGGTTTCCTCTTAGTTGGCTTTGACACGCCAACCATTCCCACCCACCCCAAAAGTAGTCCTTTCTGAAGCGCTCTGATCAGTCATTGACAAGGCCGCTGTTCTCGTTATCATTAAAGGGTTCCTGGATGAACAACTAACTGAGGTAGAAGTTCCACCACAGCTTCTATTTCAGCATACACAAGCAGAAAATTTCTGCTGGTTTATTAATTTCAAAGGGTTGTATTCAGGCTGCCAACCTTTGCATCTAAAATTCGTGGACAATAGGGTCTGTGTCAGACAGCCAGCTAGGCAGCACTTCCAGGTCCCAGCCCCCTGTGAGAGCAACAGATGAACCACGGCAAAATGCTCAAGTTAGATGCCAGTGTAGGTGGTTGGAACATGGCCTGAAGCCTCTTTTACCACCAGTGCTTGTTTCTTTTCCTGAGATGAAAATTGAGGCCTCGCGGAATAAAAGGACACAAAGTCCATTTTCACCACCAAGCTCAATGCAGGTCAGTGCATCCCAGTGTGATCCCTCTTCCAAGAAAGCTGGAAATGCAAGCTGGCGGGGGCCCAGAAGAGCCACAGTCATTCCTGTCTTATGGAGTATGTGTGAAAAAGCCACAAATACACCTTGGCAGAGTGCCGCACGGTGAGCACTTTTGGAAGAGAGCATTTTACTTTTTTCAAGCTACTTCTCTTTTGAAATTGAATGAGAATTGTTTTGACTCCCAGGAAATGGTTGAATCCGTTTTCTCGCAGATGGCAAATGCCAGATCCTGTAGGAACACCATTTGCAAAAGCATGTTGTGGTTGTCTTATGTAAGAAAAATGTTTTCATAACAGGTCCTTTTGCTACTGTGTTAGTGATAAAGGTCACAGGTAATTGTGTTCACTTTATAAAGCACAACATTGTTAAATCTTTTGTATAAGAAGAAAAGTACAAAAAAAATCTAGTCCCCAGCAGAGGCAGCTTCTCCCTGAACAGAGGGAATCCAGAATCAAGCAGAGACTGGAATTTTAAAGCTGATATCACATATCTCTTCCAAGGCTCCTGGTAATGCAGAAAATAAAAGAAACTGCCTACTTTTAATCTTACTCTCGGCAAGCCAGACCAAAAAACCCAGGGTTTACTATCACACCTTGAAAAATGAGCCTTTGCTAATCTCTGTTAATCCACAGGAGAGGTACTTGAAAATAATCACTATAACTAAGCTGTGAGTCTTGAAATACAGTTCTTTCAGCTTTAATTTCACAGATCAAATGGTGAACAGTGTTACAAAAATCAAAAACGCAAAGGAAAACCTGATGTTTTTACTGAGTTCTTATATTGTATAAATATCCAGGAGCCATTTTGTCTTTAATGACTGCTTGATCTTTACAGGTTTGGGCAGCAGATGCTGAAGTGCTTCACAGACCTCCCTCAGATTTTCTTTGGAAGGACCTGGAGAGATTCAGGACAAGCGTTGACTGTGCTACTATTCTCTGTGAACCTAGTGGTCAAGTGAGTGCCATGAGCAAAATTACCACGTTTCTTTACCCAGACAGCTCTATTGCTGGACATCCTTCAAAGTTTTAGGGTCATATTGTTAAACTCCACGTAGAATCAAGCACAAGCCATCCAAACATAGCAAAGCTCTTCATTAACCTTGCTTCAGTGTGGATGTTAATTATTAGGATCTGAAGGACAAAGAAGAAAAACAGTAGGTCGATGACACCAGTTGTTGAATGAAAGGCTAACATCCTCACAGTAATTGAAGCAGGAGCTCCACAACTGTTAATTGCCACCCCACTGTCCTCTTCAACTGTGTTTCAGCCATGAAAGATCCAGCCATGCCCAGGGCTATTCAGCCAATGCCTGCCCATTAGTAACTGCCATCAGCTTGACAACTATGTTGAATATTTTTAGGCAAACTTCCATTGACTTGGGGATGAGTAAGAGCCCAAGATCATTTTTTACTCTATAGTTGTCCAGTGGCAGCCATGGATTTGGTCATTTTTAGCTGGACAAATTAGACAAACTAGTGACAATGTGGAAAAGACCTGTAATTTCCATAAACAGTGTAAGCTTTCCCAAGGTAGCATAATTTACACCTTACAAACTGTTAAGTGAATGTTGACTTCTGGTCTCACCTTTTCACATTTACTCCTCTTCTAGCTCAGTTTGGCCATACTTGCTATTACATCACTGCCAGGGAATCAGAAGCGGAAAGGGAACTTGAGACGTGATTGCCTCTGCCAGGATTGCTCCTGCTAGTTCTGGAAGACCTTCCGTAATGGAGGCTCCACCACGTCCACAGGCAGTCTGCTTTAGTGCCTCACTCTCTGCATGCTTAGAAAATTTTTCCTAGTGCCTGAACTGAACTTATTCTGCCTCAGTTTTAGTCCTTTCCTTCTTGTCCTATCCACTGTGGACATGGAGAACAGATTGCTTTTTCGTCCTTCAGCAGCCTTTGACATACTTGCGGAATTGTCATGTCCTCTTTTTTCCTCCTTCTTTGTTCGGTTTACTTAATTGGACCAGTGGAATTTCAAGCCTCTTAGATGATGAGTGTACCCTAAGTATGTTTAAAGACTGGAAATGGATTTTAAAGACCAAAGAAAAAAAAGCTGGAATTTGGTGGTTGCTATTAGTATTTATTTTTCAAATGATAAATAACTCAGCAATACATTGGAGCACCTACTCTTTCAGCCCTTCCTGGTTTGTCTACAACAGTTATCGCGATGAAAAAATGTAAAATATAAATAAGCAGTGATATGTTGGGTTTGTGTTTTGTTTTGGTTTGTTTTGTTTTGTTTTTTCAGGCTGTGGCTTGGTACACTCCTCTCTACTGGAACCGAAGGCAAGGATTTGTGGCAAAAGAGGAAAGTGAAAAATTTGAGAACATTGTCATACCAACTTTCTTAACAGTAAAGCAAAAAGAGGGATGGGAAAATGAACAGGAATTTACAACAACTGATACAGACTGGAAGACGTCTGACCCATGGCAAACAAGAAAAAAAAGACAAAGCTTCATTAAAAGGTATCTGACATTCATTGTGTGTACCCAGTAATTGCAGCATTGTGCCAGACTGGCTCTGTAAGTGAATGCTTTTAAATGAGTATCCTGGTAAGCAATTTTTGAGAAGCTTTGGAATTTTTAAGAATTAACCGTAACCTTCGAGCAGGAATCCAGCCCAAAAACTCCTGTTAGGAGTGCATTCATTGTCAGTCAAGACTAAGTGGAAAGTAAAATCCAAGTAAAATTCTTCTTAAAATGTGACTTTATTATTACATATTATCCTTTTAGCCCCAAGCGTTTGGATGGCACCATTTGGAGACCACAACTTCAAAAGCTTTCAGCCAAAAATGTTGACGTTCGCAAAACTGTTTACCTTCATCTTGAGAAGGGTGGGCCTGAGCTCAGTCTTCTCCCAGCCTACTGTGCTTTGAACTGGGCTAGGGACTGATAACCATTGCTTTCTAAATTGCTTCAGAACTGTCTTCTGGCCTTTGTATCAAACTTAAAATTGGCAGCACTATGAAAAACGATGGTTCATTGGTCTAGCTCTGGAGAGTTTAGTTTGGCCGCCCACATCTCAGTCAGGAGCCCCTGAGCTGAGCCATTGACTATTTTGAATATGGAACGCAATATGGATGTTTTTTTTCTAAGTTCCCTTCAGAATATTGGTTCCAGGGGCTTTTGAGCCAGGTTCACAACAGAAAAACATGTATTTCAAAAATAAAGGATTGTGCAATCTGGATACATTTTTCACTAAAAAAGTGGGTGACCCTTCTCATGTTTGGGGTAATTGTTCTTCTCTAAATTTCTTCTCCAGCCTGTGGCTGGAGATATTCAGAAGATGAACAGTTTTCAGCATAAGTTAAACTGTCTGTTCTTCATAAGCTTTTTTCTTAAAAACGGCTAAATCACTTCTGGTCAAACTCTTCAAAGAAACTTAAGTAAGAAGCAGGGAGAAATTATGTAAAAATTCAGTGCAAAGAGGTCAAGTCTGGCAAAATTATAACCTAGGCAAATGGTAAATTACAATGTGATATATCAAACAATATAGAAGTTGCAGTTCTTCCACCTACAACTAAATGCAGAATGTGTCAAATATGTGTGCTGTTTCTAAGGTATGTCGCATAAATTTAATGTATGTGTGTAGTAAACACAGTAAATCGATGCAAAATACAGCAATAAATATGCTAATGCGTTACAATAAATAATGCAGTAATAGATAAAATATACGTATTTTTTATATCCTGTGCACATACATGCATGTGCAAAATGTGTGAAATACGCACAGTAAACTTCATTGAATTTCTGTTTACAGGGAGAAAAAGGCCTCTGCATCCCTTCTCCCTAACCGAAGCGCCTGGTGCCAAAGCCCAAACTCTCCCGCACACCCTCACTTTTCGCTGGTTAGATCGTTAACCATGGGGAATGATGGCAGCAGCTTGTGCAGGCAGTCTCGGTGTCAATCATCCCGGCCTGACCCCGTGCCAGGTGAGTTCACCAGCGGATGCCGTGTACGCTGGAGCGTGCGCAGTGGCAACAGGGGGGGCTTTCTGACACAAATCACTTAGGACTTAAAATACATATACGTTACCACCTCTTACTTCTCTACCAGCGAACTTCTTTAACTGTGCACCCCAATGAGTAAAAAGTTTTTGAATGCAGTCTCCCAATATATGTACATTTATTTATTTGCAAATTATATACATTTACTCCTACAAGAATATATTATATACACTATAAAACACACACGTGAATCGAAATGTAAAAGGATGAGATAAAGACGAAAAAATACTATTTTAAAAGTATTTTTAAATTTAATTTTATATAGTAATATTACAAAAATATTTTTCCCGCATCCCAATGGATTGTCCTGCACTCCCGCTGGAAGACCACTGCTCTAGAACTGCGTGTGTTGTAAGATGGGAGAAGGCCGTTGTTACTAATACTGATGCATTTAGGAAATGAAACAAAATATTAGGAAACGGTAAGAGAAGGAGACTCTTATATTGGCTGTGAATTGTTAATTAGGCAGCGGTGAGAAAGTCAGTGTGTAATTCGTGTACGTCAAAGCCAGAAAGCTGTTGACACACTGGAAAGATGTCAGGGGAGGATGACAGAGTGAAAAAGCATCTGAGGAGATGGAGTCATGAAGATTAAAAAGAGATAAACGTGCGTTGGGCAAGCAAGGTGGTTGTCGTGTGAGGGGGTTCAAGCATCACAGCAAGAGAGGAAACAATCTTACATCCAGGAAAACAGAACTAGAAGCAATAGGACCAAGTGAAACACAGGAAGGCTTAGGTTGAATATGTAAATGAAAAGGAGTTTTAATGATCCATAGTGTAGCCTTCCAGTTGCGCTCGTTGCTCCACTTAATATTTTAAACCTCCGGCAATTTTTAAGTGTTCAGCCTCTCTTAATTTTAAAGTAACTAGGTATCCAGCTCCTGCAGACAGCTTTGTAATGCTCATTCTTTCTGTAGTGAACATTTAAAACCAGGCTGGTCAAATTATGTGGATATGCTACGGAG
The DNA here is from genome assembly GCF_963924245.1 of Chroicocephalus ridibundus. Lineage (NCBI taxonomy): Eukaryota > Metazoa > Chordata > Aves > Charadriiformes > Laridae > Chroicocephalus > Chroicocephalus ridibundus. The sequence goes on from NC_086284.1 coordinate 146,475,116, forward strand.
GTCACCCTGTGACCGGTGTGGATAGGTGACTGCGCAGTTGCCAGGAGGTTTTCCCCATTTCTAGGAGTGCCAGCCTAGGAAAAACCTTTCGCTTTGAGCCAGGAAAGCATTTATGCATCTGCTTCAAATAGTAATCCTGCAGCCAGGGAGGACTGTCAGGAAGATCATTCTTGACTGATAAATCCAGGCAAAGCAGATTAAAACCTGATGGAGTCAGTTGTAATAGCCCTGATTTCATGGTTTGTTTCCTGCTCTGTCTTAAGCACTGGTAGCATCAGCTACTGGGTGTCTATTTTGTGTAATGACGGTTTATCTAATTTGCTAAAACTTAGTTTGTCTTGTTCTGTGTCACTCTAGTCTTCTGCAGAGCTGGGTCTCCCATATCTGTTCTGCTAGTTTCCTGGACAGGGAAAAGCTGGGGACAGAAAGGGAATCGGCACCTGGGGGTGCTGGTGGCATCAGAGGTTGTGTTCACATGCACAAATGCTGTGGACAAATAGGAGCAGGTCTGTAAAGCAAAACCCTTGGGGCTGCAGACCTGGCATCCACCCTGTACACATTTCAGAGGTGATTTACTTTGTCCCAGCTCTAGGCTGGCAGAACAAGCCATGAGGGGGCACCTACCTCTGCATGGTGTAGGTCCTATTTGGGTATATAACTTCCCGGGCTGCTGTGTAGCTCACTCATGCTCACCACTGGGCTGCACAAAGTGGTTTCTGTCTGAATACCCACTTGCAGCCAGGGTGCTTGAGGTTTGACTCTGGAGGAGATCTTCTGGCTCAGTTCCATTCAAGAGGAAGCCAGCTTGTGCACTTGATAGTGCTCCGTGATGCGAACCTGAGCACAGCAAGTAGGGGGCATGGCAACTCCACTCCACGGGTGCGCTCCTCTTTGGATCCAAAGCACTACAGACACACACAGGACATCCCCCAGTACTTCTCCCAAGCCAAAGGGAGTCTGCTGCATGCAGTCATCTTCCCTACATTCCCATCTTTTGTCACATCTCCACAGATGGAGATCAGTGCTGTTGCCACAAGCTACATTTGGTTTTAGTTTTCAAGGTTTTTTTCCCTGCAACTGCTAAGACTAAAAACGTTTCCAATAAAACAAGCAATAGGAAACCGAAACAAAACACCTCTGAAACTGTAATGCAATCACGTTGTTCCAAGACCCAGCGCTGCATGCACAGAGAGCCTGCCTGCAAATTTATTTCCTGAGTGTGGGAACTCTGAAGGCAGAACTCAAAGCAAGGTAGGCTGTCACACATTAAATATATCTGATTTTCTGTAGGTTTTCACATGCAACCTGCATACCCTCAGTCTCTCTTTCTCAGATCTTTGCAAAAGATAATTCAGCTCTATTTACTTATGGTTCATTTGCAGTTCTTTTCACTACTGAATTATGAAGTTATTCCTCTTAATACTGCCGGGAAAGTTAATAATACCCACGACTTCAGATTAAAAATTAAATACGGGTATAATCATTATTTTTCTCTGATAAATATTCATGTGTAGTACATATTATGGCTGGATTTTTCCAGAAATTAATATATATAGAAAGATGTTAACATCACTCTTATTTTATTACAACACAAAAATTACAAGTGCTTTAGGCAGATTTATACAAGTATGCTGCTAGACTTTATTACTGATGGTGGTGGAATGATGCTTTTCAAATATATGATGTAATGATGATTTTGAAATGTATGACTACTTTCTTTTTTTCTTTTTTATTTTTCTTTCCTTGCTTAAAATTTCTTACTAACAGGCTTATAACTGACATGAATAACTGGGGTCCAGAGTAATACTCATAAATGCAGTGTCGCTTAGATCTTGGTCCAAGAAAGCCTCCCTATTTAGTAAGGACTCTTCAACTTGTTCATAAATGCTTCATAATATCAGAGACTTACAGAAATCGGTATTGTTACCTTATTTGTTTTCCTCTGCAAACACACTTTTAATCATTATTATCTTTAAATATGGATACTTATTTTCCTAATGCCATAGTACAGCAAAGTTAGGTCAATGCCTTTGAATCGAATGAATGTGTCAAATTATTTTTGCATTTTCCTCTTAGTTTAGCTTTTCAAAATCAGTTTACTATATGCTCATATTGCATAAGTACAAAGGCCCATTCAAAACTGCAGAGATGTGTCTCACAGATTATACCGTTTGATGGTATTTGCTTATTAGCTAAAGTATTTAGTTTCTCATACATCTGTTGTATCCTTCCTAGTTCCTAGCTCTCCTCTATAATCCTAAACCATTATACTTTCAGTCTCTTTTTGGGGAATGTTAATAGCAGCAATCCACAATAGTCCAGTACAGAACAAAGTGTGTTTAGTGGCATGGTGGGCTTTTGAGAACTGTTTGCCTCTTCTCATGCAGCTCAGCGTTTTACCTTTCTAAATGCTACAGAACAGGATTCTCACTACGTGGTTCCAGTGACTCCTGTGGCTTTACTTTTGAGTTGTTGCAGTTGATAAGACGATGGTAGGGTGTGTGGTGGCTGTTCCTTTCAGCTCATACCCATCCATGTGAAATTTTAACCGGCACCTTACTGTTTGTCCACTTTGCCTTCCGAGTCCTTCCTGAAGCTCTTCCGAGCAGTTTTCTTTGGTGCTGACAACAAACAACCTCACAAATTATCTACAAATGGTTTCACTTCATTTCTCACTGTCTTTATAGTCTTTTTGATTAATTGTTGAACTATCTGTTTGGTTTCCTCTTCACCCAAGTATCCTCATCTTCTTCTTAGACTGAGAGTTGAGGGGAAAAGCTGCTACTGCCATAGGTCACAAAGTCTGATCTGAGCTCCTACCTCCCATTTTCTTCAGAAACGCATCAGTCTGGTGATGGCATCTTTTTGTTGTTGTTGTTGATGGATTTCGCTCTGAATCAAAACGTTCAGCTGTGAATTTTGCAAGAAGTTTAAAAATAACCATGGAGTTTTATCAATCTGAATGTTTCCCTGTTGGTGAGGAACGCTAATTAAGCTTTCAGTGGCAAATTGAACCTGCAGACAAGGAACATATTTAGTGCATTTTCAGTGAAAAGGAGCCAATTCCTACCACTGTCTTCTCTTGCAAGTGGATCAAGCCTGTTAGCTTTCTGTTATTCTCACCGGTTCTCATGCTTTTTGTCCCAGAATTTGAGAGCTGAATGAGATGAGATGCAGTCATATCATGATGCATTTGCTCCCTTGAGTTGTCCCAAGGACTTCCGTAGTCTATGGGACTGCCCATGTAATTTCCAATTAGCATTGAGAAATGTTTCCAGATCCATCTCTTTTCTCATAGGGTGCTGACACATTATGGACAAGACTAAGCAATTGCGTTGGCTGTTATAGTATTATGTTATATGAAACCACAGATGCACTTTCTGAGTAGAAGGAGGTCAAACAGTGAGTGATATCCCATAGTAAGGAACTAAGTCAGCTGCTTTTTCCAGTAGATCAACTGGCCAGTGCGGATCAATGAACTGTTCCTATTATTACTAAGACACAAAGCAAAGCCTCTCAGCTTGCTCAACACAGCATCATTCACTCTGCCTGACAGCCAGGTGCTCCAGTAGTCTGTATCTTTACGTGTGTTTCTGTGCCCTCTGACGGTTAAGTTCTGTAGCCTTCAAAACCATAAAATTACTTTTCAGTTCCGTGCTGATGCAGATTATGTATCTGGAATTCCAAGATTCTGTGGTTCTGAGAAAGAGGATGGTCCGGTAAAGGAGACCGCTCTGGTAGCAGAAAGCTATCAAAATATCCTGCTTTTGTTTATTAGGTACCAAATGCTGTACCATCATTTTATGAGAAACACGGTAATTCTGGTTTCTTTATTGCTGCTATCTCAGCCATGATATCTTATGACCTGACACTATGTTTCCCTACCTACCAGGCAGAATGCCAGTCTGTCAAAATTATTTTCTTATCTATTTGTTGTTTATTGCTTAAAAACCACTGGTGTAATGTGCATTTGTGTATTTTCGGTGTTCCAGGGAAAAACCAAACCAAACCAAACCAGGTTATTCTGACCTAGAATTTTGGAGGAGGGAAAAACTTGTGAAAATCAAGGGAATAAATAATAATTCTCTGTGGCCAAATATGGAAATTGTGAAAGGAATTAAAGATTATTGCCCACCTCTTCAAATAATATTAACAAGCACAGTTCTTTTGACTCGCGTCCTTTTATCATGGTCAGATAAATTACATTACGAATGCTAGACACCACTGAAAACAAACCAAAGGTTTATCCATGGTTCTGTTGAGACAGAGAGATGAGGTGACGTTCGATAAGAGGCTTTCTTAAGACTGTAGGAAACCCAAATACCTCTGCCACTTTTGACTTGGGTGACCAGAGGTGACGGTAGGGGGTGTGTAGCAGGGTTTCTTGTGAACTGCCTCAGAAAGTCAGTAGTGCCGACCTGCTCGGTGTTCATTAGCGTCACTTACCAGACAAAACGTCGTCACCATGCTGAGATGTGCTAACATATTTGGCACTTGCAAACTCCGGTTGCCACTGAGAGGAAAATCTGGAGAGCTGCAGTGCCTTTGAGATGTGAACACTTCTAAGCACACAAGTCCCCTGGAAATATCAGCAGAGCTGTCGAAATTAAAAGTACATTCATTGCCCTTCTCTTCTCTTGCAAGCTGATTGTGATGGGGAGACTGTGGTTGCAAGTGTCAGGTTGGTCTGTGAAAAAGCAATTCTCTCCTGGATAATTTTGGCAGAACAGCCTGACCTTCAAGAAACCATGACTAAGGATGGCCCTTTATCTTCTTGTTGCCCATTACAGCATACAGTCTGTGACCGAGTCATATAATGGAGTGATAAACTGAAGTCTAGAGATTCACTTCTGAAAATTGCTCTCACGTAATAACAATACCCAGCACTTATGAAATCTCCAAGTGAACTTGCTTAAAGGTGACGTTCATGTCAGTAGAAATATGGAGTCATTTAAAAGATGATTCTATGGTAAAAGTATGTCCAGGGCTGAGATTAGGTTTGAACACAGCTCAAGGAACTGACAGAAATCCAGGGTCAAGGAGTGAAAAAGTTTGTTCCCTCCTTGCCAGGAATTTATGGAGAACTGCAGGCAGTGAAAACAGGGAACCAAAGACATAATGATTTTTTGCAGTGAGACTTATGGAGATGGTATAAGACAGACAGTTGGAGAGCGTCAGCTAGAGGGAAAGTGACAGTAAGGAGGAAAATGACGTGATCTCCATTCAGAGGCTGCTAAGGGTTTAGAGAAGTACACGTTGTTCATGGACAGCCAGTGCAACTGTGATTTTAGCCAACTGATGCTTGCTGAAATCCAATTCAACCAAAAGTCCGCAAGACAGAGTTTGATCCTTTAAAGTAAAGGTATCTTAGTGACAGCTAGTGACCTTGCATGTGATTGTATATTTATCCCAATGTGGCTTTTATTCAAAATGTTCTTCCATAAGGTCAGAGGAAACAGAGGTTTTGTTGTTAGCCTGCTTTTTTCCTAAACTGACTTTCTTTTTAAAGTAGGTATGTGGAAATAATGACTGTTGTCATCAACAGGCACTCTGTATGCAGGAACTAGTCGGAAGAAAAACCCTACAATTCCCAGCTGTGTGAGTGGGGAAGGCAGAAGGCGGCCTACTCGGTCAGCAGGGGTGAGTAGAGTTGCTACAATTCAGTTTTCAAAATAAGCAAAGAAAAAAAAAACAAAGAAAAAACCAGTACCGTTTAAAAACCCTCACAATTCAGAATACAAGAATTTCTTTATTTTGTTGGATTCTTTTTGTCTTCTTTCTGTGAGAAAGACCTATGCCAGACCACAAACACAAAGCATCTGGATTCAGGCATTGCAACTAGATCACAGCTACGTGCTGCTAAGTCTAGAGAACTTGATGTTTGCATCTTGGCTTTGCTTAAAGTTGGAATCTTTTTACACTATTCCTTCTAGGAAAAAGAAGGTTTAAGTGCACACCCAGACATATTTTTTAATCTATTTGAAGTTACTTCTGCTTGCACTACCCTACCTAAACACCTAGAATCCAGGATCAGTAATGAAGCCCTCATATATAAATACGTTGACCCTCAAACTTGAGTTGTTGCACGTTCCTCTTTCAAACTTCATGATTTCTAGACTCATTCCTGGGAGCTGGTTGTTTGATTTTACTTAATATCAGTTGCATGATTCATTCTAATGCAGAATATTTTCTCTATATTTTTATTTGTACTACAAAATATCATTAGATACACAGGTGTTGGAAATGTCTTGTGACACATTAAATATCATTCCAATTTCCTATCTCTGCTTCCTAAGTTTTGTTGCAAAAGCTATAAGAATCGATGGATTTTGTCCATCAAAAAACTTATATATACATACAACTTATTATTATTGCCATAATTATTAAATTGTGCAATATGTAGTGGTGTTACTTACAATGGTTAATGTTCTCCAGAGTGCTATATACATTTATATATACGTATAAGTAAGAAGAAGAAAAAGAATCGCCAGTCTGTCTATATCAGGTAGAAATAAAGAAGAAAAGAAACTGCAGGGTTATTGCTTGTGCTTGTCTGCTGACTGTATACATGAAGTGGGGTACAGACTTAAACAAATAAATACATCAGTGCTACAGTTTTGCCTTATGTAAAATGATAGTAATAATGCATATCTCCCAGGGGCAGTGTGAGTCACCAGTGTTTGTAAAAAGGCTTTTCTACCTATCGAAGAGAGGCACTTTAGAAGTGAAATGAATTAGTGTTTTTCTCAGCGACACTAGATTAAATGCTTTTTGATTAAGAATCCCACAGTTACTGAGAAACTTGCTGAATTAAAATGACCTGAACACTCGAGAAAACCATGAGCAAATAACTTGCTTTCTAATCTCTAGGTTTGCTACATGATAGTTGGGGTTTAGTGGAACGATTGCGATCGATAGCCACAGACACCTATGTGACATTTTACAGCTTTGTGGGGAGGAAGCCCTTAGCCCTATGGGCTTGATGCCAGTTCCCGCTGTGAAAATTTCATGGCTCAGAAAACAGCTCGTCCTGTGATGTATAATGTTATCAGCAGCAACTAACCCTGCACACGGTTCTCTCAGAGCAAATGAAAACAAGGGTGTTTGCTTTACTTTCAACAGAAGAGATTTAAAAGAATACTTCAGATTACACTATGGTAAAAGTTTGACTTGACACTAGTGTAGCTGACTTGTAGCAACTCATTAAACCCTGGTGTCACAGTTGTGCTGCAGAGCCCTAAAAATATATTTGTTTCACAGATGAGTCAAGCTTTCACTCAGATACTTCTTGCAAAATCTTTTTACTGGGTAGAGTTATGCTTTCAGTCAAGCCAGATTGTCAAGAGCAGTAACTTAAATCCCAAGCAAAACTCATTTGGGCTGGCGACTTACCCGTTTTGCCATGAAGAGATGTCCAAATGGGCTGAGACGAAGAGATGCAGACCTGTAAGTTCTTGCACAGGGTAAGAAACAACAGTGTAGCTCAGTTTACTGCAGCTTAAAGGACTGTGGGATGCGCTTCCGAAGGTGAGGTGCATACAGCACCCATGAAGACACTAACTCAAGCGTAGCTTTGCAGTGTGGCCTCTCATGCACAAGCAAATCCACATGCTAATTGCCTTATAGAATAAAGATAATTTTATATATTTTACTGCTAGTTATTGTTATAGACAGTTGTTAATGATTTTCCAAAATGTTACACGCATTTAGAGTGCTGCAAAAATAATGATTATCAAGACAACATTTGAGCGTAAGGTCTTTTGACTCGCTGGGGTCTTATGTTCTTATTGAAACAGTCATAATGCTCATGTAGTCTTAACTTCTTAGTCATGAAACCACATAGGAGACAGGAGATTCTGAGAGACGCCAGACACTGACGACTCAAAAATTTTGTTCCCATATAAATGTAGTTTCAACCTGGCCCACTGGAATAGGTAAAATTAAATCACTGAATGCATACTATATGGATAGTCTTATTCCAAACTAGAACACCCTTTTTCTGGCTTAATTTGTTTCGCTTTTAAAATGACATAAGCTAAACAAGAAAAGACCAAATCCCTCTTATTTTGAATGGAATATTTATAGAGTCAGTTAAATCCCCGTGACCTCAGTGGTATAACTATACTAGTGAGCTTTTCCATATAGACCACCTTAATAAACACTTTTACAAAGTATCCTATGGGCAGCACGTCCTCTACTATCTATTAATTGTAGAGGAATATCTGTGAGTATGAACTGAGCTCAGATAACTTGATAATGACATTAATCTGAGTGGCTATCTGATATTGAGAGGAACTGTGAGCTTCCTTCCAATTCCCAGCGGACAGTATTTGCCAACCCAATAAATTGGTTTCCTCGGTCTGCTATCTTAGCAGACAAACAAAAAATGGAGTGGGGAAGGGACTAGCATCTGGCTGCTCTGGCTCCAGGAGGAGGCATTTCTGAAGCAAGATAGACATATTGTGTTGGGATGGAGTGAGGAAGCTTGCAGTGACCATAGGCTTTAAAAATTCACTTGGAAAAAATGCACGTGTGAGAATCCCATCTGCGTCCCCCGTTCAGCCCATCTCAGAGAGATGTTCATATCTGAATATGTGCTACAATTTTACTTTTCTACAGGAGGAGGAAATGCATATGTAGTGAACAGCAGGATTTTCTGGGGGTTTGGTATCCAGTCACCAGCTGTTAGGAGGAAGGAAACACGGCAACTTGTAAGGCATCTGGTTGACCTAAAAAGGAATTACTTGGACCTCAAACTTTCAGCTTCTCAAGACAAGAGAGGAGGCATCAATCTGGTTCAGGTGTTTCCTAAGAAGGAAAAAACCCCGAACAAACCATATCACAATAAATCAATCTGCTGCTTGGTACTCATCTCATTCCTATTCCTAAAAAAACATTAATTCCTTTCCCCTTTACCTTGGCTAGTAAGCACTTCCTGAGTGATTTCTGTTGTTCTTGCATTGGGTTCTTCATAGCGTTTAATGTAAGGAAAACCTGATTGCAATAATCAAGAGGATTTACACTTGAAGCTAATTGACCAATAAGTGCCTTTTTTCTAGATGGAAAATGGACCTTTTCCGTGCCAAATAAGCATCGGGAAAGCTTAGGATATTTGAGAAGTGACATTTGATTATGAGACAGGGACAGATCAGAAGTGTATCTGTCCATCCCAGTGCAGGTGTCTCCTTTGTGAGTGAGAGAAAGCAGGGTGGAGAGGACAAGGCTGGCTCTTCTGTGGGGCTCAGTGGGAATCAGGTGGGAAGGGGCTGGCTTATCTGCGAGCCTGCATGTGAACTGCAGGAGTCAGGGAAGAAGGAGATGCCACCAGACCTGGCCCTTTCTCCACCATAGTGGTCCCCATAATTCTCATGAGGAGTCCCAGTGAACTGGTGCATATACATTTAAAATCCAGATTTTGAATCAGTAAGGTCCTGTGGTTGATAAGCAGTCCTTTTGCTTTTCAGTTGAGTTCTTCTGCAGCAGCTATTGTTGTGTTCCAAGGTACTATTTTAAACAACGAAATAGAAACAGTCTAAACACGCTGTGTGCAGGCACACAGTCAAATGTCAGAATACTAGTGCAGAATTAATGTTGATATCCTCCTCACTGCATTTCAGGTCATCTGGAGTAGCTCAGGAACAAGTGACACTCTAGATTACTGTTAGAGAGAAGACAGAGCAGGTAGTCTCTCCAGGTACCCTTTTGTTTTCTCATTTTCTTCCACTGCACTCTAAGTACCTCTGCAGTCACGCTCTGTGGTGAGACTAAACGGCTCCGGCAGTGGGAATGCTAATGACTGGGTTTTAATTGCAAAGGCTCTCTCACCTGTGTGTCAGCAGTGTGGATTGTTGTGACCCAGGTGTTGTCACAAGCAGATTTCGGCCTGTGTGGGATGCGTTCGTAGGTCTCAGTTTAGCCGGTAGCAGAGAAGCCGCCACTTTCTGTGCTGCTAGTAGCAACTCTGATAGCAAAGACAGAGACTGTATGGGCGTAGAAAAGAAGCAAACCTGTGAAACAGTTTTAAGACAAATTAGATGGGTAGCATAAAAGCACTGTTTCTACTACTTACGCTGTGTAGTGGATTTATGAATTTATGAAGTTTAGTCGTCAAGGTTAGCAGTATTGCTTCTTTTACAAGCTAAGTGAGTGGCAAGTACCCCAAAATAGACCCTGGCACTTCTAAAGATCTGTGAAGATAGGCTTGGTGTAACGTTATCTCACTCAGTTCTTCACACCCACCTGAGGCTGCTTTGAACCCTGTAGGATAAACTAGGGTGTTTCAAAACAAGGAAATTGCATCTGTACCTTGTCTCTGATCCTCATATTCCTTAACAGTTTACGGTTTTCATGGCGTGAAAATCTTTGATCCAGATTTATCTAATTTAAATAATGTAGGGCAAGGCCACTCCATTTTCTCTTACCCTTTAATGAAGGAGATGATTGTTTCAGAAAAAGCTTAAGTATTATTTGAGAAAAAAAGTAGTTCTGACAAACAAGCTGACAGCATGGGCAGGGCTCAATTTCATTCTTAATCCTATGTATATGTGGTACAGCTACAGGCGGCACATCTGACCTGGTTACGATATAGCTGCCCGTCAGCCTCCTTACACAGTGGTTAGAAACAGCAGCATGGAACCGATGGTGTCCCAGGCAATGTTTGTGCACTAATTGCACTCTGACTTCAGGAGAGATCAGACAAGTTGTAAACACGTACCCTGGCCTGTATACAGGACCTGACAGAAAGATGGAACCTCGTAGCTATTTAGTGGTTTTTAAGTCTTACTAAGCGAATACAGTTATTCCCCTTGGAAGTGAATTTCAGGCTCTGTCTAAAGCGTTTTGATGGCAGACAGGAGAAAGCTGGATTTGTTCATAACAGTATTTTAGTAACTTGGAAAATGAGTGTATTAAAAAGCCACTGGCGAATATGCTTGTTGGGTGATGTATTCTTGCATGGAAGGGTGTGTGTGCACACAGTAAGACAGGTGCAGGGGCCTCCCCAGCATCTGGGTACCAGTTCTTACATCCAGTATAATGTCACATGCACCAGCCGTGTTTGCCCCTGGCTTTGGGCCCTAAGCACTTCGTTTTGCAGGAGTGTAAGGTGCAAAGTGCCAAACAACAGAAGCACAGATGTAACTCTGTTCTGGAATAACCGCAGAGTCACAAGAGCGCACAGGCAACACATGGTGGATGGAGACTGCCCTGTTTTCTTTTAGTCTGCCTCTTTTTCTTTTAAACAAAACACTCGGTGACTCACAATTTTACTGCGTGCTACATCCAGGAGACACTGTAACACCCAGTGAACTCCCCCACGGACTTGATGTGAGTTTTAAAAATTTATTGCCCAATCTGTAGGTTGATATTGCTGTGCGTAATCCCAGAGAGTTGGTACATGTCCATGTGTCACTGCACATTTTCTTTAGGTAGAGCTCTGAAAGCAAAGTAGAATAACATGCTATTTATATCACAGTTATTAGAAAGATAGCAGATGTAACAGAGCTCACAAAAGACAACAGGGGTTCCTGTGAATCTCGGGGCACTGTAGAAGCCTACTTTGTAACCTTGCTGAAAGAAAATGCATTCCCAAAACGTTATGAAAGCGCTGTGCTTTTGACAAATCCCCTTTTCTTCCCCAACAGTGCTGAGAGAGACTTTTATAACAAAACTTAAAGCTAAAAAACCCTTGTCGTTAGGTACGTCTTTACAGTTTCAAAGTTCGAGCCATAAACACCGAAAGGATGACTACATAGTAGTCCATACATGTATTTTGTGACCAAGTACATGCACGCAGTTGCAGTACCAACTTAATCTATTCAACTCAGGGCCCGTTTTTAATTTCCAGTGGCAGTTTTAAGTGGGATGGGACTAAGGGGGGAAATAAGGATTCAGTTCTGATTATATTGCCAAAATGTCCTGATTCATCCCACCAGGCAAGTCCAGGACTTCCCAGTATTATGATGGAATGTCATCTAGGACAATGAGGTGCAAGTGCATAAAACTGCTTGTAAAAGAACTCTAAATGAAAATATATCCTTTGAGTTCAGTAGGGAGAAATTACATCTTATTCATGACTTTACTGAAAAATTACATTACACGGAAAAAGTTACGTGAAGAGACTGTTCATATTGCAAATCTGTGTAAACAGACACTTAGAAATGCCAGAATTAGGATGTCCTGTGAAACCTCAGTTTAGGTCCCTGAGGAATTACAGGTCCACCCTGTCTTGTTCTACTCTTGATGCATTAAGTAGCTCATGCCTGGCCCAAGCTTTTGCCAGCAAGGCTCGGTATCCTCCAGGTATGTTTACCAGTGTTTCTGACCAGACACTTCCTCTTTCTGCCAGCTGGCTCCTATCCTAGATTCTCTGCTTAGCTCCCCTTCCTTGTTTCTTACCACCTCTTCATTCAACTGCTCCATCCTTCTGCCCTCTTAGGGGCAGTTACTGTCTCCTTCCCAAATGAGTGGATCTCAGTCTCTTCCAACTCTTTGTCATTCTCACCAGCATTGGCTTTGAAAGCAGTTTTTGCAGAGGTGTGTACAAGGCCAGTGCCTCTGTGCATGTTGGAAATCCTGTGTGGTCCCAGAAAAGTGATGATACAAGTTGCATTGTATTGTCACTGGCACCCACTGAGAAGTCACTGGGATGGCTACTGGTAAAGATATAGGAAGCCTCTGAAATCATGAATCCACTCTTCCTTATGGTGATTTGGTAAATTAATTGCTGAAAGCTTTGTTAGTTTATTTTCCATAGTCCTTTGAAGGGGATAAATATGACTCAAGCAACAGGAAGTGTATTATTTTTCATGCTTCTTTTGACTTTAAAAACATGGGATTTGTGTACATCTGTTCTTTGTCTCCAGCCTTTTCTAGCTCACTCAAGCAGACATTTACAATAGGATGACATTGGTTTCCTCTTCCATTATAATGCAACTTCATTTTTGGTTTCCGTTTGTCCTAAAGTAGCCTGAACTGCAGCCTGTGAAACAGCTGGCAGGTAAATACACTATGTAAATAGCTTTATTTCATTAGCTCACATTAGTTTTAAGGGTGCTCTGCTGTCATTTGTCTTCCTTGCAGCTGTCATAGCGTGTGCTGGACCATTTCGCAGTTTATACCGAATATAAGTGTATCAAACGGCTGCAAGCTAGAAACTAGGCAGAGAGTAGCTTCTTCCTTTTCTTTAATTATGAATTACATTTTTGAAAGGCAGGTCCAATCTATCTCAGCTTTAGAAACAGTTCTTGCAGAGTTGCACAAGGTCAGTACATGCATGCACGGTCGAAAGGCACTGGGGGCAGGAGGTGCTTTATAAGCCTGTAACATTGCATCATTGGCCTAGTGACCGTGGGGAGGTGACTCTACTGGCTAATGATGATGAAATAAATTGTGAGCAGCTGTTTCTATAGTCTGCTTAATTGCAACAACAACAGTGAGAGGTGCAGGCAGCAAACCAGAGTGAGCCTGTCACGACACAAGGCAGGAAATGGAAAGGACACGCAGTATGCTCTCTGTACATTCACAGGATCGGAGCCTTAGTTTTGAAGTGAATTGATTTTTTTATTGACAGCACTTAATTTTGTATGCTTTAATTTTTCTCACTTATGGGGTTGGGTTTTTTTGTTGTTTTATTGCTCACACACAGGGTCTTACAATCTAAACAAAGTTCCTCTAGCCACAGTAAAATCGTGATCATTCTCAGTTAGTTCTTTCGCAGACTTGATAATTTCCATCTGGAAAGGCAGTCAGTAGTGAATTTGGAGTGCTGTGGTCAGAGTTTCTGTCATGTCATTGCTTTCACAACACACTGCTATGGAACATTTAATGGCCCTCTATGAAGTGCTATTACAAATACATAAACCTAAAGTTACAATTCAAAAGAAATGAACTAAATTCTGTTGGTGGTGCAGTATCATCAACTGTTTTAATCATGGGGGTTTGCCTTTCTAATTTGCAAAATCTGTTAAGCACCAGTACGTGCGAAACCCTGGGGTCCTCAGAGTTTCCAAGCTGGTCTTCCTTGAGACTTAACTTTTATCCACAAAACAGAGGGAGCCTGGGAAATGGCAGGATGAGTCTCCTCTCATCGTCTTGCCAGTGTGCTGAAAACAGTTCATGATACTTTAGTCTCTGTGCCCTTTCTTCTGTAAGCGCCTCTGCTGAGAATGTCAAAAGAGATAACAAATAATGCCAGCTGTGTAGTAATTTTATTGAGGGTAAATAATGTCTCGGTTATAGTGGGGTTAAAGGCAACTAATCATTCCCACAGGTCACCAAATAAGCACGTTACATCACATTTTCACAGCACTGGGTGAGATATTTGTTGTGAATGAACTATCCAATAAACTTTGGCCTTGTCTGACTTCAGACCAGGCCCTAATTTTCACAAATATGTCAGTCATGCAGATGAGTTTGCAATGTTTGTTATCAAGAGAATATTAGAAATGCACTGGTACATTACCATGTACGACTTATAGATAGTCTGTGAGCTTGCCCATTTTATTCTTTATCCTCTAGGGAGACAGATTGTTCACGTGAGTTTCAAGCTGTGATCGAACCTTTAATAAAAAGTGGTGAGTGGCGATGAAGCTTTGGGGAGCCTAGGCGATACTGCAGTCTATAGGGCAGCCATCAAAATTGTGGTAATTTAGACAGACTCCCTGACCCTGCCTTGTTCAAGTCCCTGGTAAATCGCATCTTGGGCCTCTCCAGTCCCATCTCGGGCCTCTCCAGTCCCCTGAGCAGAGCTGAACTGAGGTGTCACAGATGGCTGGAACTGGCAACGTGAAGTGCTGGGGACTGGACAGAAATAGAGGTGGCAAGTTGGGTGTGATCTAAGCTCTGATCTGGAGGGTGATGGGGAGCTTGAGAAGGTACCCTCAGCTCATCTCCTCCCACTCCTCACTTCTGAGGGCATTAACATGTAGTAAATCCTGCTCTGCGTCTGGCAGTGTGAAGGTGGAGTTGGCAAATTAGGATAAAGAAAAACCCAGAGTAAAGTCACAAACAGTGGGTCAGAAATCATGTAACTTCAGTTTCATTCAGTCTAAGTCTGATTTCTCGTATTTGAAGTCATCTGCCAGCAGGCCGGCTGATCAGCCAGCAGCAGATAAATCACATCGTACGTGAAAACCTGTGTGCTGTACATTCACAATTTCATCACACGTTTTATGAGGTGTGCAGCGTACTATCAGACACAGCAGAAATAACCTTCCTACATGGTGTGCGCCACCACCTCGGCCAGACCTCAGGCTTCTTGATGCCAGTTTATGCTTTTCCTGGGGAAAGAGTAGAATTATGTTTTCTGGGGAAACACAGCACCATGTAAGCACCCATGCTTAACAGATAGTAAGTTACATTAATAATTTATATAAAGTCATGCAGCCTACAGATAGTTTAAATTCATTCTCAACAGCTAATACTTTGTAGTGGTAAAAAACAAGACATAGTTCCTCTCCCCTCTTCTTTCCTGAAGGAAGCAAAACCCAAGGCTGTGTTTCTCGGCTGAAAATGGACTGACTTCAGAGTATGTTGTGTGCCAGCTGGGACTCTGGCTCTGGGCTCTGAATTCAGGAGCTCTAGCCTATCTCTGAAAAGAGCTGCTTCTTCTGTCATTCAAGATTCTGCCTTATATTCAATATACATCTAAAAAAAGCACCCATAAACTAACCGAACAATGACCTTGACCATCACTTAAAGGAGAAGCAAAGAACTCCCCACGGCATTCAGCATCATTTATCAAGGCACGCTCCTATCAATCCTGTTCCCTCCAAGGAAAATATCTTGATCTCAGGCTTTATTACTGAAACTTTTGGTAAAAGTTTGGGTAAATCTCAGCAGTGGAGGCTTAAAAATTTGCAAGCAGTTAAGAAAATCTGCTACTTTGCAGTCTTTCTCCTCCATAGACCCAAGCAATTGCCAGGATGGCCACACAGATACACAACACACTGACCTCCCTTGCCATGTGATGCTTTCCAGTTGCTGCAGTCCCTCCCGTGGGTGGCGTATTTTGGACGGTGACACACTGACTCTGCGCTCTACAGCACCTCTGAATGCTACAAAGCGGCAGTTGTTGTACATGCAGTATAAATTCAAACCCAACATAATGAGATCTTGTTCCCTAGTAAATCTGTGATGTGCTGCTGGCTTCAGAGGAGAGATGCTGTTATACCTCAGTCGAGGAGTAGGCAGCATAGGGACCATTAGAGTGTATTTTGAAGATTTTTAATTAATAGCCTCAGAAATTCAAATAGTAATTGTCAAACTCTTCTTCAAATCTCCTAATAGCATAAAAATACATGCATTTATTGTTATATAAAGATATACATATACTTAGAAATTGGCAGGAGAGAGAGGGAGAAAGAGTAATTTTTAATGAATATTCTATTAGATTTTTCTTCTTTTATGGACACTACCTTTTCAGATCTGGAGTGCACCTCATTTACCAATTACTACTTTCTCCTTCCTCTCTGACAGTTTGCTTTTAAAAGGGAAGGGACAACTGAATGATCTTCCACCATTTCCTTACTCTGTTTTTACAGATATTATTTCCCTTTGCTGCCCCTATTCTTTCATTAAAGCTGTGCACAGAATGATCTGTCCCTTCTTACACTCGAGGAATACCTGCACAATATAGAGAACAGGTCCTGATCCAAGCTTTATTTAAGCCAGTGTGAAATTTCAGTAGACTTTGGATCAGGTCCTAAACATTCCTTGCACAAAGATTCTCCCCAGTTGGGAAACTACTTATTTAAAGGTATGCCTCTGTGCTCTTAAAATATTGGTTTTCCTTTCTTCAGAGGAACTTCATAAAACTGAAATCTCTGGCCAATGTGCCTGTGTCAAGACCACACTGTGTTTTCTTATAGCGTATTTTGATGACAGCGTTGATTTTTCACTCTAGAAAAATGGGTGATGCATGATGCTCGAGGACCAGCGATGCACTAGTTAACACATTGGACTTGCATATTCAGCTCAGCCTCTCACGGAAATTGCTTAGCTGCCCATTTGCCTCAGTTTACCTGTTTGAATCCAGGGCATAATGCCTTTGTGAAGTTTAAATGATGCTTGTTTTTAAAGTACCTGAAACAAAGGGGATTAAGTAATGTGAAAAAAAAAAAAAAAAGTTATTTGTTTAGGAAAAAAAAAATCTACAGCATTATCATAGGGCTGAGGAACAACAAAAAAGGATTTGCTAAATACAAGCTTAAAGCCAACCTTGAAAATGTCCTTTTACTCTTTGTTTTGGATCTCATAACAAACACACCAGGTTCATCATTTCAAAGAAATTATGTAATGAATGAGAATCTTACCCTTACTCTAATCATGCTTCATGGTACATAAATCAAGCAGATTGCCTATTAGACTCGTGTCTCTCCAAAAGAGCAGATGCAGTCTCACTCTAAATGTGTTGTGAAGACACGTCCTTTTGGGCCAGAACACTGTGTCCTCAGTCAAAGCCTGAGCCTATATAAAAAAAAAAACACATTGCAAATGAGAAAATAATGTGCAGCACTGAGAAACACCTAGTCATATTCATCCTGTAAAGTGAGGTTTTACTGCAGGAACCTGCAGACGCAGAGTTAATTGATCCGGCAGCAGGGCACTGTGCTACAAAGACGCCTGAGCACACAAAAAGAGACATGATTGTTTCAACCATTTCTATTGCATGACAAATATATTTGCCTTATAACTGTGCCACATTTCACTAAATTACATGCTCTGTGGTTTGCTCTGATTGTATGATAGCATCACTCACTGCAACCACAAACCACCGGGAATTGACATCGTCTCCATGATTTCACTGGTTTTGTCACAACCATAGCCTTTGGCATTGCTGCTGGTTTCACCAAAAGGAAATGCTAAACTGGATGCACCATAGAACGTTTCTACAAATGCTTATTCCCAAACTCTTTTAAAGGCACATGTCTGTAGGCAGTGCTTCTGTCTAGTGAAAACCTCCTTGTCAATGCAACTTACGCAGCTCCCTCCTGCCCTTCCAAGTGGTGGCATTGGATTCCAGGTCATCCAGAACTGAAACACCGCATACTTTGGTGGAGGTCATGAGGTCATGGGCCAGCCAGCCCTTCCAGATAGCAGATTTAAATGTGCTTGCTTGTGGTTGATAATGAACGAAGCCTAGTAATTGCTCGGCCTGTTATTTCACCTTGATTACTACAGTTGAAGCATGTGATAAAGATATCACCCTGTGAGATGAGTTGGTAGGTGGAGGCAGAGGCCAGGAAGGATCCTCACAGTTGGCACCATTTAGATGGCATGGGACAGAGAAGATCTGGCACTTATTATGGGCTCCTCTGGAAAAGAAGAAGAATGCCTCTGGGTTACAGCGAGAGTGCCTGATCCTTCATTCCTCCATTCCCTCCCTCCACCCAGAGATAACAGCCTTCACTTGTCCAGTTTTTCAGTTTTGATGTTGCTTTAGGACATTGCATGTGCTCAGGCAGCTGGAAAAGGAGCTTTCAAATCATAATTTCAGTAGGTATGGCCAGAATCTCCTAGCACTTGAAAGCCCTTAAAAAATAATATTGACAATTTGTAGGGCTGCAGTACTTTTTAAAGACAGCTAGTTCTTTGTTATCTGTGATAGTGGAGGTCTAGGAAGATCCAACAGGCTAACTGAAGTTATACACATACAGCAGGTTATGGTGGGGAGCATATTGGAAAGATACCTGAGTGGTGCAGCAGGCAGCCAGCTCAGGTTGTCCAGAGTGATGCTGCACATGAGTGCATGGGCTCTGCTCGTCTCAGGTGGGCTTCTCCCTGAGTCGTTCTAGTACCTGCACCCTGTCCTCTTCAGCCAGGTACATAAGGCAGAGCCATCCACACTAGCACCGAGTGATGCCGGCTCAGGTTTGTTGGGACAAAACTGCTCAGTCTCAGCTCTTGGCGCAGCTATGTTTCTTCTAGAGAAAGCAGCGTAGTTTCAGTTAGTATAGCTTCACTCACGAAGATTGTGCTCTGCAACGAACCAGAAACTGCTTGGATTTCACCGGATCCGTGGTATGACCTGTCTGTGCCAGACAGGCTGCCCGTAGAAAAGGGAGAGTTGACTGTAATGCTGTTTCTGTTGGCAGGAATAACACATAGTCTCGTTGCAAGGATGAGACGACATTGCCATTTCTTAGATCTATTCCATGGAAGAACAGAGAACTTCGGTTTCAAGTGCTATTTATCTGGCATGTTTTAATCACGGAATCACGGAATCACGGAATCTTCAGAGTTGGAAGGGACCTCTAGAGATCATCTAGTCCAACTCCCCTGCTAGAGCAGGATTGCCTAAAGCACATCCCTCAGGGCTGCATCCAGGCGGGTCTTGAAAATCTCCAGAGAAGGGGACTCCACAACCTCCCTGGGCAGCCTGTTCCAGTGCTCTGTCACCCCCACTGTAAAGAAGTTTTTCCATGTATTTGAACGGAACTTCCTATGTTCCAGCTTGTGCCCATTGCCCCTTGTCCTGTCGCTGGGAACCATTGAAAAGAGCCTGGCTCCATCCTCCTTAAACCCACCCTTTAGATACTTGTAAACATTAATCAGGTCCCCCCTCAACCTTCTCTTCTCCAGGCTAAAGAGTCCCAGCTCTTTCAGCCTTTCCTCATAAGGGAGGTGCTCCAGTCCCATAATCATCTTGGTTGCCCTACGCTGGACTCGCTCCAGTAGTTCCCTGTCCCTCTTGAACTGGGGAGCCCAAAACTGGACACAGTACTCCAGTTGTGGCCTCACCAGTGTAGAGTAGAGGGGGAGAATGACCTCCCTCGACCTACTGGCCACAGTCTTCCCTATGCAGCCCAGGATGCCATTGGCCTTCTTGGCGACAAGGGCACACTGCTGGCTCATGGATAATTTGCTGTCTACTAGGACCCCCAGGTCCTTCTCCTCAGAGCTGCTTCCCAGCATGTCCGCCCCTAACCTATACTGGTGCTTAGCATTCTTCCTTCCCAGGTGCAGGACCTTACACTTGCTTTTGTTGAACCTCATTAGGTTCCTCTCTGCCCAGCTCTCCAGCCTGTCCAGGTCACGCTGGATGGCAGCACAGCCCTCTGGAGTGTCAGCCACCCCTCCCAGCTTGGTATCATCAGCAAACTTGCTGAGGATACACTCTGTCCCCTCATCTAGGTCATTAATGAATATATTGAACAAAATTGGTCCAAGTATTGACCCCTGAGGGACACCACTGGTTACAGGCCTCCAACTGGACTCTGTGCCGCTGATCACAACCCTCTGAGTTCTGTCACTCAGCCAGCTCTCAATCCACCTCACTGTCACCTCGTCTAGCCCATACTTCCTCAGCTTCCTAATGAGGATGTTATGGGAGACAGTGTCAAAAGCCTTGCTAAGGTCAAGGTAGATGACATCTACGGCTCTCCCCTCATCCAGCCAATCCGTTATAACATCATAGAAAGCTATCAGATTGGTCAGGCATGATTTGCCTTTGGTAAATCCATGCTGACCACTTCCAATAACTTCCTGTTCCTCTATGTGTTTGGAGACGACATCCAGAATGAGTCGCTCCATTACCTTCCCAGGGACAGAGGTGAGACTAACCGGCCTGTAGTTCCCTGGGTCCTCCTTCTTGCCTTTTTTGAAGATTGGAGTGATGTTAGCCTTCCTCCGGTCCTCAGGCACCTCTCCTGTTCCCCATGACCTTGCAAAGACGATGGAGAGTGGTCTAGCGATAACATCTGCCAGCTCTCTCAGCACTCGCGGGTGCATCCCGTCAGGGCCCATGGATTTATGAATGTCCAGCTTGGCCAAGTGGTCTCTGACCCGGTCCTCCTCAACTAAGGGAAAATCTTCCTCTCTCCAGACCTTCCCCCTTGCCTCCAGGGTATGGGATGTGTGAGGGACGGCTTTATCAGTGAAGACCGAAGAAAAGAAGGCATTCAGTAACTCTGCCTTCTCTGTGTCTTCCACCACTAGGGCACCCGTCTCATTCATCAGTGGACCTATATTTTCCCTAGTTTTCCTTTTTCTGTTGATATACTGGAAAAATCTCTTCTTGTTGTCTTTAACTGCAGTGGCCAAGCTGAGTTCTGATTGAGCTTTGGCCCTTCTAATCTTTCCCCTGCATAGCTTTGTTATATCTTGATAATCCTCATAAGTTGCTAAGCCCCTTTTCCAGAGAATGTAAACCTTAATAGTGCTTAGATTACTTCTAAATGATGGAGGAATAGGCTGAACAGAGGTATAGTGAAACATGGGGGTGATTTGTTCCAGGCAGTCATGGCATCACTAGCTTGATTAGTTTTTGTGTCATCCAACTGCACTATTTCAATAAATTACAGTATTTTTATGGCTAAATTGAGCACTGTGGTGCATAGTCCACTTGCGTCATATAGATAGTTTCATATATATCTCCTGCCAAGCAGGTAGTAAACAAAGGCTATGAATATCTACACCCAACTGGAGTACCTCTGTGTCCTCATTGTAATTTGTGACCAAAATAACAAGATATGTTGTATACTAATGCCATGGTATATATTTGTCTCTTCTGAAAGGGCACCCTCTGAGATTTTGCATCCATACACACACATACACGCACTCTCCCACACTCAGATGCTCTCCCTCTCTGTGGGGTTGTACAAAGAGATGTGAAGCACATAAATCTTCCCATTCCAAGAATCTCTTGCTATAAAGAAGTCCTTGGCTAGAAACAAGCTTGTATATACTGGATTTGTAAAGCAGCAGAGTTTATGTTTCAACTAGATAAATAAACCACAGGCTAGATTCTTATTTGAGCCTTCTCTCTTTGCAAATTTAATTAAAAAGAAGCAGGAGAATTACTGTATGGTCTTTTTACACTTTTTCTCCTGGAATTTAGCAGACTACTTGAGAATCTGGAGGAAATAGGTGGACATTGTCTCTAATCTGGTACACATTTCAGAGTTGCTTTGATTTCACAGAAAAATCATAAACTATCAGTCTGACTGATTCTCATCATAAGTATTAATAAACACTGAGTTGTTACCATTGGCACCTATCTTCTGTGAATATATCGGTCCCTATTTTTGTGCAGTTTTTGCTGAATGAACAAGATCTGCTCATTTTTGCTTTAAATCTAATGATTCCCTAGTTACGGAGAAGCTAGTGAGTGTAGAAGGCTCTCCAAGGATCCCCATCTCTGTACCGCCAGTGGGACAGGACTCTGTTGGGAAGGGAAGAAAGTGGGATTGACATCCCTCCCTTCTGCCTCTCTATCAGGAACGGAAGGCTGCAGCTGTGTGACCTGTTAACCTCATTATTTTTTGGAAGTTGAGCATTCATTTGGTAAACAAAGGCAGGATGAAACCTTCAGCTGGTATAAACCAGCATACCTCTGTTGTCAGAAATGAACCTTGCCAGATTTCTCCATCAAAGGAATTGACCCGAAGTCATGGGAATTCATTACTGGAATATACGTCAAACACTTCTGGACTGTATTCCTTCTCTTGAAAACTCACTTTAAGTTTGGTGATCCTCCAGAGGCATTTGCAAAGACTATATTTTAATTAGTTTGAGATCAGGTAGACAGGGAAAAAATCGTTGGAGTTGGCTGTAACTCCAGCAAGAAGAGACCTTATTTAGAGGAAAGGAAAACACTGCCGGATTGAAGTTGCCTTTGCTTGGCAGAAAGAGGGGGGAGGAGTCTGTGAAACAAATGATTGTAGCCAAGGTGTTTTGTTTCAGTTCTGTGGGTTTTTTAAATCATTGGCACTACTATTATGGTGAAGCAATACAAAGATTTAAGGCAGCTCGTGCAGCCACTTCGGAGGGAAGGTGGAGAGAGTCAGCGGATGCTGCAGACAGAAAACCAGCTTCCATCCACAAGATGAGAGGTGCACAGTGGCTACGTGCAGATGGGCTCCTGCCAAGAAATGTGTAGCAGCCTTGGAAAGCTTCTAAAAGCTGGCGCAAGGCGCGTGGTCTGTGTCTGTTGACACCTACACGTTCCCTAACTAAGCAGTGATTAGCTCCTTAGGCTCTTTCTTTTTCCGTACCCTCTGTGCCCATACGAACAGACGATATCTGTTCTGGGTACAATATCCACAGAGCAGAGAACCTTCTGCCTGGTGATGTGGTCAGTTATAAAAACGACATGCATTGACTTTGCTGTCTACACCTGTTTGGGATGCTTTCAAACTCAGTGTTGACGATATTGTTTTGCATAAGAAGGCAATTCAGAGGGGAGCCAAAAGCTCCCAGGATTCATTTATTTACTCAGCATACTGAAGGGGCACCAAAAAGTTTTACAAATGCAGCACGTTAAGAACTTTAAATCATGTATTTAAAGATTAGGTTTTGTTTACCATGCTAGGTAAACCAAGCAAGAGGAATAACAAGGAAATGCATGAAGTATACCCAGAGTTTTTATTGGATTTGCGAGGAGAGAGTGAAAGCACAGCCCTAGCAGCTGGCTTTCTTTACTGAGGTTTAAGATTGCCACCTAGTTTTCCTGAGATTGCCCGTCCTATTTTTAAATTGGCATTTCTAGAATAAATAGCGCTTCACATTTTGTTATCAGGATCATTATAATATCTCTCTTTGCTTGTCTTTGTGTGACAAATTGTTGGTTTTACACAACGAAGGTACAACAACAAATGGTTTGGATTGAAACATAACGATATGGCGATTTAGAGTAAGACTTCCTTCATTTAACCTTAGGCATGAAAAGAATTGGATGTCTAGTCTCAGTCTGAGCTCTATCATCAGTAGCCAGTAAAGAGAGAGGTGATTCTAGAAGATGATTCATCCCATCCAAAAATAGGTGTCTAGGACTAACTGCATGATTTGGATGCTGGAGGTGTCTTTCTCTCTCCATAAAGCGAGGGAACCTGTGTAACTAACTTGGACAGGATGCTTGCCTTTTAGATGTTACATTTTCATGAGAAAGGTGTGCTGAAAGGTATTTGGTTACAGCCCTCCTTTGTGGCTTCTCTTTTACAGTCAAGGCTTTGGGCCCAACTAGAGCTCTGATAAGATGGTAGCAAAATTGACAGAAGTAGATAGTAAAGATAATCTCATTCCCAAGGAAAAAAAAAAACAACAAAGGAATATTATATCTATATACACTGCGGTATGATTTTGCCCTCCCCTGAGAAATGTGGGTGCGTGCAACAAAAAAGGAACTGAGCCATATGATTTCTGTCAACTGTCAACCCCCCCCCCCCCCCCCCATATTATAAACTGCAGAACTGAGACTCCATGGGGCCAAACACATTGTGAGTAGTCACATTGGGCAAGCTGGAAAGATAAGGGTAAAATCCAGTCAACCAGAATTCGCAGCCCTGTTCCCTAGTCAGTACAAGTAGATGCAATTTGTGTAATGGGCCTATGCCCCTTCACGTCTTTCTACAATTTGGCATCCAGTTGCGTACCCCAGCACTCCGGGCTCTCTTATAAAAGGTCCTGTATAAAAGACCTGGCCTTGCAATGGAGCGTGCACTGAGTGACGCGTGTGTGGATGAAAGGGAGCAGAAGTGCCTTAATGCAGACAGACTCCAGAGACGCTGACTGTTTTGTGGGATCTGAGCTATCACGCAGCATGTTTTGGGATCTTTTAAGATGTGGTTTCCCACTGGATCTTGCGAGATGACAAATTGTAACTGTAAAATGTTATCTTCTGCATTCAATTTGTTACACTGACTTCTCGACACCTTTTTTTTATTAAAATATTCTAATTTCTCCCTTTTTATCAGTAATTAAAACGAAGTGGAAGAACCCACCTTCTAAATGTGCTACTTAGCAATTACTCCTGTAAAAACCCCTTTGTTGTCATGAATAAATAGATAGTCTCGTTTACTGGGCCAGCAGAATAATTAAGCTGATCCATATATTAGGCTGATGTTTGCGTCTTCTTTCTGATTCATCCCAGATATAGAAGAATAGGCCAAGCAGCTATTTCTGTCTTTTTAATACGGGTGTAAGCCAGGCCACCAGGACCACGCTGTTTCCCTCAGATGACCACCTAATCCCTCTGATGATACCAGGTGCGAGAATGGGGTAAATGTCAGAGAAATTGATAACGAGGAAATACATCACAGAAGTTGGAACCCCTTAACATGAAATATGTAGAGTGCCATCCCTTGTGAACGAAGATGCATTTCTGGCTCAGAGAAAGACACTTCATGAAGTTTTACTGCACCTCTTCAGCAGCTCCGCGAGCTCGCCTGCCCGGGGACAATTAGCTGCAGTTGCTGCTGCTGGAGAGAATCACTGCGCAGCAGATATTCTACGTTCAGTAAGTCACATTGGCAGAGCTCAGAGTATTGACTGCCTCTGCTGCATTTTCCAGAGGTGGGATGCAACGTTGTGTCAGAATTTGTACCTTTTCATCTTAATCACTAGCCATATCAGGCTTCCTCCCCAAGAAAATACGATTCTTGGAGAATGGTGACTTTATCCCAGGCTAATCACTCCGGCTTTAGAAATGCAGTCATTATTCCAGAGCAAAAGCATCTCTTGTCCAGTGTGCAGCATCAGCATTGAGAGTTACTTTGGTCAGTATCCCATACAGAAAAGCTTTGCGTCGTGTGGGTCTGTACTAATTACAGAGAACCCTGAGCTGAAATTAACTTGGTCCTGTGGATGAGAATGAGATATCCTTTTGCTGCCCTCTTTCTTCTACTTGCAAACATATCTCCTGCCTGTGTTAGTTGAGTCACTTCCACCTGCATCCAAGGAAGTCAACACTCAGAAATGAGGTGATATACTTAAAATCAGAAAGATTCAGTGTAGTCAAAGCCCCTTGAATCTATAGCCTTACTAAATCTCAGCGTATAGCAGATTTATTATTTTTTTTGCAGACAGTTTTTAAAGGTGGTTTCGCGTATGTATAGAAATGACCTGTTCAGGGTATCGGTCCCAGCAGATTTATTCCTAGAATGGATCTCCTGGTTTAACAGGTAAAAATAATCATATCATCCCTCATTGTACATAATAGAATTTATTTTCCATCAAACCCCACTTATTCTTCCCAGATATGTATTTAAGACTGCTATTTTAATAAAGAAAAAATATCTGAAGAGTTTCGATGACCAAATTGCATTGAAATATGGAGATCAAAAGTATCAGCAGGCTGTCTTTATATTCTCCCATGATACTGCTATTTTAAGGACTAATGCGATTTGACATTAGGAGCATAAGGAGAACAGACAATATCAACATAAGATGAGAATCATCAGAGACAGCTTCTCATGCAGCCATTCTTATTCAAAGCACTTTTTATTTAATCTCACAGTGCCAATATCTGAGAGTCATTTATTGGGTTTCTTGTAAACATCTTAAGCAACAATTAAATTACTACTCAGTATTAGAAATTAGATGAGATAGAGAAGATAATGTCTGAAAGAAATGATACGTTTTCACATGGGCAAAGGATTGGCAGCAGGTGTCTTAATGATCCATACTGTCAGATGTATTCTTTGCTGTTTTTATTAACGGTCTGGAAAACTGAGCAAGCAGCGAGGTAAGAAATTTTGCAGCTGACACAAAATGGCTGAAGGCCACTGAGGGCTAGGGATGGCTGTGAAAACTTTTAGTAGACTCTAGGACAGCAAGGTGAGATAGAAATATGAGAGCAAGCAGAATCTTCTGTTTTGAATAAATACAAAATAATCAGATTTGGGGGAAAAAAGAAACGAAACCGCGTCAGCTACTCTTAAAAGCTGAAAATTACTCAGGAAAAAAAGCGTCATCATTGGTGACAGTGAAATCCCCTACGTAAAATGCAGGGTCATCCAAAAAACAAATTGTGTGAGTACTGCACAGCCCAGGATGGAAAACAGGCTCTGTAAATATTACAATACTGCTTTATAAACCAAGAGGATTGGCATATCTGAAATACTGTATTCATGCTTGGTTATTTTTTTCTTGAAAGTATTTTGCAGAAATAGAAAGGTCTAGAAATGGGACACTGAAATGACTACATAAAAGTGTTCATAGGAAGAAAAATTGAAAAGATTGGAGCTGTCATTCAGAGATGAATAAAAGGAAAAACACTAGAGAGGGGGTAACTTTTTAACTTCAGCTTATTCTTTCTTCTCAAGAAGAATAAAAGGAATTTAATTAAACTGAGCATTTAAAAGAGATCAAAGAGGACTCTCCTGCACAACATACGGTTAAATATGATATCTTCTCGCTACAAGGTATAATTGAGCCCAGGAGCCATCCTGTGGGGAGGCTGCTCCGTAAACTCCCACTTCTGCCTCAGTTTCCTCTTCTCTGGCAACTTTTGGTCCTGTCCACTCTCAGAGGCTGGGTATGGAACTAAGTGAATCACTGCCCAGCAACTAACACTGCACTATTCCCAAATTCAACATCAGCCCCCTAGACCTTACCCTGGGAAATATTTGCGCTCCTTTGATTTATGCTGTGGGTTCATTTACAGCTAAAAATACCGCCACTCCGCGGGGAATTGTAACAGAGGAACTGCAGGGGCGGCACCTGCCAACACATTTTTCTGAAATTACTCAAGGTAGCTGATCCTGAACATTAGCAGCCAGAGGGCCCAAATTATTATCATACTGTTTTTCACCTCCCTTCTGTGGATCTGAGACTTCAAGACCGTGATTAATTAAGTCTCTCCACTACTCTTATGTCCTAGGTATTATTAAACTGATGTCTAATGTAACCTTTTCAAGGTCACAGTGTAAATAGCCAGTTCTGCCGGTGATAAATCTCTGAGTTTGTCTTGAAAAATACACTGCTTCTTTAGCCACTAGCCCAAAGCCTTCCACAGTAACGTCTCTTTCTTACTCCTCTATGAATTTCCAGTCACGGCACTGCAATCGTTATAAGCATCAAAAATCATCTTGCAGTCTCGCATCATACTTGGCATACCGGTGACTCTTGGCCAAGATTTTTTGACCTATGTGTCATCTCACCTGTGTCTTACACCTCATCTTCTAAGTAAATGGACCATTCCAGCTGGGTTGAACGCAGTATAGGGGAGAGATCGGGGACTCACAGTGACTTAACATCATCTTCAACTTTACAGCTGCCTTATGGAAACGGCACTGACTGGGAAAGGGAACACAGCATTTTCATTTTGAAGAAGAAGGACTATATAGTTTAGCGAAGTATTGCTAAGGTGCAAAAGCCCATATAAGCCAGTGCAAGGTCCTGTTGACCTTGATGAACTCCACATTTTGGTTCTTCACTTTGTGAGTGCTTTTAGCAGTAATAGCACTGAAATGATTTCTTATCAGTGGTTCAAGAATTACACTTTTTTGTTTCCATGGTGCTTCTTTATGCAAGTGTCTAAAAATGCCTCTTGTTCTCCTTCAGCTGCCTGCATACTGACCAGACCTTAGGAACACAGTTAAAGATTGCAAGGCAATGAAATTATCAATTTCTTGGCATGAGTTCTTGGGTGCAGTGGCTAAAATTGGGACACACTTTTTTCCCAGCTGCAGAGTGGAAAATGTGAGCTTTTGACCTTCAGAATGTTGTCTGAATGTCATTATTTTCAACAGTTCAGGTCCTTCCTGTGTGGAAAGGGACCCGTGATCTGCAGTGCCTTGTATTTAGGTGATCACCTCCAGTAACCATTGATTTTTCCACAAGTGAATATTCATCGCTCAATGGAAACCAGGCCCTGTTAGAATAATACCATCTGCATTCTCCATGGTCAGTAGTACCCTTGGAAAATCTCCATTTATCTTTTTGCTTGATATCTTTGCTCTGATGAAATTCCAGAAAGGAGCTAGGCAGAGCAAAGGGAAAGGCAGGGATGTTTATATTACCAGGGTCCCAACCTGACTTTTTTCCCAATGTGATTTAGTAGTAGTTTACAGCTGGGAACGGGAAGTGTTAAATATAAAATCGTGTGCGGTCCAATTCATAGTGAACAAATTCAAATGGAAATAACGCCGCAATCTTCTCTGATACCACTTAGCCTCTCCACAGGAGTCTCAGGAAAAGGACCCAGACACAGAATGGACGTTTGTTGGACCCTTGGTGTCAGGGCTGAGACAGCAGGAGTGGCACAAAAGATATTTCTGTTGTCACTTGACCTCCTAAATGCTGAATAAATAATCAGAAGCACTCACAAACACTTAGATTACTAAGAGGAAAGAAAAGCTAAACTAAATCAGCAGGGATATCATTAAAAATTATTGATTGAATGCTGTATGCATTGCCAGTGCTGACAAGAGGTCTTGTTTTTTTCTTGCAGCCTAATTTTGGTGGAGTGATGTACGTGGGGTCGCTTCCCCTGGCTGGCACTGCTCTCCAGAAGTACTTTGTCACTCCATCTTACAGCTCCGTGCTACCAATGCATCACTTGCTCTAGCCTCCAGCACCGCTTCCATAAACAGGAAGAGATTACCGGGGCCTTCAAAAAAAAATAAAAATAAAAAAATCCCCCTGACAAATCCTTTGTGTTGTGCAGGTTGTTGCTTCAAGAAATGAGGAGGTTCATTTCCATGGTGACACCAGAGACTGTTAACCTTATCAGTACAGACTGCATGTCCCACAAAGTTTACTTTATCGGTTCTTGTCACTAGCATTTCACAGTAATTCCGTATTTGTACTGATGCACGCTGAGGTGTGTATAGTTTATCAACTTCATACACGCATGTATGTAATGTTTAAGAGAAAGAAACATTGCTACGTAGGTCAGTGATTTTACCCGGAGAGCTCTTCAGAAGGAAGGTGCATTTTTCCTGCAGAAGCAAGGGATATTGAAAAGGTGTTTTCTTTTCCCAGCTCCCTGTAAACCTGGGAGTGCTGAGATCCCAAAGGCCCTTTTGATTTTACTCATTGTGAGAACATAATGAAATTTGAGTCCTGACTCTAAATGCCTGGTTGTCCTCCAGACATGGAAAGCTGTGGTTCAGCCTCAATCCTCCTGTCAGCAAGAAAAACTTGCTCCAGTTTTTTCCGCAGATCTTTACAGATTTTTTTTCGCAGACTTCATTAAACAAGTCCTTTAGCTTTGAACATCTTCTCTAGATCATGAAATCGTCCCCGTATGTGAATGACAGAGAACAGCTGCCCCAGAGGAGGTTACAGAGGTGCGATGTTCCTGCCACCAGGAGAAATGCCTGTGCTGCTTCTCAGCGGTGAAGGATGAAGACAGTTTGCGCGGTCTTGCAGTCTGCATCCCCAGAGGTGCGTTGTTGACCTCGCTGATTTTTACATTCCAGTGAATGACTGGACCCGTACAGCAGCAACAAAGCCAAAGAAGCTCAAAGCTTTCAACGGATGACCCCGAAATGTGAGGAAAAGTCAGCTGAAGTCATATAGGAGGATGCAAAACAATTCCCATTTCCTGCCTCTGAAGTCCAGCTTTCTCCTTGGCCATTTGCATTTGAATCTTTCCACAATATTAACCCTTGCAGCACCATCCAGGTGACCTGCTCTGATCCTTTAAGGCATAATGTGGAAAAATATGTGTGCATAGGTGATTCTGGAGTTTTTCCTCCAAAATCTGTGTGTGTGGATTGCAGCAGCGCATCAGGTGAGTTCTCTCCTCCTTCCCAGACAGCCTGTACATCCCAGTTCTGCAGAAGTGATGCATCTTACTGCTAATGTGACAGTGCAGCAGTTTTAAGCCAATGAGCTCACCTTCCAATTGCTGTTTATAAGCAAAAACGAAGTCAACTTTTTTTTTTTGTCTGGATTTTGAGAAGTGCCTTTAAATCCTGGGTCTAACACATGTGTGCAGCTGAGAAAAGGAAAAGACCTGGGAAGAGCAAGGTCTTCCTCCAAACCTATGGAGATATTTAAAATGCAGTTTTGGAAGAAACTTTAACTGAGAAGCCAAAAAAATCTCTGCTACAATTCAATAGCACAGAGGGACCTGTACACTTCCCTGTAAGCCAGGAAGAAAAAGAGCATCTCTCCTCACTAAAGCCATGACCGTTTGCTCTGTGCTATGCTTTGCACTGCATTTGCAGCTTCACACTTGTCTGTTTTTCTTCCCTTTTGTTTTGCCAGACTGTTACTGCTGCATACAAGTCAATAAACACAAGTTTCAAGTCCTTTTTGGTTTGTGATTATGATCTAATGTTGCCATTAAATTCTTTTTTCTGTATGCTGGTTCGTCCAGGGGCATCCTTTAGCTTCTGTTAAACTCACTATTTTTACAGTAAGCCGTGTGCTCACTAAGAAGCGCGAGGACCATGAGGCTCCAGTTACCACCGGTGGTGTTACTGTGAGTATTCAATACCTGAAGGGAGCCTGGAACCAGGGAACGGAAAGCAGGGTGATGGAAGATGATCCAGTTGACTCTTTCAAGACGGCAGCCCCTGATGTCATTTTACACCTCGGGGCTCATTCTTTATCCGAAGGATGACAGATAACACAGTAGCCTGTCTTTTACAACTGCTGTGTTCCCTTAGCTCTAACACTGGCTGCGTCAATGGCTGGCCGCCCCGCTCCTGGCTGCCTTCTCGCAGGCAGAACGGTGACTGGGAGCTTCACACTGCAGCACCTTCACCGAGGGCAGTGTGTGGTGAAAGGGAGCTGCACCTCTTTGTGAGGTCTAACAGAGAGCTTTGCTCGGGCCTGGGAAGTTCCTGAGGTCCCTTAAGCCCGTTCATTTGAGCAGGCATCACATTGGGTTAGGCACAGCCAACATAGCAGCAAACACCCCGTCTTTCTCCCCACTCTCCCAGCTGCAGCGTCACACCAGGATCACTATAGCAAATTATTCCGCAGGCTAGCCTAAAAAACATGCTTATGTCTTATTTCTGTGTCGGTCACCCCCTCCTTTTCTGATATGCAGAGGGATGGTATCAGCACAAGGAGGGAAAATGAATTGTTTAGGGTGGGACGAAGCGTAACTAGGGGCGATGGGAGGAAACAGAGCAGAGCAATGTCTAGGCTGACTATCAAGAAAAACATCCCAGCATTGAAGCCCGAAGAGGCTGTTTAATGATCTCCCAAAGGAAGTAGTAGGAACCTTTATCAATGAGTCATTTCCAACTGTGAAGGACAAAGCTGAGTGTGGGGAATAGTCATGTGTTGGCAGGGCATGAAGGGTCTTTCCCACTCCTCCTTGCTGACTCCTTGCCCTCACCCTTCTGAAAGAAACAGAGCCTGAAAAACACAATGTGAGCAGTGGTTTCCTAACACATACACAAAAAGAAAAACAAGATCCGTAAGCGATCCTTTGAGATTGGGAGCCTGGGAAATGCTTTTTAAATTAGCCTCAAAAACATGACAGATGATAACAAGTTTTAGAGTAATTTTCTTTCTTTTTTTTTTTTCTTTTTTTTTTTCCTTTTTTTTTTTTCTTCAGCAGTGTTGCCAGAGCGTGCGTCTATCCTGGCAGCAGCTTTCTTGCAAATTAATGAAACATCAAGGCTGCACTACCAGCCAGATTGGAGTGGTGTATTTCCAGGAGAGAGCCTGAACTGGCAGATCATCAGCTGCTACAAATCAATTAAGTTCCCTTGATTCCAGCGCAGAGGGCCACCAACTTGCAGCTGCAGAGGATCTGGCCCGTTTCATGTTGGAATAGAAATATTGCTTTCATTTTACTGAGTGCTGAACTATTTAAAATTTAAATGCTGTTAAAATTTAAAATCCTCATTTAATTTAAAATTCGCTTTGAAGTTTCTGTTAGTGATGGTGTTCCTCATTCCTGCTCCAAAGAGTTGAGATTTTTTACATTTCCCTGGGACCACCACATCAGGGTTTGCAGGGCGTCGGTGTCCTTCGGCCAGCAGGCACGATATGCCTTGCCCTCAGATTTTTTTTGCTGATCCCAGTTTCTTGCTCCTATTCGTTAAATAACTGTAATGCGAATAAATAACATTACACATTATGCAACACTCACCACGTTGCCCAAATCCCTGGAAAGCAGTAGTATGCCCCGGTGCTGCAAAAGGAGTGGAAGCAGGATTGGAAAAGGACTCCTTGCCTATGGAAAAGCGTTGGTTGCTTTGAGGCTCAGACGAATGGCTCCAAAGACAAAGCTTGCTTCTCACTAGCATGCCCCAGACCTGCGTGTCCTGCGTGCGTATCAGCCGCTTCACTTTTGGGAAGGGGGGCATTCCCTCAGCTCCCTGGACAGATTTTGGGTCCTCAGGACATGTTGCAGGTCTGTTGCGATGTTCACATTTGTAGGGAGTTTGACCGCAGCCCTGCAGAGAAGCCCAGTGTCTGACCACACCAGACCCTGGCAAGCCACGGTGTGTTTTGCTGTGTCTCAGAGCGAGGGGTGGGTGTTTTGG
Organism: Chroicocephalus ridibundus; assembly: GCF_963924245.1. Taxonomy (NCBI): domain Eukaryota; kingdom Metazoa; phylum Chordata; class Aves; order Charadriiformes; family Laridae; genus Chroicocephalus; species Chroicocephalus ridibundus. The sequence continues at coordinate 146,508,295 of NC_086284.1, forward strand.
CTCATTAAAAGTTATTGCACATCATCTGGTCCCCACTTAGTTGGGTACTGGGGGGCTGGCATCAGCAAAGAAGAAAATCCTCGTCTTCCTCAGCCCGCAGCTGGGAGGTAAGGGGCTGTCCTGGCGAGCTGCAGAAAAAGGCATTAGAGAAGAGAGGCAATGGCGTCCACAGGTAAGGAGTGGGGCAAGGAGACCAGCAGTTAAAGCAACCAAGAGAAATCAGGGTTAAAGGGAGCTTGGAAGGGGCTGGGGAGGTGTTGGGAGACCAGGGAGGCCTCCAGCATTGCTCTAGCACCCACACACGGCCCCGGCGGCTGTGTCCGTGCCCCGGCGGGCAGCACCGCGCTCCAGGTTGGGCCACATCTGTTCAGTTCACCGCTCGATTTCTCGTAAAGATGGAAGATTTCACGCTTCCAATTTGCAACTGGGTTTATAATTTGGCAAAGAAACTAAAAAAAAAAACAAAACACCAAAACCCAAACCAACCCAAAGCATGTCATTACAAAGCGTTACAGCGCATGCATTAACGCCTCGCTACAAAGCCCAGCTGAGAGCCAACTTTCCAGCGTAATTTTCCTGCGTATCTGCCAAGCAGTGCGTGGAAAGAACCATCTGTGATGTCTTACAGGGGCATTTCCCGGTCACAGCTTCCAAAGGGTAACTAAAAACTGAGTTCTGTAAAACATACGCCATCACCCAAAAGGGCTCGAGTTTTAATAAGAATATAGGTTAAAGTTGAGAGAACAAGTGGTGACTCCCACTCTTCGGTCTGCTCTGTGTCTGGACCTAATCAGCCCACTCGGCAACATTAACATCTCATAAATACTTCATAATCCAATTTATATTTTAAGAATTTTTCTTTATCTTTAAATGAGTAGCATATCTGTCAGGAACTGTTCATTAAACATTTTTGGATCGGGCAATATCCTGGATCGCCAAAATGCTGATTATGCTTACGTTTTAATCTCGAAACGACTGATTACCCGGGGGAATAAACGATCAAGGGAAATGGTGAATTGTCCATCCCTGGGAACCACCGGTCCCGACTGAGCACCTTTCTGGGATGCAGGCTTTCGCCAGCCACATCTTGTGCAGCTCAGAAGAAGAATGTCTGGATGGAAGTCCATACGAGAGGCCAGACTACATGATCTAATGGTCCCTTTTGGCCTTAAAATCTTCAATCGGTGAATTGAAATCTATAAAAAAAGAGTCCCCAGCTGTAGGAAGGAACCGGCACGACTGCAAATAGGTCGACTGAACTCAAACTGACAGCCTCCTGGGTCATCTTTAAAGTTATAAATTGGCTTGAAAGGGATGTAAGTATAATTAAACTTCTCCTGTAGTTTCAAACTAATACAAAATTTCTTACTTCCCATCCGGCACTCCTGCGTAATGCTCCTGCGCTTCCCTAAAAAGCTGACACATTATTTTCCATACCTCTCTACAAAGATAGTCTCTAGTTGGTCTGCAATGTATCGAGCACAAGGCTGGACTGACCAAGCAGAAGTCCCCATCCAGCTCCGGGCAGAAGCCGGACGCAGATGTCCCTTCCAGCTGTTAAACCAGGGGATTCTTGTGGGGAGCAAAGAAGGGAAGCAGGAGGGACCTCCCCCAGCCCGGGAGGGACCCCCCCCGGGAGGGACCCCCCCCAGCCCAGATTGTGCCACTCCGGCTCAGGCTGAGCTGTGTCCAAAGGTCACGTTCACCTGTTGAGATGGTGGTGGCCGTTTGCAGGGACAGATGTCGCAGGCAAACCTCTCCGCTTCATGCGAACGACCCGTGGAGCAGATCGGTGGCCAGGGGACTGCTCTGCACCCTGTCCCTGATTTTTGCATGGGGCTACACTCAGATCCTGGTGGGCCAGCTCACCCGGCCCGCGCTGGCGACCACCACGCCACAGCAGAGCAGAACCTCCGTCACCTGCACGACGCTCCTGTGCGAAGGGCTCCGGTTAGTAATGCAGCTCCAGGGTCAGTGTAGAGAGATTGCAGGGCCTAGGAGGAGGACGCAATTTTTGTATTTTCCATGAGTATCTGTACCTGGACCATTAACTCTCATGTATGGAATACAGATAGAAATTTCTCTCTTTTCTTCAGCGCTACGAATTAATTGCGGAGAAATTTGAGCAAGGCCTGTTTAGCGCTTCCCACCCCAGCTCTGTTCCTTCTTCCCGGGGCCTTCAATCTCTTTGCTCTTTGCCAGCGTGCCGGCTCCTCACCTCCTCTCTTCCATTTCCCACCTCGATTCTCCCACTGCTGACACGTGTCCTACCCCAGCGCCCTCCTCGGCTCCTTTTCTTCTCACAACTTCCCATCCCCTCTTCCCTGCAACCCTCTCCTGTTTCTCCCCGTATCCCATCTCACTTTAAAACCCGCAGCTCTTCCAAAAATATTCGGAATTGGATTTCAGGGGAACCCGGTACTGCCCGAACGGAGTCGGTCTCTGAGCTGCCCTTTTGCCTTGGAGGGTGACAACCAGGTACAGACAAGGCCGCTAACGGGCCTGCCGCCACAGCACGTGAAACCGGCCCCTGCGGAACGAAGCGGGGCTGGGTTTGGCGGGTGCCCGAGGGCAGGGACCCCCCCGCCCCGCCCCGCCCCGAGGAAGGCGCAGCCGGGGGCGGGTTCGGGGGCGGGCGGGCGGCGCGGGCGCCCCTTCCCGCCCCGGCGGCAGCTGAGCGTGGCTGCTATGGTAACAGTGCCATCTTTTGGATAAGGTGGAAAACTGTACTAACTTCCCGGTGCCAGCGAAAAAACTCTCCAGGCAACCCTCCCAGAGGAAAAAAGGGAAAAAACCCTCCCCTCCCCTCTCCTCTTCCCCCCCGCCCCTCACGCTCTCGCCAAAATCACTGCCTCCATTCCCCTGGAAGTTTTTATCTAGAAAAGTTATTCTTCCCTTCAAATTCAGAATTGCTCTGGGCTGTCCCTCCACTGGCGTCCATCGGCACTGTCTCGCTCCAGTCACCTGCATGTTAGTGGTACGGCACGGAGAAAAAACCTTCGAATGAGATTTTTTTTCGAAGGAGCTTGGGTGCCTGATGAAAGCCGCGGCGGCTTGTGTGTGTACCCGCCGCCGACCGCAAGCCTGACTGGGTGCAGAAGCAGCACGGATGCAAAGGGGCCAGCGCGTCCAGGATTTGTCTGCGCTGCAATGCACTTTTGGGGCTGAATAAAGGGAAAAGGCTAAAAACCAAAAATGCCCTGTATGTCATCCTAGCGCTGCTCCACATAACACAGGAGTGACGCTAGCGTAGAGATGAATACTGGGTCTCCACTGGAAGTGGGCTTTTAAAATTCAGTAAAACATCCCGATTCCTGGAGGGGCCTTAACTGAGAATACGCTCATCCTTGGTAGTCATGCTGATGCTTTTTGCGTCTGAGCCAAGATTTTGTAAATCTAAGTCAGCTCTGTCTCTTGTGCCTAATAATACGAAGGAAGAAATAGCCCAGCCTTATAAAAACTGTGGGGTTTGGCCTCAGCCCATATTGATGATCTAGCTCATAAATGAAGACCAAACTTCTGGTTCTTGTCCAAACAACAGTCATTTTGGAGCTTCATGCCTGCAAATCAGACTGGCAGATATTAGCTGTTCTGAATTTGTTCAGGCTCACACTTCTCAGTTTAAACTGAGCTTCCTTTTGTTTATGTACATTTTTCTTGAGTAGTCTTTTTTTCCAGTTGCGTGCTCTTCACAGAATCAAAATACTCACTGACTTCTATAGACTTTCTCTGGTCAAATCCTACCGCCATGAAATTGCTGGCAAAATGCTGCTGATTTTTGTAATCAAGATTTCCCTGCTGGGAAACTCCAGTCTTCGAGGCAGCTGCTAGAAAGCAGTGCTATAGGAACCCAGGACTGACTAAGCAGAAGATATTCTGCCACCCACCCAAGTAACCCCACCAATGGGAGCTGAACAGAGACATCTGAGCTGCTTCTATCGGCTCAGCTAGGAAAAAAGCACAAGTCTCTGACTAGCCCTGGTCACCCCTGCATGCCAGCCTCTGTCATCCACCTGCAGCAAGTCTCATTTCAGCCCACGGCTCATCTCATTGAAATCAGCAGAAAGAAAGGTGGCAGAATGTAGCTTGGAGTGCTGTCGCCCTGGGTGGAAGGCTAGGGCAGCTTCCCCATGTTTGCATCGCTGAAAATTATAGCCACCGATCACCTGCAACAACTGCACCCAGCTGAGCATTTCCCTCTTCTTAAGCGCCAACTGCTGTCACACCTGGAACCCGTTTATGCCACTAAAATACCATTTGTAGGTTTAAACGCTGTATATAAAGGCTGTAGTGAAATACCGCTTCCAATTAGGCCATGTTAAGCACGTGCTTTTGCAGAGGTGAATCAGGCCCACAGTGAGTTTTAATTTGCTGGGTACCGATGGGAGGATTTCAGCCATATAGGTAAGGTGCCCCCGTGAAGTCTGCTTGATACCGGGGCCTCTCTCAGCGCTCCTCTTGCAGGAGGACAGCCCCGTTTGGAGAGCTGGTTCCCCTTCTCATCCCTCTTTCCCTGCCAAGTTGAGCAGGGAACGCCTCCAGAGATGAGGGGTGAAAATGCCTTCATTTGGCATGGTAGCATGGATGGAAAGCTCTTGAGTATGTGTGACTTTCCGTGCAGCCGGAGAGCCCTCGGATGGGGAGATGGCCGCTGCCCAGGCTGAGTTAGCTTTCTCAGGACTGAATGCCAGGGGAGCGACAAAGTGCTCACCAAATGGGGAATGTGGATCAGTTGGCAGTGGAGGGCACTCATGCTTTTAAAAGAAAGAGGGCAAGCTCCACCAGCTGAGCAGAGTACTTGTCTCAGGGCACTGAGGGCTTCTGCTCTATCTGGGCAACTGTGACCCCAAGGAAAACCTTGTGGGTGATGGAGGGCACTGAGCTCTTTAGAGGACTTTGAGGAAAGCCCTCAAAATGATGGAGAGATGCTATGATATATGTGTAACTGTTACCGTTAAGCTTTTTCTCCGTGTATTGGCTGAAGTACTTTTTTTGATTCCTTGGAAAAAACCTATGCATCTCTTCAGCTTTACAGGTCCCTGCAGAGGTGGGCTGTATACTGGGATGCCCTCAGAGATGATGGTCTGAAGCAACATCATGTGAATAGGTGGGAGAGGAAAACTTTCCTGGCGTTCATGAGGGCACTTTGGCTGGGAAATGCCAGGTCCTGCCTGCGGATACTGTTTGTATGCAGCAAACGTGGCAAGGAAAGCCAGGAAGAGCCACCCTGGAGACCTGCTCGGGTGAAGGGAAGCCTTAGAGAAAACCAGTCCAGCAAAAGGAACTCTGCGAGGTCTCCATGACAGATGGATCGCATTCAAGTGTAAACTCACACAAGCTTTCCATGTCAGCCGCTATGTGTTCCACTTTCATGAGGACTAAAGTGTTTTGGGCAGTGTCTCTTTAACGTGCTGCTGAAGTCTGCACATGCTGATATGTATTTTGGGCTGCTAAAATAATTCTGTGTAAGAGGGAAACTATGAGCAACTGGGGGAAGAAATAGCACTTCTGAAAAACAAAATCTGCTTCAGAAAGTGATGCATGCTTTGGGGAAAAAAAAAACAAAACAAAAACAAAAAACCCCTCAAAACTTTTTGTCACTCAGGATTTCTGGCTCTTGACCACATGCCAACCTGAATCCAGTTTTGCGATTTCCACTTGGTCGGATCAGCTCTTGCCCCCAGTGGAATTTTTTTCTGAGTGGAAACAGGGGCGTTGGGCCCTTTGACAGCAGAGCTGCTCCTCCACCAGACGGAGCCCGTAAAGTAGGGTACGGCAGCGATTTTTCCGAAGAATGTGACTTTGTGAATGTCCACATCTATTTAGCAAATTGCCTCACCCTGGCGATGCACCCCGTGCATTTTTGGCTTTCTTCAAGACTCCTGCTTAACTTTACGCTTACAAGCAGCCTCCTTGAAACGAAGCTTAGCGTGTGCTTGCGTATTTTGCAGCACGAGGGTCAAAATTTTCATAGCCCAGAGCCCAGCTAACAGATTTTTGCTCTGTAAGCTACCCTGCTCTCAAGCTAAATGCTATCAATTCAGCTGATGGAGTTAACAGCAAAAATGTAGAAGGAAACAGAGCTGGCGAAATAGCTTGTGATTATTATCTGAGGGCTGGGTGGAGTACCTATTGGAGAGGCAGCAGCTGGGAGCCGGCGTATCCAGAATAAAGAAGCTGACATTACAGAACTTTTTTTCCCCCTGTTAAATGCTTCGGTTTTCTCTGAACTTCCTAACTTCCCAGGAGGGTGTCAGCTACGTGACCTGCAAACCCTGGGGAGACTGGTCCCAGCTTTTAGATCAAGGAGCTCAAAGTGATAATGGGAACAGAGAAAAACAAATGCTTTTTTTAAGGAATACACTTTGAATTATTCATCTGCGCGTTACTGAAATCTGTTTTGTTCCTCACTCTACTAGCTACGAGGCACTCTAATTACAAGTATTTAAGACACACATAAATTACCTTGCCAGCCATGACGAATGCTGCTTGTTAATCCTAGAAGTATTATTCCTGCAACTGCAGCCAAGAACCCTTAATAGACCACCTGTTAGGTAAGACACGAAATGATTGCTAGCACATTACAAATAATCAGAATTCAGTGACAATAGGTGAGACTTCTGTAGTGTCCTGGAAATCTCTAGACATTCTCTGTCTGTTTGCTACACGCCTAATACCAGTACCTTAGGGGTGCAGCTGGGCTCGTTTGTAACTAGATGCTTGGAGAACCAGCAACATACTGGGAGGACAATGACCTGACTTTGGGTGGTTGTCCAAAGCTTTCCTGTTCAAATGCCACAGGAGCACCGTACCCGGCTTTCCCTGGCCCCCCCCCCCCACCCCTTTTCACTTTCTCGTCAGCCTTAAAGAAGGCATTTCGTGACATCCCCACTGATACTCAGTGGTGGTGCTGGGGAAAAAAATGACAACATAAGCATCGACACGCAGCAATGCCATGGGTGGTAGTGACATTGGTGGAAGCAGACTTCTGAAAATACGTGACAGACTTCAAATGTCAGGTTGCTTCTTGAGCCCTAAATAAGCCTGCTTTGTTTTTTACAACTGCAAATTTAACTCCTTGCAAACACAGCTTGTGATCTGTCACTTAGTTCAAAGCCGTGGTAATTGTGTGTTTGCATTTCAGACACGCCGTCCTCCAAAAGCCTTAAAATGGCCTGAGGAGAAGGTCCATGGTGGCTGGGGAAAAAGCACGCTTGCGACGGGATGCAAAAAAATATATCTCACTCGGCTTCCAATCGGATGCAGAATCACACACCCGGGTTGCGGTCGGGTGCTCTCTGGCGATGAGCAGTTGGGGGCAGTAAACACCGCTCAGATGCAGCCAGAGCCCCAGGTCCTACCTCTAAAAGTAGCTGTCTGGGGGAAGAACGTTGTCAGCCCACAGAAACTCACGTCTGGGACGCACAAGGTCTGTGAAACTCCCCAGACCTTAAACTAGACTAGACTCACACAGGGCAAGAGTGGAGCCTAGGCTTCGTTTGAGATACAGGAAAGGATTGGACCTGCTTAACTTATGTACGGTGCCAAGGAATGGCTAGCTGCTGGCTAACCTGAGACCTCAGTCCCTCGATAGATGGTCCCAAACCTGGGCTGAACGAAGCGCCCACGGCGGCGTGAGGTGTGTTACTTGACCGCTGTTTGGACTGGGACTGCAGGGACACGGGCAGAGGTGTCCCTCCGCCGGAGGCAAGCGTCGGCCAGCTGGAATTTGCAATGTAAAGCATTAAGCTAAACTTCACAAAAGTTTCTGAGGGCTTTTTCTGGGGCAGACTGTGCTTCCTCAGCAGTTTTGGGAAAACACCGTCGGGGCTGCAGGAGAGCTGACAGTGCTGAGCAGCCGGGGGCACCGCTTGAAAGCCCTTTTGTGATCTGCGTTAGCGCTTCAGTAGGGAAGGGCTGCAGGAGAGGTTTACCTGCTGCAGCTCCTCAGGCCCGGCAGAAGCTCAGTCTCTCTTATCTGGGTATCTGCAGCTCTGTAACTTGCCTTCAGAAGCGACTTCACACGCCAGCTTGGTGCAACGAGGACTTTCTAAGGATGCGGTTATGCTCTGTGGAAGCATCCGCACCAAGCGTTTGCCAAAGCAGAGGTTAAGGCTGCTCTGCTTTCTGCAGGAAGCCTGCAAATTGAGTGACAGCCCCTGAGATCACCTCAGCAGTCAAAATGACGGCATCAGACAATTAGCACTTGCAGCGTGCGGTACAGTCGTGCCTTCCCTAGCGAAACTGTCCAAGACATCATTCATGTTGGCAATGTCTGTAGTGGCGAGTGCATCGACCAGGGTCTGTTCTCTGGCACTGAGGTCAAGCAAGCGTACGCGGAGCCCAGCTCGTGTCCTCGGGGCTGACCCCGTTTTATTCCCAGGACTGGATAATCTCACCCGTTCTGCCATCAGGACAAGCCCCGGAGCTGCCAACTGGGTGAGCCCAGGGTGTCGCAGGCCAAAACTGTGGCAGGGAACACATTAGTAGTTAAAAAATACAGAGGGCTGCATGCTGCTGCTTGGGGCTGTCCCCTGACCATCTTTGTTTTACTGATGTAGATACCGTCACTGGAGATAAGAGGAGCTGATGGAAGAAATGCTCCGCTCATTTGTAAATGAGGCAAAAGCTTAAACTATTATCCCTTCCACCAGCAAACTGCCTGCCTATGCAGGCTGGCTGGGCAGAGCTTTCTTCTGCTCCATGGCGGTGTGGTCTCTTCTCCGCCCCAGCCCCTCTCTGCCTCTCCTCCCTGCCCGCTCGCCAAATAGACGGGAAACGTGGCAGGGGCATTGGGCACAGCAAGGCTCGTCTCTCCAAGCCCAGGAAGGGTGACAATTTTACAGTTCTGTGCTATTTACGGAGGAGCTTGCCGTGGCCTCCCCGCTGCACCAGGGTTTGTGTTGCATGGTGTGGCTGAATGCAATCCCTCCAGTTGAGCTGCATCTCCGTGTAATCCTGCCAGCTGCGCGGGCAGCCAGAGTTCAGAGCCTGGCCGAGCTGCTTCCCTTGGATGACAAAGGCATGAGTCAGTTACGAGCTTGGTGTAACCTACTTATTTATAAAGACTGTATACAAAGACAATTTTTTTCCCTCCTTGGCTACTGCGGAGGCTTCTAGCAGGGAGAAGCCTCTTTGCTCTGAACTCACGAGTCCCCCCAGCTCTGGTGAGGCCTCGCTTCTCTTTTGCTTTACAGGATCCAGTTGGAGATTTGCAGTCCGTGGAGTTAGCAGTGAGTCATGCACGCTTTTTTGCACTTTCCAATTTGTAGGATGTGCCTGAGGCAAAGCAATGACTGCAGGAGTCGGGCTGTGGGCAAGATCGTATCATGTGTGTAGCTACCTACGGCATGACCAAAAGGGAACCAAAACTCTCAAGTCCAAAGCTGTGACCCCTCCAAAAAACCACGCCCTTTCAGTTTCCACCTAACTCTAGAGGCAGCAACATTCATTCTTGACTTCAGATTTTTCTAAGCGCTGCATCTGTGTAATCTGTGTAGTCCAGCAGACCAAGCCTCCCTCCTGCCATGCGCCAGGTATCGAAATGACATAACAGGGCAGGGTTTCAGACATGCCAAGGCCACATTCATTTGCCTAAATGTAGTCACGTAGTGCTATATTAAGCACATTCATTTACCCTGCCCAGCCTCTAACTGGCTGGTTTATACATCTTACAATACCCAAAACACCCGTATGGGCCTGGCATGTCTGACACGCAACCCATGAAAGTCCCACGCCCTTCTGGACTGCCAGGGAAGGGCTGAGCGGGATATACACATATGCCTAAAATAGCACTAGACACCTCTGCTTCGGCAGCTAAATCCTTCCCACCACCAGCATCAGCGTTTCCCTGGCTGGTCTGCCCAGTCACGTTGGTCCAGCTGCTAAAGTCTTACTTGCAGGGCCTAATTTTCCACGTCAGTGCAATTTTAATTTGCCAGAGTTGCACCCGGTTAGGACTCGTTATTTATTGTTTCAGCAAGAGCAGGACTTGATGAAATATTGAAAGCCGTATATAACAAAGTTCAGGATAACCTGGCACACACAAGAGCATTGAACAGTATGGAAATGCCAAAAGCAATATAGGATTTGATAGGACTTGGCTGGCTGCACGGTGTGACTACTTACAGATCACGGACCTGAATCTTTATGGCTCTGCATTTTGTGTGGTCATTTATTATAGCATAAAATGGGAGTAAGTGTTAGCAGTCAGCCTTAGAAGCACTTCATAGCAGCTTTACAGCGGAATAAATGACTATAAAGCATGCTATCATTTGGTACTTTAAATCTACTAATGCAACAAGATCTTCCCGCCTTAAATGCCTGCGTTTTCTCACTATCAGGTTCCAGTTACATTTGCCTTTTGGAGCAAAACTGGCAATCTGTGCCTGTACACACAGGTAAAGTGATAAACTTGCCAGTTGCATCAGGTAAGTAGGTTTTGATTACAACACACCCCTTGTGCAAAAAGTATTTCATGACACAAACCAACCGTTGTTGTCGTAGAAGTAGTGAACAGACTCTAAGGAGGTTTGAGCCGGCGAGGCAGCGCAGCTCCACGGGTACTGCGGTGCTCGCTCGCTGGTCGAGCTGCTCCAAAAGGTTTCGACTTCTGAAACTTGGACATCGGCAGGAAGGAAAGGGGGAAAAGAGCAGGTATGCAAGGGCAGCTGCCCCTTTTCAGCTCACTCTGTTAAACCAGACTGACTTTTACTGCTGGGCCTAGTGCTGGGTCCTGCACTTGGGTCACAACATCCCCATGCAGTGTTACAGGCTTGGCCAAGAGTGGCTGGAGAGCTGCCCTGCGGAAAAGGACTTGGGGGTGTTGGCTGACAACCGGCTGAATATGAGCCAGCAGTGTGCCCAGGTGGCCAAGAAGGCCAATAGTATCCTGGCTTGTATTAGAAATAGCGAGGCCAGCAGGACTAGGGAAGTGATTGTACCTCTGTACTCGGCACTGGTGAGGCCCCACCTCGAGTACTGTGTCCAGTGTTGGGCCCCTCACTACAAGAAAGACATTGAGGTGCAGGAGCGAGTCCAGAAAACGGCAACAAAGCTGGTGAGGGGTCTGGAGAACAACTGGGATTGTTCACCCTGAAGAAAAGGAGGCTGAGGGGAGACCTTATTGCTCTCTGCAACTACCTCAAAGGAGGCTGTAGGGAGATGGGGAGTCGGTCTGTCCTCTCCAGTCACAAGTGATAGGACAAGAGGAAATGGCCTCAAGTTGCGCCAGGGGAGGTTTAGATTGTATATTAGGAAATATTTCTCCACTGAAAGGGTTATCAAGCATTGGAACAGGCTGCCCAGGGAAGTGGTAGAATCACCATCCCTGGAAGTATTTAAAAGATGTGTAGATGTAGTGCTGAGGGACGTCGGTTTAGTGGTAACTTGGCAGTGTTAGGGTAATGGTTGGACTTGATCTTAATGGTCCCTTCCAACCAAAACGATTCTATGATTCTATGACAGAGGGTCCATGTTCAACACACAGAAACACACTGACACCCCACGGTTACGTATAGTGAGTTTAAGCAGTCGGGCAGAGGGATTCAAATCTACCTCCGGCCACAGCACTGCCACCATGAAGTGTGTTGGACATCTCAGAAGTCAAGAAGACTTGAGGGGCCAGCTGAGGCAGCCAGATAGCTGGTTATGGGCCCTGGCGGGACAGCGGGATGGGAAGGTCCATGCTGGGAGAGGGCTCAGAGCCGTGCCTCCTGCAGCTTTTGCAGGTACCAACCCAATCTTTAGCTCCTGACGAGGTCCCCACCGGTGTTGGTGTTTTGGGAGCTGTCAGACAGGCAGGGTTATGGTGGGGTGTCACGGCTGGGAGCCGGGCAGAGGCCGGTGAGCCCGTGGCAGGAAAGCCTCTGGCGAGCAGAGGGTGCTCGGCCACCGCCATTGCCAGGCTGGGGCCAGCCCGCAGGGTGCTGAGCCTCACACGGGTTATCTCATATTGCCGAAACAGGGCAAGGGCTGACCTACGGCCCTTCACAAAGTCCCATCTACAGGTATCTCTGTCTGAGCCTCTTGCGAATTGGCGCCGTTTCTTGGGGGTGCACAGACACAAATGGCTCAGTCTTGCAGGCAAAAAAAAAATAAAATAAAGAAATCGAACATTAAAGGTCTGGACTCTTCTCCCTGCCAGCTGAAATGGTGAAACTAGGAGAGGGGAAGAAGTACAAACTGCAGATTTTAACTGTTATCTCCTAATACAAGAACCCGGTTGTACACCGGGTGGTGAACATGTTTTCTGCTTTTCTCTGGCATGCAAATGCAACAGTGCCGAGAAACGTCAGTTAACATGACAACTGAAACCCGCGGCCTGTGGTTCTCAGCTTTTTTTGTTTCCTTTTTCTTTTCACTCTGCATTTCTTTCTCTCGCCCTCATCCTACAAGCCCTCTGTCAGCCTGTCAGGCTCAGACAAGTCACCGGGGCTGCAGCGGGAGCAGCACTTCCAGGTTACGACAGCGGCAACCGTTTAGCAGTTGTACAGTATCACGGCAAGCAACACGCTGAAACCTTCCTTGCCCACCTCCCCGGCCCCCCTCTTTGTACCACGCGTCCCCCCTTTAGCCCGGCGGTGCCTGTGCAGGATCCGCGTGTCGGCACTTTTGCTTGTTGAGGGTGGAGGCACCCTCCTGTCCCCTTGGGAGGTGGCTTGTGGGGCTGCTTTGGGTCAACCAAAAGGAGCCCAGTGACGCCTCGCCTCCGAACATGTCCCTGGAGAAGGGTCCCAGGAAAGCTGGTAGGTGCATTCTCAGACCAAATGGGCAAAATACTGAACAAGGCCAGTTTTTAAGCTCTTGGCACTTTTTGTGATCTAAAAAAACTGGAATTCATTATTGTTACTGTTGCTGTTGATGGTAATAAAAGTAGGTCCTGATGCAGCATCCCCTGTGCAGATCAAACCCACGTTTGTCCCAGAAGTAGGACTCCTCTGCCGTGAGAGATGCTGGATGTGCAATTAGATCTTCATCCAGTCGAAACTTGTTTTCTGAGAGTCACTCCCCCCAAAAGAGTGAAGAACAGCAAAAGAAAGAGCAGCAGCTGCTCCTTCTCAGTTCATTTAGGGCACAGCTCTTCTTGTAAATGGCAAAGAGTCTTCACACTGAAGACCAAATAGCAAGGGAGCTCTGGATGTGTTTAAATAAAGCTAGGTTTAATTAGAGCTGTTCAAAAATTAAATGCAGAAACAGAGTGTATTTATGTTTGCACTCAAAAATATATTAGATACTCAGGCAGATCTAGGTCAGCACAGCTCAAGTAAAATTACTGGGAAACGCAGCGTGTGGGAAAGTATTCAGTTTTGCCTGTTCCATGCAAGCGAGTTAACTCTTACAAGTGCTGCAATACCCACACCCACAACACGGGCCTTCAGTATTGCGATGCGGCACAGCCGATATGCCAATAATTCAGAAACCTTGAATTATTCATACCACAGATTCTGGCTTGTTTTGCATTTTGGTTTGGTTTCTTTCTCTATGCTTATTTGCGTCTCCTTCATAGCTACCACAATGCATCTTCCTGCATCGTCACGAGATCCAGAAACATTTTCCTTTTCTTTGATTAAAGCTGAGATCTTGCTATAATCATATGACTCAGAGTGCCATAGGTCTGAGAAAAACACCCGATGTCTGAGCTGAGCCTTGAGATAAATCCCCATATATTGGCAACTCCAAGTTGCATTGCTAAGCTGTTATATACTAAAAAGTAAAAAAAAAAAAGCAAAAAAAAAGGTATTTTGTTTCCTGAGAAATACTCAGGCTTTTGATTATGCCTCCTGTCTTCCAAGCACCAGTCTGCAGGTCTAGACTCTGTCTAAGGAAGCCAAGCTGTTTACCCCTGACTCACTGTTTATGTGGATCGCCCTGTTTTGGTGAGGTCGGGCCCAGCCATGGATGGCGTTGCACAAGCCTGGCGGCACGGCACGGCACGGACAGGAGTTCGGAGGCACCACAGATGCAAGGGCTGGGGAAGGTCAAGTGTTTTGCATGGACAGGCTTTAGGATAGCTGGGCTTGAGGTGAGGCCCCACGAGTGCTGCAGGGCAGGGGAGATCTCTCTCCTGTGGGCCCAAGAGACCCCTCCTTCTGCTGGCAAAAGAGGGAGGGTCTGCGTTCTGAAGGAATTGGGGCAACAGTGTAAATTCCAGGAGTTGTCGAAATTCCAGATTTTCGTGCCAAGACATCTCGACATTTTCTAATATCGTTTCAGAGTGAATCAGCAAAAAGCCAACAGCAGTCCTCATCCTTAATTTGGCCTCGCTTGAAATGAAACACTTAACTCACAGAAATTATAACAGAGCTAAAGGAGCTATTTGAATGGACTCTTAGGATATAAAAAAAAAGCAAACTTTTGTTCCCGCAAAGCACCTTGGTTCTTCTGCCTGGCAACTATTTCAAAGGGGAACTGCGTTCTCAGAAATTTTTTGGACAATTCCAGTAAATACCTAACACTTGATTCCGTGAAGAGCAGCGCCGCAGGAAGCGGGTGTTGGAGGCATCCCACGTTTACGTTCCGGGCTTCCGTCTCTCGCCCGGCTACTGGTCCAGCCCCACACAGGCCAGTGGCTTCCAGCTCCCTTTGCCCTGCCCCGCCCCGCACTGCTCAGCACCCGGCTGCGGTTTGCACTGTCATCTGCTGACCCCGGTATGACACGCCGCTGACGTCCACAGTTTCACGGGCCTTATTTGTCTTTCCCATCCCACCTAATTCCAGAAATACACCAGTGGCAGCATGGAACGTGCCGCCTTCGGCCCAGATCTGAACCCTTGACTGGGGTGGTGGGGGTGGCTTCTGGCCTCCTCTTGCAGCCTGCCGCTAGCCCCCGCGGCCTTGAGTGGCCTCGGGCACAAGGGAGACCACCCCGAGGTCTGCCAGCACCGCCAAAAAGCAACGCCATGCCACGCAAAGCAAGGCAGAGCGGGTCTGCGCGGCGCAGGGTGACGCCGGGCAGGGCAGGGTAAGGCACCGCAGGGCCATGCCGTCCGGATGCCCCCTCCTCTGGGCGGCGGGAAGGCGGAGGGGTGGCCCCGCGCCGGGGCTGCGGCCTCTCTCCCCCCTCCCCCGGCCGCCGCCGCCGCCCCGCCGGGAAACGGGTCACCCCGCGTTTGCACAACCCGCCCGGCCCCGCCCCCACGTGCCCCCGCGGGGGCCCCGCCCCGGCATGCAAATCAGCCGGGCGGCCGGCGGCCAATGGGGAGGCGCCCTCCGCCGTTGTATTTATAGACGCTATTTAAAGAGCCCCTGGGAGTCTCCAGCGCGGCGCAGGGCGGTGGATGGGGCGCGGGAGGGCACGTGCGCCCGGAGGGCCGGCCGTTGGACGCGCGAGCCCAACCGCCGCCTGAGGCTGGGGGCCGGCTGTGGGGGGGAGGGGGAGCGGCCGCGGCCGCGGCCGGGCCCCGCTGAGGAAAGGGGCCCGCTCTCGCCGCCGCCGCCACGGCCGCCGTGCGGCGGGGAAGGAGAGGTCCCTCGTTTTCAGCTCGGCCTGGCGAATGGTGGCATGCGTCTGCGGACGGAAAGTTAAAATGCAGGGCTCGCCAAAGGCAGTTTTAAGTCAAAAGCTAACGGTTTTTTGGAGCGGTTCAGGTGGTTTTGCTTTCAAATCATGCTCTTCGGCCAAGAATTTGGAGATGCAAAAATCTTTTTTGCTGCTCTACTCCGTATCCCCTAAAAAAAAAAAGGTCTCTTTACTGGAGGTTGTTGTGTGGTGAGAGCTGGAAGGGAGATGTAAGACTATTAGGGCTGATGGAGGTTTCCCGGCGTCTCTGTCTGTTCCGGGCTGTAAGGTGTTAACAGAGCGGTAGGATTTTGTAATCGCTCTGCACTGAAATAAATGACTAAGGTAAGCGAGCTGCAGTCGTGATTTGAACCCGATCTTGCAAACTTGCTCTTACACAAATCATCTCTGAGGAACTGGCACCCGAGGAATTTTCTGTCAAAACTTGGACGTGAGAAGAACAGCAGCTTATCTCCATAAGGAATGCACCCCCAGGCCCCGTTATGCGGCATTTGATACATAGCTTGCAGTTCCACTGAAATCAATAGCGTTTTTCCCCTTCACTTGGAGACTAAGCCTTCTATTTCTATGCGTATGTGCCTTCCTACAAATCCTCACATCCAGTTGATACCTGGCGCCCCTCTCACCTTCCTGTAATACTGTTGAGTACGGACCCTGTAATAAGAATTGCAAATGTCTCTACTCCCGCTCTAAAGAAAACATCCACAATGTGTGCTTGGTTACTCTGCTAATGCGTAATTGAGAGAAGGATGGGGATAGGAACTGCTCCAGCTCTCGCTGTTTGGCTCACCAGAGGCAGACCTATAGGTTTCCCACTGGCTTTTCTTTTGTTAGGATTTGCCTCAAACCAGGCAAAGAAGGAAAAAACCCAAATAAACAACCCCAAAGTTTTAAAAAAAACTCCACAACAGCCCCAAAGCCTGCTGCTGTGCCGACAGTTGACTGAGTGACTGCAGGGCTTCAAATAGCCTCAAATACACGCTGCTAGTCCCTAGCAAGTGGTTTACTTAGATGGTACTGTAAGTGCACAGACTGACTTGACCCCTGTTTTATTAGAGCAATGGCAGTAGTTTCCAGGATAAAACCTAAATGGATCTGGGAAAGAGAGAGACATTGCAAGTAAATCAGTAAAAAGGACAACAGATTACTCATTCTTGTGTTGCATTTAAAACTATAACCAATGCCCATTCAATCAGTGAAGAGACTTACTGATTCTAGTAGGATTTGGGTCAGGCCATTGAAGAAGCTGTGTGCTAAAATATTGTGATGAGTTAGTGCATTTTACAAGGGCTTTTTTAAATGCTTAAGCTGCCCAATTTTCTTTTTTGTTAAGGATCTCATCACTGCCACTGTAGGAGAGAGGAAGAAATGAATTTTGTAGATGAAATGTGCTTCAAGTGAGCTGTTTTTGGTTGGTTGGGGTTTTTCTCCAATTTTTCTAACTGCACTTCAGTTGGCATCTACTTGAAAAATGACTGCAATGTTTACATTCAGTTTTAAACTGTAGGTTTTAATACCCTCTGCAGTTTAATCAAATTAATATAGTAAAATTTACATAGTGAACTGCTTGACCGCTTTAGTGTATGAAGTTGACTAGGCCAGCAATTCTCCACCTTCTTCATGCTCTGAATTATATTTCATAATAAATGAAAGCACAAAGCAACCGGATCCATAAAGAGTGGAGTTAAACTAGTTGTGAAGCCTCGCCGGCAAATACCATCTGCATAGTCAGATTGGTCAGTAATACAAAGGATTCCCAGTTCCCCACCTCTCTAGTTAGTATGTACAAAGAAATGAACTGCTTTCAAATTTAAAATGACCAGATATCAGCGGGGAGGAAGGAAGGAAGGAGGCTTTTTGCACATCCCAGTTTAAATGTGATGGAGCTGGGCAGCAAGGAACAGACACGCATACCAGTCCCCCGTGGCTGCTGAGCAGAAGGCTTTTGTTCTGCAGGGCAAGATCAGGTGGAGAGGCAGGCAGAGTGCTGGCAGAAGGGAGGAAAGCAAGCTCCATCTGTGACAGTGCAGCTTGTGAGAGTAAGCGGCTTTCTGCAAGGCTTGTGCTGAAATTTAACAGCCCCTGGTGTGTTCTGGCAGGGACTTATACTTGTGGGTGAGCTGCCTGAACTGGGGATTGATGCTGAAACCCCTCTGTCCTTCTCCCAGGTACTCACCTGTGTGTGTGTGTGTGGCTACCTGATGTTCCTGGAGAGGGGAAAAGGGGATGCACTACCTGTTTTGGAGGCCACAAGCCACTAGCTAGATGCAGGATGAGGCTGGGCAGCACAACAAAGACATTTTTGTACCAGAATTGACATGTTTGCTTTTCCAGCATGGTTATTTCAGTGAGGCTGCAGGAAGATGTCATTTTTCACATACGGCTTTCTGGCTGTTTGTAATTGTCTCCTGGCTGAAGACTGCTGTTCCCATCGAGCTGCTGGTCTGTGGGAGCACATCCTAATTCTTTTCAGGCAAAAATCAGGCAAACTGGTTTTAATAGTTGCAATAGTCGGTCTGAGCTCATCTGAAGTGAAAGGAGGAGGGCTCGCTGGAACTGCTCCATAGGCAGTTGGATGAGGCCAACATCCAGCAGAGGGGCTCAGGGTGGTAACAGATTTTACTGACACAGCCAGATTCAGAAGATGACATAAGTTCACAGCCAAAAAAAAATCACCTCTAGATCCAAAATACATCATACCCTTACAAAAAGCAGTATTCAAACCTTTTTTAGACTATCACTCAGACTACTTTAATGTACTTTTTGCTGAATTTTTCTGCCTGTAAGTTTCGCTAGTCTTCGGATCTATATACCAACTTGAGTCATGTCTATCAGTAGTGGATCTGAGGGCATTTGAGCATGTGAAAAGGAGTCAGGGTACAAAAACTGGACTTTGAATTCTGGAGTTCGTCTCGCCATCTGCCTGACAGCATCAAGGAATCACAGGAGTAAGGGCATGCTGAGCAGGATCCCCCAGGAAACATAAACCCAGTGGAGTTGTTGAGGAAGGTGGTTGTATTTTTCTCTTATGCTAGAAACCTGAACAGGGTTTGGTTTTTTTAGCTGAAAGAAGTACACTCCAAAGGAACATTGCGAGAATGGGTTTTGGCCTTCTGGAGATAGCCCTAAATGTGTCTCTCAATGCAGTCTTTTCTCTTCTTCCCTTCTCTCTGTCTTGTTAATTATTAATCCAGTGTGTTGAGAGCTACATTCTTCTGAGCGACTCCTCCCATGTTTCCAACCTGGGCAACTTGTGTTGCATTATTAGTCTCTGGACTAAAATTGCTCCTTCATAAAATATTGTAATCTGGCAAGGAACCCAGGCAGCAGAGTGTACAGAAGGTGTGTCATCCAGGCCTTGTGGCATGTTACGAGAACTGCCTTGCTTATCCATTATGCTGCTTGCTTAAATGACCTCTGCAGCGTTCAGCAAAATGGCCTCAGGTTGTTGTGGACTTTGTGGTCTTTTTAGCACATACAATTAATCAGGAGGGAAAAATAAATCTAACATCAGAATGAGTATTTTACTGGAACCGAATTGCAATTTAGAGTGCATAATTTAACACTTCGGGGAGTGGACGTTCTCTGCTTACTTGAAATAATTTAGAGGCGGTTTTGAAATAGAACACATTTGTGTAAACACGTCTTGGGATTAAAGATCTCATATTTAGTTTCCTCCAACATTACGTCTGTCTATAGGATGTGCCATGCAGTAAAGTCTAAGCTCTGCTCTGCAAACTGTTCCTCTTACGAATAGACTCAAAATAGTCCTCCTGGCATAATTTCATCCCCCCCCCCAATAAGGGACTGTAGGCTAAAACCCAATGCAGAGTAATTCTGTGCCTCTTTTATAGATGGGAAGACAGGAGAAGTTTGGCTGAAAGTGGCCTTGAGCTCGCGGTTCACATTTTTCAGTACTTAGCAAGGAAAGCAGCTGTTTCAACACATGGATTTCCCCAAAACTGCAACCCTCAGAGTTACAGATTGATTTTGAAAGCTGTCCCAAAGTTACCTGATTAATCTGTGGCAGACCTGAGTGTATGTGTATATCTCAAAGGCCAAGTATATAGTTCATTCTGTGTTTTCTCTCCTGCATTAGTAATGCAGCCCAATTTACAGGCCCTTAGTGAGAGATCCCACACTGACAAAGTTGATAATACTTTTTGGTATGAAATTTGCATGAAATGTAGCGTGAAATTTGCAAATATCTTCAGGCCCATTGACGTGTGCTATTTACAAACAGCTTTGTATTGCTCTTCTTTCTCATTTTTTCTGAGAGTAGGGAGCTTATTTGGGATCAGATGTTGTTAACCTAACCCTTTGAAAAGATCACCAATTGTGTTCAAGGGCTAAAGGATCTCTCAGCACGTACCACCGCAGCAGGATCTGAATCTTGGGCAACAAGCATTAGTGATGGGATTTAGGGATCCCTTTTTGCTGTGTGACATTTATGCAGCTAAGAATAGGCAGTTGTAATAAGTTTCCCATATATGCTTTCAATATCAGTAAACAAAAGGTCTCTCAAGTAAATGAGCAACAGTGTTTTTGGTTAATGCATTTTTAAAGCTAGGGCTCATTTATTTTACAGTTAAATAAAACCTGTTGGGTAGGTTAGGGTGTAGGTTGCCACACTTCAAACTACAGTAACTTACACTCCATTGCCAGTGGCCTGAGCATTTACCTTCACCGGTGTTATCTGTAAAAGAGCAGAAGTTTTGAATTTCTCCAGGACAAGGAACCTCCTTGGTCAGTACAAAAGTGCATTTTCGGGTGTATGAGTCACACATGTTTTCTGCAGTGTCAAGTGGCACCCTGATTGTGCCCATTGCATGAATGGAGTGGTGCTGCCTTACCCTGGTGGGCCTTTTGTGTTGGCGACTTGGAGCTATGCGCAGAAAGCAAGAACCAGTGAGTTCATTCACTGGGTGAGGCTGAGGGTTATACCTGATAAATGGTTTAGGGGCCAAACTAGTGTTTAAATGGAACTGAAGGGGCACCATTCTAAGACTGTCACCTAAAAGTCCCTTGTTCAGCTGCCACTGAACTCTAGAGCTGTCTGCACTCACGTCCCACTGCCCTGTTTGACTGTGCAGTGTCTGGCACCTGGGGTTCTGCCTCGGGCACTTGAGCTATCCTGGCCCTGCCCCCAGCCGGGCACAGCTGAGCAGGGTGTCCACAGGAGGCAGCCCCTCACCTAGCTCGCTCTGGGGCTGCTTGGGAGGCAGCCTCAACTCATGGCCAGCACTTGTTGAGAGAGTCACGGTGTTTTAGTCACCTCCATCAACCCTGCAGAGGGGATATAATACCCAGTGGTTAAAGCACCTGCACAGAGATGAGACACGGGGTGGTGTTATGCCCTCTCAGCCAAAGGAGGTTCAAAACTGTATCTCCTCTTCCCAGGAATGTGCTCTTACCCCTGTAATATCAGATATTCTGAATAAGAGCCCTCTTTTCCTCCTCTTCTGAAGGCCCCAGGAGCTTGATTTTTTACTCCAAATTTCGTAATGTTCCTTTTGCAGACAGGTAAGCAGTTTAGCTGTCGGACTTGGCATTTCTTGTCCTATTCCAGGATACAGAACAGGCCCCTGAGGATGAGGCATGTGAGACTTCCATTGGACCCAGCTCTCTGCATTTTAATTTGATGTCTTGAAGCTGAATCACTGTTGGTCAGTGGAAACCTGCCATTCTGAAGCCTGAACCTGATAACTTGCTTATAGGGTTATGCAGTCAGGTTCCTGGTTCATCAGATAAGGCTAACCTTATTTTCCTGTTGATCATCTAAGCAAGAACTTTCAGTCAGCTGTGTTCAGGGTACAGGATATTTAGGACTGCAGCAAGGCATGTTGCTGTCTGGGGCAGCATAGTTAATTCAGCAATCCCCTGCTCCTTGGAGGCTCCCTGCAGGGTCTCCCACTGATCTCCAAATTCATGAGGGCCTGCTGTGTTTTGTTCTTTTCCACATTTTGTGCCTCTGTTGGAGGAACATCCAGAGCTGGCTTGCTTGCTTTCTGCCCCACCCTTGGTACAGCCCTGAATGTACTAGTGACCCTGTGGTTCCTGGAGAGCCCCGGAATGGAAGGAGAGCATTGATTTTGGCTGTAAGTGATCAAAACTGGGATTTTTTAAAACTGGTATCAGAACTGCCACTAGTAATAGTTGCTTTAGGGGGTTGGTTGCTTGGTTGTAAAGCATGTTAGAATTTTGCCAAGAATTAATTTGTCCAAGTGTTCTCACTAAACCTCACAACTGACAGAAAAACACCACCAGTACAAACTCTAGTTTAGTCTGGCAAGCTGTTGTTACTAGTCAGGGGAAAGGTACTTCTGCAAAGCAGACAAAAGCTGCATTAAGCTACCTGCATGAAGTGGCACACAGAGAAAGAAGAGCACGTTTTACAGAGTAGGGAAGTGTTACGTCTGTAACAGCAGCTAACTTGTGAGATTGACTGAATACCTTGAAGACTCTTCACTTGCCTGGCTGGGTTGGGTGCATGCACTTGGAGCATGAATTCTTGCACAGTCAAATCTGAAATTAATTTTCTGCAAGTGCTTACTTGTACAACTGAGAAAGTGCACTGACTGAACACTTTTGCCCAGGTGCCTCAAGTGCTTGCAGAAGCCTAGCACAAAAAAGCTGTGAAGACTGACAAAAAGATTAACTGAACAAACTGAATATATTACAATACTTGTATTTTCCCCTCAGCTGCCGCTTTAACAACACCTTGTAGCTGGCATTTGCATGAAAGACGCACAGGCAAGGAATACAGAAACAAAACCACAGCAGTTACTGACTGGTTCAGTAAACAGTTCACACATACAAAAAGTTAAGGCTAACGTTTTCACAAGGACAGCTGCAGTTCTGTAATGTGTTACCCCTCATCAAACTGTGAAGTAATAAGAAAATGATATGCTGACAGTTCCTCCTGTCATTATCTCATAACTCTTGGGCTTTATTGCTGCACTGTTGCAGGTTTACTGTGTCATCTTGGGCAAGGGATTTGAGCCTGTGGTGCCTCAGTTTCCCCTGCTGCAAAACGGAAGCAACACCTACTGCACAGGGGTGATTTGGCCTTGGGAAGTAGCTTGCAAAAGCAATTTGGGAGTCTTCGTTGAAAGAGCCCACCTGTAAGATTGCAAAATGTTATTCCACAGGTTGTTTCTAAAAAGACCATAATGAAAAATCAGCCTTATTTCTTTCAGTCTAGACATGAGCCCAAGGTTCTGGCCATTGTCCATTGTCTCTGTAAAATGTACAATGTGGTATGTGAGGTGTTGCTGAAAATATATCTGCTGCCACATTTTCTGTACAGCCATGGCCATTAACAGCTAGTTCATTAGCACACAGGCTCTCACATCTGTAGTATAAGACACGGTGTACTTAGTGTGTCTTTTACTTGGTTCACTTTGTATCACAGTATACATGGAGCTGACTTTTCCTCCCTTCCTTCCTTCCTTCCTTCCTTCCTTCCTTCCTTCCTTCCTTCCTTCCTTCCTTCCTTCCTTCCTTCCTTCCGTCCCGTCCAGTCCGTCCATCCATCCATCCATCCATGCAATGAATGTAGTTTTGGTGGGGCAGGGACCTGTTTCTGAGTTCATTGGATGCTTTCATTCGATACATGTAAAAAGTGTTGGAAATGTTAAATGCTTCAGTTAATATTGAAATACTGGGGGTTTTTTTGGGAATTACCAAAATAAAATAATAGCAAGACTTAGGACTCTGGAAGCAAAAATCTGTCCTTTTTTGAGATTTTTAAAAAAAGGTTTATTTGGTCTAAATTGAAAGTGTTGGGGTTTTTTCCCATATCCATGCAGAAGAAAAATGAAAAAATTAAAAAGGCATGCTAATCATTGTGAGGCATTATAAAGTGAAAATGTACTTATGCTGATGGTAAGAGAAATCAGAGTCTGAAAATAAGAGCTAATTCAAACCAGAACCTGAGATCCAAACACTGAATGCTTTTGAGGAATTCTGAAATCTAAACATTGGTACTGCAGACTTTTAAAAATAAGGCAGAACCATATGAAATGTCAGAAACTGAGATTGTTTTTTATCATTTGGCTCTGTGTTCTTTAAGCCTTTGTCCTTTGTTGTCTTTTCAGTAGCTATAGTGGCCACTTAGGCACTCTCTTCCTTCCAAAGAGATTCTATGGAAGTCAAAAAAATGGGGGGGCCTACTCTGTCAGTAAAAAAATTTCCACTGAATTTCTGTCATGTGGTGACAACGCTGTTTCACTCAGCGATACTGTCTTCTGCTATGTCGTGGGTGGTCAGTCTGCTTGGAGTGATTTTGTCGGATGGCAATATGATAGGCTTTGATGTGGCCTGCACCGGGATGTATTACCACCCTGGCTTTGAGAAGTGTCAGTGGAAGGAGATTTTGATTAGTTGCTATTATTTATGGAGTCATTATTTCAGAGTACCCACTAGAATATTGAAAAAAAAAACCCACCGTTTTGACCAAATTGTGAAAAACCTGCTGTATTACTGAGGTTTTGGAGAATTGCGGATGTGATTTATCTTTTGTTAAATGCTCTTTTACTTATCATATTATCTTGTGGTTTTATAGATAGCCTAGTCTCTACTTTTATTTGTGCCAGACCTTATCTATAGCTTTTCATGTGTTTCAGTTTTAAATGGAGACAGTAGCAAATGGAGGGTATGGCACATCTTTCTTTTGTTGCTGACTTTTAAAAAGCATAATTTAGCCATGATGAGAGAGAACATCATAGAAAAGTTCTCTCACGGGAACTTCAAAGTCTTTCTAGCACCCTGTGGCATTCTCTCCTGTGGTTTATTTTGGGGGTGAACATTGGGAAAATGCCTTTGGAGGCTTTGTTAAAGTTTTGATAGCTAAAAAGAGAATGGATGTTTGACTTCAGGGTGGAAATGAGAAACAAAGAGACACGTTCAGCCCTCCCCAACACTGTGACCCTTTAATGCCTGTGAAGCTGTTCAAAGGGGACATCATGGTAGAACTGGCTTTCTTTGGAGTTCCATGCTGCAAGAGAAAGTAAAGCAGTCATCGGCTGCCTGAGGTCCTTCTGTCTTGCTCCCAACATGGGTACATGCCAAGCATGGAGAGGGTGAACAGGGCAGAGGTTACACTGAGAGTGTTTGTCTAATGCTTTAGATATAATCCTCCAGCTGTTTTAATTTATGCTGAACACAGGGCTGGTCCTGTGAAAAGCCAAACATTAGAGGCCACCATGGTGGTCTAGAATAAGGGAGGTGCCTTGACGTAGAGTGTGATACAAACCTGGAACAAATCATATGAAATCCTTTCATCTCTTTGAGCTTAACATGAAGGTATTAAGGGTGAAACTGATGGCATTAAACCCCTTTCTGCTTTCTTAGTTGCAGAGCAGGCTGTTTACAGCAAAGATTATAACCGTGGAAAATCGATTCAGGGAGCATTGACCTTGAATCACACTGCATTACTCCACTGAAGTCATAGTAGGACCATTAGAACTGAGAACTGAGTGTGCGTGTTTTCAGTGCCGCACAGGACATAAAACAGACTTTGCCTACCCAAAAGGAATTGTCAGGATAGATGCATTTTAGAGCTAAATTTCCTAGTTAATACAGAACCAGACTGTAGTCACACACATATTTTTGACAGCTTATATTATGTAACTTGGAAGCACTAAGATATACCAGATGATGTGCTCTCCTTTGGTGATGTAGCAGAAAATGGCTTTTCCAGGGAGAGCTGCGCTGGAAAGAAGTGGTTTGTTCCCACATAGCCACACAGAAACTTCTACTCTCCTGTAACTACGCTGGCTTCATTTTTAATTGCAGACCAGAACAAAGACTTAGCACTTTCACAATTAGCAGTTGTAAATAGACATGATGTAAGGACTAACTTCTACTCACATAAAGTTCTATTTTATGCCTAATTTACATGTGTAAGCGCCTGTGTAATTGCATGTACAGGCTGAGAAAGTAAATGAGCACATGCTTCTTAAAACCCATCCAATAAGGTAAATTTTCTTCCCCCTCTTCCTTTGGAATGAGAGTGTGAGTCTCTTCACTGGGATTTCAACAGGATGTGCCTGAGCCCTCAGAGGTTAGCACCACAGCTGCTAATGTTTCCTAGGTAGCCTGGTGTAGTTGGAGTGGATGGTTATAAAGCTCAGGGATACTCTGGTCTGCATTGACTCTCCTGTCCTAGAAAGGAGTTGCTAAAACTGCAAAGGTTATGCCATCATGCTGATGGTGAAGTAGGTGAGCTCTGTAACCTTGACTTTGAGGCAAACCCTTGCCAGTTCTTTGGATATCAGCAATGTTGGATACGTCTCTTCAGTCTAATTGTTTTTTAGTTTTTGCTGCTCTTGTTATTGTTGCTTTATAGAAAGGAGTTCTAGGAGCTGCAGTTCTAGATTCAAGTTCCCCTTTTTTTTCTTAGTTCAGAATAAAGTGCATTTTTCAACCATGGTAGGTGGAAGAGTAGAGAACAAAATGGGTCAATATATTTAAATGTAGGAGATGAAACACTGGATTCTTTGTCTGTGTGATATTCCATGAGGGGAGAAATACTTTTGTTAGGTATGAAAGATGGTACTAATGAAGGTGAGGATGATGCTGCAGGGCAGGAGACTGATCTGGTCTCCAAATATTTAGCAGTACTATGGAAACAGCAGTACTATGAAAGTTAGCAATGAAGGGTTTCTGAGAGACAATTAAATGAATGTACAAAACTTTGGAAAGTAAAGAAAAGGAAAAGTCGTTCTTGAGGAAGACCTCATTAGGAGATATAAGAAAGCTGCCTTCTGTTCTGCCAAGAGCAAACACAATTTAGGTGGAACTGCACGACAGCAGGAATACATGTGCATGGTGTGAATGGTGCCCCTGTAGCTTTTCTATTTCCTTGTGAATCTGCCCCTGGCTAGGAGGTGCAGTCTTTGGCTCCACCATAATAACCGAGAACACATGGGCAAGAACTGTAGTCAGTGCAAAATTTCACTTAAGTCACTGATGTCTTGTAGGTGTAAGAGGTTGCTTGCCTACTTTTGATTGCAGGATCTGAGCCTTAGCTAGCAAAAATTCTTCTGAATTGCTGCTCCTGGAATCTGTTATTTCTCAATCTTTCAAACATGCTAGAACTTGGCTGGCAACATACTATTTTTGCTGGGCAGGAGCACATAAAACTTTAATAGAAACCTCTTTGATCAAACTGATCACTTGATTAGATTGTCTCCCAGGGAAATCATTTGGTGTAATAATCATGGTGAATGGAAGTGTGTCTTGCTTCACCAAAACAGGATTGTTCTGCTGCAGAACTGCTCACTGGTGGGACTCTTTGATCAGTGTTCAAGGATTACACTAATGGAAGTTAGCTGGTGTGTAACCAGGTGTTGAGTAGATATTACACTCTCAAGTACATTTTTGGTGAGGGAATGAAGAAATTAAGATGAAATGTGAGTCTGTATTTTTGTGCTTGTCTTTTGAGTAGTCACGGGGCTCTCCTGCAACTTCTAGAAAATCTAACCTCTGAAATGGTTTCCCTCTGAAATATCTGAAGTAATACACCCAGCAGAGATAAACAGGGAGTATGGGAGGCAGTGGGAAGTTAGAGCAGGTGACCTGGTTTCTATTTGCAGCTCAGACACTGATTTTCATGTGCATTTAAGAAGTTTACATACAACTTCCTGTGCCTTACATTTCTATACAATAGGGATAATAGTATTTCCTTTATTTAAAAATAGTGATCTGTAATCCTTGGGCAATGTGCTGTTGCAGTTGAAAGTACTGTGTATGCACATTAACCTGTATAGCTCCCTTGTGATAGGATGTATACTCTTCCCTGTATTTTGGATGGGCTAAGTGATCTGGTACTCCTTCAACCAAGGTATAGTCAGGCTTCCCCAGCCCAGGTTCCTCTTGGTTTGAAGGGCAGGAAACCAGTCCAACAGGGGTTAACGTAGTGATGACCTTTGCAGCTGGTCTCCAGCTGCTGGTCCCAGCTGCCAGCTGCAAAGAAGGGAAGGGGCTGGAGAGAAGTGCCACTAGTCCAAAGGTAGGAAAGGCTCCGTGTTGCAGAAATTAAAGGTCTTAATGCTCATTTGCCTCCTGAGAAGCCCATTGTACTTCATTTTCCTCCTTGCTCCCTAGGAAAAGAGCCCTTTCTAAACTCAAAGGTATCCTGGAAAAGATAGAGACCATCCTCTGTAATGAGAGCGAACAAAGCACAGACTGTGCAGAAGAAGTGCCTGAATATGAACTAACTTCCCACATTGAAGAATCACCTATGCCTGACATAGCCTTGGATTGGCTCTGATTTCAGTCTAAGCTAAAATGGGTGGTCTTTGTCCCAATTTAACTTCCATTCACTGAAACGGAAGCTTTTTTTTCCTGGGGACAACGGAGATAGTTCTTCCACAAATCTGTATTTTTTCAGACATGTTTCAGTATGGGGTGCAGAGAGAAGCTTAATTGATTTGTGTAAAGTCTAGGAGTCATAAACTCTAAAAAATGTTCCAGAAATAGTATCATTACCCATTTTTACTGTCAAACCTTGTTTCCTTAGAGACCTAGAGGGCTGACAGCCTCTCTTTTATGTGACATTCGGTTTTTACATCTCTACCCAAAGATCTGAAAACAGACTATATGTTCACTGTAATTATGAGTCAACCTTTACTGGTGGTGACTCAAATATGCAACTCTGGCACCTGTTTCATGTCTGTCTGGGTTTTGGATAACACTGACAGTGGCACATAGAGCAAAGGTAAACATGAGTGGGTTCCTTCCCAGAAGCTATTTGCTCAATGCATTGGATGATAAAGAATAAAAGCTGCTATAAAAAGGTGCTTACAAAATTGCAGCTGTAATAGTGGGGCATTGTAGAGGGTGTCTTATATTACTTGCTTCATAGAGGGAGCGGCCTTAGGACTGGATACCGGTGACTCTAACACTTCTTTTGGCGTCTTATTTTGCCTGTTCTATGCACATTCAGGGTGGAGGAGAAGGGAGAATTTAGTTAGCTAATTGTATTAACACTAGTGAGGCACCTTGTGGATGAAAAGTGCTATTTAAGTGTTCAATATTACTATTATCAAGGGAAAAAAATTACTCAGGAGAGGAAACTGTTCTGCATCTTGCCCAGTCATGCAACTGCAGACATGTGCAGGGGAGGAAAATCAAGGCACCACATTATGCTTGTAAACAAGGAGGTATCAAGTGTTAAATTTAGGTACATAATGCTGGTTTTAATTTAACTTGGCAAATTTATGATACCAGCATATACACCTGCAAATAACACCCCAAACCCAGAATTGGTTGCTCAGCTTTCCCGTGTATATTATTGTCTAAAGTAATTAATTGTGGTTGCGTGAAATCTCGGTCAGGAGCCTGCACTGCACGAAACAGTCCTGCATACGTATCTGTCTTAAGTACGGTTGCCAATGTGCACATTCATGTGAAAAATAAGTTCAAGTGTAGGGAAATGCTCCTCACTGAGTATTGCACTTGGTCCTGTCAGGTGAGAAAAGGTATTTTGCATCTCCTCAGGGACAGTTGTGACACATCAGGTCTAGCAAAGGCATTAGTATGTCCAAAAAAGATACAGTTTCAGGAGCTGAGGTTTGAAACCAATTCTTTAAGAAGAGGTAATGGTTGGAAGCAGAGCCAAGATGGGAGAAGTGTGAGATATGAATCTGAGAAAGTCCCAAGAGAACCCCCAAACAAAGGTAAAACTACAGAACTGGTGTGATTCCACCACCTGCAGATATCTTGTGCACATTCCTGAGGGCAGATGTGCGCGCAAGGATGAGTCCTAACCCTGTGGGTTAAGAGGGGATCTACAGTTTATCAGCTTATGGGGGAAGGGCGAAGAGGAGGATGATCTAAGGATTTAATCATGGGATAAATGATTTTCTTTCTGTCTTCTTTGTCACCTCTGCCTTTGTAAATCCTTACAACGTTATGTATTTTGGATTTTATACATAAATGCTCTTATTTGCTTTTACTTTACTATGGCTTATGTTAAAGGCAATTGCAAGGTGGGGTCTACCATCAATATATACCCTACCTGCATGAGTGGCAGGCTTAAAATCAGGATACTAGAATACTGTCACTGTGCCCAACAGCTCAGAACCTTTCTGCAGGACATCCAGAAGCTCTCCAGTGTATCTCCAGTAATCCATATGGGCCTGTTTATATATCAGGAGTCCATGTACAAGTGTTTTCTGGTGGCTGGCATTAATCATCATAGTCAGAACAATGCCAGAAGCCCAGAGCTGTGGAAGGGAATTTTATGATTGTGGTAGAATTGCGTAGGACTTGTGCTTGTTTGCCAGTTAGCATGAATCATAGTCTAGCCCTTATACATCCAGCGATAGCTGTACCGCTTCAGTGACAAAACGGGAAAATTGCATTAGTTTTGTTTTTCCTGTTTGTTTTGGGTGTACACCTTTGCTAGCAGAAAATATAGTTTCGAGAAGCAGCATTCTCCCATGGAGGTGGGGCACAGTCACAGAGGAAACCTTTGGGAGAGAAAGGTGTGCTTCTGCTTATCCTAAGAGATGCTTGTTTTGGTTTCTCAGGGAACAGAAGGTACCATCCCTCCACTGGGGAGGAATAACCCCGTGCACCAGTACAGGTTGGGGGCCAACCAGCTGGAAAGCAGCTTTGCAAAAAAGGACTTGGGGCTGGTGAACAAGTTGACTGTTAGCCACCAATATGTCCTAGGGACAAAGAAGACAAGAACCTCACTGAATGCATTAGGAAAAGTGTTACCAGGAGGTTGAAGGAGGTGATCTTTCCTCTCTGTTCAGTGCTGGTGAGACACACCTGGGGTGCTGGATCCGGCTCTGGGATTCCCAGCATAAGTGAGACATGGAAATACTAGAGCGAGTCCAGCCACTAAGATGATTAAGGGATTGGAGTATCTGTCATACAAGGAGAGGCTGAGGAGGCTTGGTGGATTTTATCAATATGTATAGATAACTAACTCAAGGATATAAAGAAAATGGAGTGAGGCTTTTCCCAGTGGTGACCAGTGACAGGACAAGAGGCCATGGACACAACCTGAAATACTGGGAAATCCACCTTAAACATTAGAAAAGCCTTTTTTATTGTAAGGGGGATTAAACGCTGGAACAAGTTGCCCAGAGATGTTGTGGAGTCTCTGTCCTTGGAGATACTCAAAACACAAATGGGCACAGTCCTGCGTATCCTGCTCTAGGTGACCCTGCTTTGAGCAGAGGGTTGGACTAGATGATCTCTAGGGGTACCTGGAGAAGTGATTAGCTTCCTGTAAGACCAGCTAGACAAATCATGATGTACTGTGTTGGAATATGTGCGGAGTCAATAAACTAGACTCTGAAAAGTTTAGAAATCTCTTCAGACAGAAAGGCGTTGATGGTGTGAGGAAAAGCCATAATGAACTCAGTGTTGCTAATTGCATGTGACCATATACAGTCTGTTGGGTCAAGTTTATCCCTGGGTGGTCATCCATGATTTGGGATAGACAAAAGCATCTTTAGCTTACCTATCTGGTTGTGTGGCAACAGGGACTGAAATCAAAGCAGGCTACATGGGAAGCTTAAGCTGTTCTAAGTCAGGTGTGGGAAAAGCAGACACCCACCGGGAAGCCTCAGAAGTGAGGTTTGTAGAAGTGAATAGAACTGCAGGAACAGGGACAAGGAGCCAGACAGGCCGAGTACGACACGTTGCAACAGAGGCAAATTGGCATCCAGCATCTCAGGAGCAGCTCACCTGTTACATCATCTGTCTATGGAGGACTGCATTACAAGGAAGACCCCTCTTGGGGTGATATCTCACATCTTTCAAAAGGCTGGGTGATGGGTCAATGTTACCTGCATTAATTATCACAGTGAGAAGGAGCAGGTTTGGCTATTTTCAGGTCTCTAAGTCCATAATGAGTATTACTTACGGAAGCTCCTTTTGCTAAAGTTTTGCATTGTTCCAGGGACACGTCAACAGAAAACCTGAAGATTCAAGAAGCAAAAGGATGCAAGTATCATAGGAGTATATTTAAAATTTCATATCTATGCTAAGAAATTAGTTAATAACAAGAAAGCAGTAAGAAACAATGCATTTTGCCTAACAGGGGACAGAAAGGAAAGAAATCTGAGGTTATCTACTCTCTGTAAGAGCTCATCCAGACAGCAAAAGCCCCTTGCTCTTTTCCCTTCCCTACATCTAGCTGACAAGCTGTAGAAACTTCCTAGTAAATACATTCAGACATTCAGTCCTAGGGTACATCCCATGTCTTTAGATTGTGTTCAGATAGGAAAATCTCAGTCTGGGAAGATATTTTAGCTTTCATATTTCTCCCCATTTTTATTTATGTATCCTACATTTACCTCCAATTTACATTTAAGACAGGCAACTGGATTGAATTCTTCCATTTGTACGCTTTCCCTCCCCTCCAAATATTGATCAGAGAGCAATTTCATCCTTTCCCGTTGATTAGCCAGGCTCAGTCACCTTCTGGGCTTGATCCCTGATAACCCATGAAGATTTAAAATGCTCTCTGCCTTTCTCAGCAATGTGCTGACCCCAGTCTGAGGTGTGTCCTCCCTAAATGTATAGATTTGTGAACTGATGACCATACTTCATGCGCACTCATATCTGGGATCCATGCACTGAGATCTTGATAGAAACTACACCCCATGGCAGTCAGCCACTGTGGTTGACAAAGGCTGTGGGGTGAAGAACATTCTATTAAAGAGAGACTTCTACAAATAAACAATTGATGTTTGTGCCACATGAGTGGGCTGCTTGGGTGTTTTAAAAGGCTTTCCAGAGCACAGAAGTGCTTCAGAAGCAGTGGTGTGCTTTTTCCAGAAGAGAAATGACAGGACAGAAAGTTCTTCATGTTGTGGAGACCCCAGTAGCTAATTAACAAGAATGAGATGCTCCAGATTGTGGTCTTGACCACACCTTCACCCTCTCAGCAAAACCTAGGGAATCCAAGGGGACACAAGGCAGCTTATTGAGCTGCAGTATGCATACGTGGAAAGCTGCCACTGAAATCTAATTTTGTGCTAAAATCTTTTCAACTTACTGAGAGAAATTTAATTCTTCCCATATACACATCAACAAACAATTTGATCCCACCCACGAATATGCAAACAAATGTTTAAGTTACGCCAAGTATTTCTCCTTCTAGCTGCCAAGTAAGAAAGGGAGAGTGTTACTGTGACTTCTATTTTTAAATACTTGGGAGGTACTCCAATACTACAGCTAGGGGGACTATATAATACCTAGACTCAAGCTGAAAGAACTCCAACAGCAGCTCAAAGGGTCGCTGGAATAGCTGAGTGGTGAGATTCTCCATCTAAATGATGTTAGCAGAACCGTACCTTCTGCTTGAAGTGAACGCACATATCGACCTCCTTGAGCGTAGCTACCTTGCTAATTGCAAACAGGCTGCAAATGTCCTAACTGCTGTCCCACAGCTTTGTTGTGCATGAAACTCAGCCCATTAAAACGTAGCCCAAACCTTGCCCAGTCATGCCCCCTCCTTCCTCTGTTCTATTTTGGGCTGTGGCTAGGTGTACGGACCAAGCTGTTTCGTCGGACAGAAGCTTGAAGAAAAGGCCCGTTGTTCTGAATGGGAGGTGCGTTGTGTAACACACTGTACGAAGGATGTATGTTTGGAAGGGCTGATGTGCAGAAATCCTTAGCAGGGCGTGTACAGCACAGAGAGGGGAACCCAGCCACAGGAGGAAGGAGCCAGGGAGGGGAGAGCGGGGGAGGATGAGGGTAGAAGGAGCAGGGGTGGAGGGACAGAGACTAAGACAGTAACTGGGCCTACAAAAGCCACCACTGGTTGTAAAATGCCTGAAGATAAACTCAAAAGCCTCCTTTAGGGTGCCTAAGGGGGTGAGAATTGTTCTTAAATGCTGATTTGATCACCTTAGAACAGCTATATCTTCAGGCCCAAATGAACTGAACTGAAAGCAGAACCTGTGATGAGAGTTAAATCTGTCAGGGTCTTCTTTCTATTCCCTTAAAACTTTGCAGGACTGTGATCAATTTGGTTCCAGGTATTTAATCCCATACCTCTTTAAAACGGCCTCATATATGTGGTTCCATTGCAGGGGATACCTTAGGTCTGGCCCAGTCAGTGTCCTGAAGTGTTTCCTGGTCTGGGTTGGGAGCAGGTGGCATGAACCGTCTTTATACCAAATCTGGATTTCTCTTAGCGTCAAGAAAATGTCAGCTACTCTTTAGCCCTTTGCCTTGCTGATAGAACAAGAAGAGGTTAGCACTAGCAGCCAGAGATGAATTTGGTCCACGATGTTAAATGGAGTCTAAATCACAGAAGGGAGATTGTGCAGCAGAAGCAAACAAGAGGGTGTAAGTTAAAGGCCAGAAATGGACCTTCCTGTTTGCTCTGTCTGCTCCACACCTTTTCTGCCCCCCGCTTAGTTATACCAGTGGCTTCGCTCGTAGTCTTCCTGGAACCACTAATTCAAATCCTGGCAGGGTAGACTCAGCCCCTCTGTAATTTTGAGGTTGAATGAAACTGTAAAACCAAAGATTTTGTGGCAAAGTGTTTGCCCCAGTATGCTTGACCAAAATTGTCCTAATGCTTTTTGTACGTGGCATGCTGAGCAGATTGGTGTCCTCTCATTGGTTCTTCATTTCTTCTAATGTATTAATTACTTTAATTACTTTACTGCCTCAGTATTACTGAATTAGTCATGTGTTTTGAGGGAGATAGCATAGTACATGTTTACGACCCACATCTTCAGTGAGCGCTAGTTGATGTAGCTCTGTTGCCATTCCTGGAGTTATGATGACTTGTTTGAACTGAAGATCTGCTCATTAAACATAACCATTAAAATTCACAGCAGTGCCACGATTTAGTTTTTAAGGATTATTAGCTGAGATGGATTATTTACTCTTGAATATGAAACAGGCCTGTTGGCAATTTTAAAAGGATAAATCTGAAATATCTTTTATTATCTGTCAAGCTGGAAGCAGGTTAGATGGGGATTTTGTTGCTCTTCTTTAAGGGCAAAAAAACCAAACATGGGTATCAAAATGGGACACAACCCATGCTTTTTAAAACTCTAACTTTCTAAACTTAAAAACATCCTTCTATGTTTTTTTAAAATAAAATATTGCTAAAAATATTCTCCTGACCTGAAAGTTTTGACTGCCAAGATTCGTCTTCAAGTACGCTTTTATAGACAAGTTACAAATCCATGAAAAATAGACGTATCACCTAAGTAGAAATTAACTTGAACATTCCTAAGCCAAGATCCACATGATTCCTTCATGTTTCAGGATTAAATGTCTGTTGTTCTCCCTTTTCCCTTCCAACTCTTGTAAAGGCTGTCTATGAAAGCTAGGTATAGAGACAAATGCTTTTCAAAAATATGTCATAACTCAGGTTGTTAAAAGATAAAGCTCTCTAACAGAAAACCAACTCAAAGCAACTTATCATTCACTTCTTTCTCCAAAGGTCTTCCATGCTCTAAACAAAATAATGAAAACTAACTTATGATGTTGCCAAATACAGTGGTGAGTAAGTGGACTCCTGAGCAATCACAGCAGTAGCAGCATTTAACTTGTTGCTCAGGAGTCCATTTAGTTGTGTTTCTGCAAATAAAATTCCAGCCCGGGGGATGACAATTTCACTCTCTAGATCTGTGGGAGTCCTGGTGAGAACACCTACATCACTCTTTAGATGTTCTCCTTGCGGGGGTCCTGGCTGTGTACCACAGTCTGAATCCCCTTGGACTACGATGGTTTTCTAGTACATAAAGCTATTTTTACGGTACCTCATTTGCTTTGTGTCACAGTCTAGCTCATGTTCAGCTCTGAATTCAAAAGTGAACAAAGTCATTAAGAAGTAGGGGAGGCCCCTGCAACGGCTCCCCAGAGCCTCCTGCAGCAAGTCCTTTCAAGTCTATTGCTGAGGCCCCCAAAGTTCAAAGAGGCTCCACCAGCAGTAAGCACAGAGTTTTGAACTGAGCTACTGTATTTCTAACAGTAAAAGTGAGGAAGGTAAAGGTAAGTGATAAGGTAATAGCATTAAGTAACCCTAGTCACCCCCCATTAGACCCCAGGTGTAACTGGGAATGCCTGGGAAGGAGCATGTCCCAGACAAATCCAACTTTGTCTGACCCACGGGCATCCCAGCTATCCACCCATCGTGTCTTGGAGCCCTCCTGCACTTCCCAGCCAGAGATCCCACCACCAGGACTTCTGTTTTGGTTGCCTGACACTGCCTGCCACAGAGGTCTGCCCCTCCTCTACCACTGAAGAGCCCTTCAGCCCTTCCAGTTCCCCACTTCCCCCTCCCTCCTGCCAGGATTGTCCTTCCTCCCAAGCCCTTTTCCCACC
Organism: Chroicocephalus ridibundus; assembly: GCF_963924245.1. NCBI lineage: Eukaryota > Metazoa > Chordata > Aves > Charadriiformes > Laridae > Chroicocephalus > Chroicocephalus ridibundus. Next base: position 146,544,140 of record NC_086284.1, read on the forward strand.
AGTACACTCCACTCCTTCCTAAGCCCAAACCCCTTCCTCTGAATATGCCCCAGAAACTCCAACGTCTCATTAAGCATGCACTGCCTCTGTCTTCTTGGCTCCTTCAGCTCTGCCTGCTGAAACGCTGTTGCCTCACATGTTGGCTCTCCTTGCTTGCTACCTGCTGCTGTCATACCGCTGCCTGCCAGGCTCAGCCATAAATGCCAAAACCACGGACCTGCTCTCGTGGGAACTACAGAAGACTTGGCTCAGCTTGCACTTCCTACAAGTGTGCCCAGATGGGATGCTGGGAGAAGAAATGGGCACATCAGAGGAAAAACTGGATCTGTGGTAGGTCTCTTCAAGAGCCTTGCTTGCTGGTTTGGAGCAGCTTTTCAGAGTTGTAAAAGCTTGTAAGTATGTGTCACTTTTCCCCATCACAATGGCTGCGGATTAAAGCTGTTTATATTTTAAGTATTTCTATAGCAACATCTCATCAGCATGAATTTTGCTAAAACGCTGCGTTTTATCTGTGATATTACAGTAAGTCTATAAAATGTCACTCACTGAAGGCATTTTGAAATGGTTGTGAAAAAGGGAAGTCAGGGAAGACAGCATTTTATACAGCTGGATAAAGTTGCTGGCAGTTGGTAGCATAAAGAGATAATAGAGACAAAATAGATTTTTTAAGTAAAACTACCCAAGATTTAAGTAACCCATTCCAGAGTGTAATTAGGGTGGGAATAAGCATCTCCACATAGGACGTAATGAGGAATACAAGCTATTACAAGCTATTTTTACATGTATATCTGTCCATGTGGCTTTAGCATAGGCTACTTCGGATATGGATCAAATTAAACTACAAAAAAGGCATTTTTAGTACATAATAAGATTGTCCGTGTGGGCACTTAAACCACCCTGGCAAGCGTCATAATAGCTTCCCCAAACACTAATACCTAATTCTTGCAAGCTAACTGCAGCTGACAGGCTTGAAGGACTCCCGCAATGGAGAGGTGGTTAGTGTCAGTTGAAGGCTAAAAGAGCTTGAAGCAACGGAAGAGGAAATGACTCAGGCTAAGAGAGGAAAATCATCCGATGGCACTGTTTATTAAAGGAGGTGGAGGAAAAATATCCATAACATCATCAGGTCTGTGCAAACTATTGTCAAGGTATGAGATTGCTGGTATGAATTACGTATCAGTAGATCAGAGGATCCTGTATTTAGAACATAGATAGACAACAGCTGAAATGTTTTTTTTCCCCCAGCCTCCCCTCCCTTTTCCTCTTCTCCCACCCACTCTTTTCCTCCTCTGTAAGCTTTGGTGGTTCAGATAAACTGAAACATGGATCTTCCCTCATCTTCCATTAAAGTTTGCAAAAGGAAATATCTGCAAGCAAGATGTTATAAAACCAGTCCTTAGCCATGTGCATCCTTCCTTTATAGTGACTCGTCAGTTGTGGATTCAACCTTCAAGTTATACATTCTCAGTGGCAGTAGAATATAAAATTTGAAAATGAAAGTATAAACAGTTTAATTGTCATTTATTCATACACCAGTTTGTAAATGCGTAACAGTGGCATAGCCGCTTACATTACCCTGAGACAATAAATCACAAAAAGAAATGCCTTTAAATGAACAAAAATACGTTTATACATGATATAGAGAAACTCCTTCCACAAAGAGATTTCAGAGCCATCAATGTACACTATTCGCTGAGCAATTTTCACCCGCTTTTGTGGCATTTTGACAAAGACTCAGTACATTGATGTTGTACTAACTTTGTAAAACACAACAATATAGAACCTGCAGCATAGTTTTTTCTAATCAAAACTAATTAGGAAAGCCAGGTAGGCAGAGTGCATTTATTTGCTGAAGTTTGGACAGGATTTTGAGACTAACATTACTCCTGCTAGGCTAGGAAAGGCTAGGAATAGGCTAGGAAGTAGGATTTAGGTAACAGGTACAGTGATTTTTATGTAGGAGCCAGCCTCCTACATGACAGGCTAAAGGGCAAATCGGGAGTAAGTGTTCACAAATAAAAGCTAAATCTAAGCAGAAAATCCTGTGTTTGGAAGTTTGCATTGACGCAAGCACTTTACACTGGTTTTGGTGAATTTGTGTATGGGGTAGGGCACCAAACTTTGTTGAGGGTAAGTTTGAAAATTGTCCTCCATGCATGTAGACTTTGTAACACTGGCTTCTTTCCTCAAGTTTTTGAGCTACTTGTTTGCCACAAAACCAGAATGCTTTATTTATGCAAAGTTTTTGCTGTGTTTCATGCTTGTTTTTATCACAGCAAGTTTACCAGTGAAGGAGTATGCTTCAAAAAAGCGTGTTTGAAAAAGACAATAGCATCTCTTAAGGGCTGAAGAGGGAGTCTCGATATGACTTCATTAAATGCCACACAAAATATTTCAAAAATTTGTGAGGACTAGTTCTTGAAATGCTGCTAAAGAAAAGATACATTCTTACTCTGCCCCCACATTGCTAAAACTCTGCTTTGCTAGGTTTAACCTTTGTAGCTCATGCATTCAGTGTAGGATTTTAATATCTCAGCTTACGCTAAAATCCAGAAAATTCAAATAGTAAAATTCCTTCTCCTTTTCATAGAACAGCTTGTTTGAATGAAAGTATATGCTTATTATTCTCAATAAAAAGACCTTATTTCTATGATCTATTCCTCTACTTCTGTTCGATAGATCTTCCCTCACTAACTGCTTCTGTCATAGTACAACTGTTAAGACACAAATGCATTTCAGGAGAGCGGCAGCAATTAAACAAAGTAGGTATTGATTTCATTGCCAAGTGAAGCCTGGATTCTTTTTCCATATGATCATGCACACTGCTGTGCATGTATATTGTCACTCCAAGACTTGCATCTAAGTAAAATGTGTGTATCTATAAACATAGGTGGAACAAATTTCTGTGCATGTGTGTGCACACATGTGTGTATATGGACACATGTGGTCTGAAATCAAGGGAAGTCAATGGAAAGACCAGCACTGACTTTACTATGCTTCATGTTAAGATCTAAATTGCTAAAATTGATTCATTCTCCATTTTGCCTTTACTGACTTGCCAGGCAGGAACTGCGTTTGTCTTTGTTTGTACAGTGTCTTGCACAATAGGCCTTTTGAATAAGATTTTGCTATCTAATTACTGTATATTAATGTATGTGATATAAGTTTATTACTCACCCACCCAGTCTTTATCTTGTTTCTCGTTGAAACGAAGGAACTGCAGAGCAGAATAGGCTTAAATAGTCAGCTGAATTAGATTTCTGTAATGATCTCTAATTCTACGGTTTGATCACATATATATTTACACAACCTTTATTTCTGACTGTAATGTCAGATGATACTAATTCTTTGCCTTCAGTGAGTGTTTTACTAATGAATATTTAAAGGAATGGGTGGGCATAAGCTACAAAGTTCAGGTGCTAATGTGTGTTTATATTTACAAAAAGTAACGTTAATTTTAACCTAACCAAGTTTTCTTTCCAATTTAAAAAAACCCAAAAAAATCCCAGAAAAACATTGACTTGAGCATCGTAGCAAAATGGAATTCCAGGCGGATGCCTCTCCCAAAGCTCAGGGAAATTTAGATGTGAACTTTTAATAAGGAGCATCTCTCTGTTAAAAGGAAAGCTTTGATGAAAATGTAAGAGTGATGTAAGATGATACTGGTACATAAGGAGCAGGGGCTGGAGAAATATCTGAGACATGTGCAGACTAAAGAAGAAGAAAATCAAAAGGCTTGCAAAAGCAAGTCAGAAATGACTCTTTCATTTAGGACTGTATGTGGCAAGGAGGAATTTTCATCTCAAAGAGAGCTATTGAGAAAAATAGCAAGCTAAGCTCATTCCCTCCTGCCTTCTGTCAGTCTGACTGCAGGCTCTCAAAAACTATTTGAAATTGTAAGATCTTCTAGCTTTAAGATGATACAGCAAGAATGAAATGGAAGGGTAGGAGACAAAAGGGAATGTAGGAAAGTAATCTTGCATAGCGTGTGTTAGCTGTCAAGAAAGTGTGAGTTAAGTGAACTAACTGGGTAGGGGTGGGGTTTGATTTGTTTCTACGATAGAAAACCTGAGAGAAAAAGCAAAGAGAGGAATGAAATTATTTTACTGCCTTGATTACTGCCCACCCCCGAAAAATCTCTTTGTTCTATTTTTCACAAACACAAGTCCTAAATAAACACCAGCATCCTCACTAATTATGTATGTCAAGGTGCTCTGAGAAGTGTCTGGAGGCCAAATATATTCCATGGTGTCCTAAATGCTGTGTTCCACAGTCACTCCCTCCCCATAATTGTAGGGTGAGGACAGGGGTAAGTCTTCAGGGTCTTATTTTTGGTGAACTACACTATTTGTACAATGACATCTTGCAGTCCTGTGTCATCTTCCTTTCCTGGGTCTCAAACAGATTTATAAGCTTTACCAGCAGTGATGGTTGATAGGAAATTTAGAGGAATTCTTCGAAAGTCAGTAGGTGACGTTCTTTGTATATGAAGAATTGTTCTTCAATAGCATAGCAGAGCTATGCTTATGTGTTCCTTTGTCTTGACAGAAAATATACCTGTCAGCTCATACACTTCCACTAATCTATTACGCTTGCCTTTCACATCAACAGGCTTTCCCACTTCCCCAGATTGCTCCCCTCTCTAAGAGTTCTTCCTTGCGTTGGCAGCTGTGATGGCAGGTGAACCATCCCTGGCAAGCGTGCTGGGGAAGAGAATGTAAGAAATAGGTCTCCTACAGAGATGTATTTGCCTCAGCAGCTTTATCCCTTTATACTGCAAAGCTTCAGTCAGTCCACGGCATGAAGAAAGATTTAGTAGCGCTAGTAGGTGACTCCTTTACAGATGTGTAAAACCTCACAAACAAGCTCCGAGTTTGCTGCAGAAATGCCTGGGTGAGCTTTGTTCTGTGCTGCGTGAGGGGTCAGGCTGGCCGCTGTCTGCGAATGCAGAGAGTTCGAACCACGGCGGTCATACTGCTCATGCCTATCAATGGCTTACAGGATTACTGATTACAGAGAGCTGCTAACCCACACACAGAACCTACCGGGAACAGAGAGTGTAAATGAATCATGATTGTCCCTTTCAGGCTGATCCGCCAATGTGTGGAGCCACTCCCTGCCCACAAAGACTCACATGTGTAGAGTGGCATAGAAATGATCTTGCCCTGTTAAATAGATGTATAAACCTAGAGGAGGCTGTATAGAGCCTCAGGGTCGTCCTGTGCTGCCAGTGTGCTCTGGAGCACTCATATTCCCGTCCCTTCTAGATGCTGTAACAAGGCCTCCAAACACTTACACAGTGCCTACAGTATGTTGCTCATCCCAATCAAGAGTGAAGTGGTTCCAGTAAGAAAAGAAAACACTGGAGGCCGTCATTAACTCTTTGGCTGTGTCCTCTGTAAAACTGTGCAGTCTCTGCTCCTTAAACACCAGTTAACATTAGTGACCAGAGACTACATCTTCCAATCAGGCCAAGCAAGAAAGAAGCTCACAGTGAAGTCCACATCAGAAGCACATATGCTATGTCTACACAGACAATTTAGCTCAGCTCTCAGTTCTCCAGATTGTTTTAACACTGTTTGCATCTGAATGGAAAAAAGCTCCACATTGCATGTAAGTGGCATTCCCTAAGCATGTCTTCGAGCCAGTCTTATCTCCTCACATCTGAGACAGAGCAGGCCTGTCTCAGTTCAGCAGAGGCAGGGTACAGGCTGAAGTAGCTTGCTGTATCAGGTCTTGTCCCCTGGATGCTACTGCTCCTGTCCCTGGCACATGCTCCTGTCTCCACCGTTGGCTGTACCTCCCCGTGGCTGCTGTGCTCAGCGGGAGCTGCGTGAGTCAGAAGCCCTGGCCTGTCACTGAAGTTAAGATCTTGCCTCCGTGAGGAGCAGGGATGCCTGCCATCTGGACAGACTTCAGACATGGCCAGAAGTATGGCTTGGCCTCAGCTCGGTCATGCTCAATCTCAAGCCGAATGTGAGTGTGAACGCAGCAATTTAAGAGTTGACAGGGCAACAAACCCAGTGACTCATGTTTCTTCCTTAACCACTGCACTTTTCTTCCTTCTACCTGTTCAGGGAAGGTCCACTGACAAGGAGCTGTTCTAGACACAGAAGTTCTCTCTGACATGAATTAAGTGAGATGTCAGCTGTTCACAAGGAGTCATTTAGATGTCTTTGAAAAGTGAGAGTGTGAATCAGCAATTCAAAGGGCAGATTTGTGACAGAGACGGGGCCTTATGGCAGGAGGACAATGTAAGGAATTGTTAATGATCGACAGGCTGAAGTGTATGTTTGTAAAAGCTGATTCCCCTAGACTAAGACTTATGAAAACTTTAAGTGTACGTGCATCCTTGGTAAATCTCCTGCAAAACTAAATTGGCTTATTTATTGCATTTCCTCCAAAATGGCAGGTTTTTCAGGAAAGGCTGATCAAAATCTGACAAGTAATAGAGAAAATGTATTAGAAAAATTTCATTTCCCCCACTCATTCTGGTGTTAATGAAGTTTTAACAACATACTATTACAGTTAGTTCTGATCTCACTTATGGTAGGGTCTGTCCCAAGTGGCTTCATTGACTTCAGTATCCTCACTTTAGATTACACAACCAGATTCTGATGTAAAATACTGTGTAACAGATCTATCATGTTAAGCTCTGTCTTCTGTTTCTTGTTTATAATTGCAAAGTTTCTGACTGTGCTGAGATAGCAAAATGCAGTTTAATGGATGTGTGTAATGCTACAGTTCACAGCGCCTTTTCGGTGGCTTTTTTCCCTCCTTCTCTATTCTAAATGTGTATTTAGATAATATTTTGGAAGTCATATTTTCCCAGACATCCCCTGATTATGGAAACCTTTTAGAGATAAGAATTTTAGAGAAGCTCTTTTTAGAATTACTGTCCCAAGCACCATGGCAGTTAAAAAACTATATTGCAGAACTTTCTTCTGTAGGCATTGAGAAAGGAGGAAGACTATCTTGTCTGTTCGTCTGATCAACTGCAACTCTATCCTTATTTTGCTTAACACACTCTCTGGTGGTTTGTCTTGTCTAGTTGTAAATGATTCATACAGTAAGACTTGAGTATCAGATAAAACAGCAGTAATTTCCTGGGACAAATATTTGGAAATATGTATTTCCATATTTAACAGCAATTAGTGAGAATAAATGAGGAATCGTTAATCAATTACTCCATCATATCGTTCTTGGTTTACTTAGGAAGCAGTCCCATCAGGCTTGATTCTTTTCTCATTGCCACTTGTGTAATTATGAAGCAACTCCTCTAAGTAACTCGAGTCACCCCAGAGTAAAACTGACATATGTGAGAGCTGAACCAAGTACGATGGAGCTACCTTTCCAAGAAAAGCAAGCAGCAGTCAGGCCTTAGCTGAAATATTTCTGCCCCTTCACCAAGCTGCAGCAAATTTTGATGCCTTGTAGGTCAGGTTTCCTCTCTAAGAGCAGGATACAGAGGTGCTGACTTGGGTATTTCCTTAGGGTAATGTGTCTATTTAAAGAACATACAGACACTTGCTGATTACCACAAGGATGGTTATAAACGGCACACAGTCAATTCCCCTTTGCAGAAACACCATGGCCTTGTCCCAAGAAACAGATGCTTTGGTATCCTTTCTTTTCAGGGCTCTCATAAAACCGAAAGGCAGCTGTTTAGACATATTGAGCACCCTTTTCTCTCCTCCGTCCCTGCCGTTGAATGGGGGAAACCTTTGCCCAAGGCTCTGACCCCGTGGTGTGGAAAAGTGCCTGGATCATTATGCCTGGCTTTTACATCTGTGCTGTTACACAAAGGACGCTCAAAAAGGTCTAAATGCGCAGACAAAGAAGAGAGCTTCAACCCACACAGTATCCTTAACAATTTTCTGTGCGTGGTTACTGCTTGGGATTTTTAACTTTTCTGTGAAGAATGTTATGGGTGTGATACATCATGTGCAAACCATTAACTACTTTCACCATTGTCATATATTTTCAAAAACAATAGTGCTCTTTATTAAAACACTTAAAAATAGCATTCTAGTGCAAAAGGTTATCCAATGCCTTTCTACTGTAGAGTATGTCAGCATCTGTTTGACAGTGTGCAGTGCATATTGGTGATTTATTTGTGAAATTCCTAGAGAGCAGGGTCAAGCTGTGCTAAAGCCTTGATGTGGCAAATTCAATGATGTGTAATAAAAAATGTAACAGCTGATAATGCAAACATATTGAGGAGGTTGCAAAGAATAGACTTTCCGTCTGCAAAACTGTTGAGAGTAGGGACCTAAGGAAAAGCAAACAGGAATCGTTGTTGCAAAGCTCAAATTTTATTTTAATGTGGTAAGGGAGGGACTTACCAGTGTGGTGGAAAGAGAGGCAGAGGCTGATGTTTATTGACACGTAACAAGGGACAGGGGCTGCTACCTGGCCACACAGCTCCGCTGCGGATGAGAGCTGGATCTGACCCTGGTCTTACCCTGATGCAGGAGTCTGGTAGTGCTGACTCTCCTTAGGGCCTCAAATCGCCAGCTAATGTAAATCAACATTGCTGTATTGCTTTCTATTGATACAGGACATGAGCTGGTTCCAATAATTTTAGCCTAGCCTGCAGATTTACACCAGCTGAAAACTTGGCTCCATGCAGACTGCGAGGGAATTTCCTTGACTTTTCTCCTCCTTCCCTTCAGAAATAAATTCTGCTGTATGTTTTCCATTTTCCTATAAGCTTTCTATCCGATGATCCAAACACTCCAAAATAAACATGTACATTTCCTTCCTTGGTACTCTGTGTCAGGATCTACTTGACTGCCTTTGCAAGAGCAAGCAATCCTAAAAATCCCGCTGTTGTGATTATACAGAAATTTCTTTTATTTTTATAACCATCTCTGAGTGTATGTGTTACAGCTCAGCAATACTTCTCACCGTATTCACGTTCTTGCAGTGCTTCTAGGTGCATTTCCTAGAGCTGTACACTGCTATTGGACTTACTAACCACCATTAGGCAAATTTTGCTATAATTTGTTCTAATTCAAGTCTGGAGTAAATGCAGCCATTCCTGAATAATTCTGAGTGTGTAAGCTGATAAATGTACAGTGGAATCTCCTGAAATGAAATGGGATGAAAACTGAATTACAGCGCGGCAAAGTAGGACCTGTGATCTCGAGTACAGTGACCTTTTCTTAAAATTAAATTCTAGCATTGGGCTGTGTGTATGTGTAAGGAAACAGGTAACCAAACTGCTACTGCAGATACGCATTACTTCTTCCTGTGTTTATTTATTTATTATTGCTCGTATCATAGTAACAACCAAAGGCCTAAACTGAGATCAAAGAATTGGTTTGTAGGTTGCTATAAAATACATGTATTAGCATACATAATTTATCTGGGCTGGCTCTAGATGTAGAGCAAGGACAGCAGACCAGGACAGTAAGGAAAGAGGCAGGAATCGTGTGGGCCTGCTCTCTGTTTTGCTCATGCCTGTGACAATATGTGGAGGCTGCTGTGCCGAGGAAGAGCTTGGTTATATGGGATAAAGATCACTAGTATGGTTTGCGTCTGGCTGTACCCAGCAATAGCAGCCACTGCCCTGTGCTTCCCCGTGCCTTGACAGCAACCAGAACTGGCAGTCCAGCTTGCCAGAGGTTTTGTCCCAGTTACACGTCCTTGTCTCCCACCGCAGAAGTGGCAAGGTCCTCTCTGCCTCAGACCACTGTGTCATTTGAGCTGCAAAACTCAGTTTCACCTATAGCCTTGGGAAACCCAGAAATGGCCGCGATGGGGTATTCTGGTATCACTCCGTACATGCCATATTCCTTTATGCTGGTGGAGAGTCTGGCCACAGGGGTTGTCCCAGACCGTTTACCATCTAACTTAGTGCATTATGTAACCAAGAGGTGTAAACACAAAATTTGGTGTATTCAAGCTTGTTTTTCAGTTTACAGAATAATCTGCTCAGGGACGAAATGCGTTTTAAGTGCCCCATGACTGGGAATGTGGGTGCGTGCTTACCCCTATCCCTGTGTACATCCCGCCACTTTGATTTAGTGGCCTTGTAAATGCACTCTCTCCACACATATTTTGGCACTGGTGTGCATGAATGCAGAAGTCACGGGGCACAGGGAGTCCAGTCCTGCATCATTTGGATGGGCCAAAAATATCATTCAGTGGGCTATATTTTAGCCTTTGGGGCAGCAGTGAATGAAAGTCATTGACAGGTCATGACGGTACCGCAGCAAGATGTGCGTGCTTCTTCACAGAAGCACCCCATGCTTCCCACACCTCTTCTGTGGGAGAGGCTGTGTAAGATAAGGCTGTTGTGCTCCCTGCCATCTACGTTTGGAGTGTCCCAGCAGGAGTTAATGCAGCCCTCTGCTTACCAAGCTTCATCTGGCAAACAGCTGCATCCAGACCATGGCCCCAGTCGACAAGCGGGGATTTGCCAACCAGAACTTTCTGTGTGAAATTGGTAATTTCAATTTAAACTTCTTGCTTGCCTGTCCTTTGCTTTGCCGGGATCTTGGGCTCCAAACCCGCCAGGCAATTCCCTGGACTGCAAGCCCAGGTGCCTAGGCTTTTCCAGCTCTGAGCTCTTCTGCTATCTGAGAGGTCTGTGGATCACTGACATCAGGGGCTTCCAGCCTTCCCTAAATCTGCAAGCTGTCCAGCATCTCCAGTGGCTGAGTCTCCCAGGCTGGTTCATATCCCCAAAATAGCTGACTCCCAAGCACAGCGGTTTGTGAGGAGGGCTGCCCTGGGATTCTGCTTCCAGTTTCCCAGGGGAGCTGGGGAAACGCATCCTGTCCAAGAAAAATGTGAACTGCTACTACTGCTGGAATGCTTTTTACTACTTTGAAAAGCGTTAGGTCTTCATGCATTGTCCTGAGCTGTAGCAACGTGTTCAGCTTACAGGTCCAGGCAAAACAGGCAAAAAACTGTTGGGCCAGAAAAAGGGACATGGTTTCCAAACTGACGATGACGTTTTCATTCTTTTTTCTAAAGTAAAAAGTCTGCAGCAAAAGAGTAGCTCTCTTGGAAAGAAAATATTTCATTCTTTTTTGCTTTATGCACCATTTTAGTATTTTTCCATGTGTTTCTGATCATCTCAGGGAGATGTATAGTTTTACCAAACTCCAGAGAAATAAAACTCTTGGTGAGCTAGAAATCAGCTAGATCTCAAGGATTTTAATAATACCAAGGGATATGAGTGGAGGCTAGTGATGCTGAAAGGTAGGCAATGCTAAAATATAAACCCAGGCATAAGCAAGCGGCAGAACGGCCATTTTCTGAGAGCAGGATTGAACTCTAGGTCATGCCAAAAGGCGAAGATAGCCCGGTGATTTGCTTCAGTGTCGCCCCCAGCCTGGCTCAGCCGCACACAGAGATTCCTCTCAGCCACCGAGAGGGTGGGAGGATGCTTTAAGCAGGATGACTTAGCTGGAACCAAAGGTTTTGCTCAAGGCCTCTCAGCTCTGCACTGAGAGCACAAGCTCTCCGCTGTTCTCCCCAGTCAAAGAGAGAGAGACACAAAATTCATTAGGAGAGCGTCAAGGAGCTGCTGACCCTAACACGACACAAAAAAAACACGGGACGTAGCAAGGTATGTCACCACGCAGCACTGCCGTGTTTCCTCAGCTACCTGATTTCTCCCGCCAGCTAGAGCTGAGGGGCAATGTGCAGAGGCGGTCACTGCGCTGTGCCTGACGCCCCGACTCGTGAGGACGGGAAGAGCAAAACACGCAGGGGAGAGGTGGGAGCCGCTCGCGAGGAGTGGGTCATGCCAGGGCTGGCATTCTCTGTTCACCTCCTGCAGGTTCCACTTGAGGAACAGTGGAAGTCTGGCGTGTCTCAGGGCTACGTTTTGCTGCAGCCGACCCAGCCACACTGCAAGCATGCGCTGTAGGCCCCCCACGCTGCTCTTCCACGCTGTCTGGGGTAGGAGAGATCTACTTAAGTCATTCTCCCTCGTGTTTCTTTTTGGCACCCTAAAGGCGTGGGTGCAGCGGGAAGGTGAACTGCCACTCTGTCTAATGCTCTCTTTTTCTCCCCTTGAGAGACCCGTTGGATCTGCAGTGCTGCATACTTCGTTAGTTTTGGGTGCTGAGCTGCGGGTGCCAATAATAGAAACGAGCCATCTAATCGCTTGCTTTAGAGAAGCAATTTGGCCACCCCACTGATTTTTCCAAACATTTCTGGGCCTAGTCGGAATGAAGCCCATTAACTTCAGTGGGCTTTGGATGATTTCCTATATACACAAAACTTGAAAAATTATGCTTTAAAAGAAATACCAAAGTTAAATTGGGAAATTTTAACAATTCTCTTTGTATTTTAATTTAGTGGCTGTATGCTGACAATATAATTAGAGAGATGCTATGTTAATTAATGCCAGATGACATTAGTGGGATCGCAAAAGCATCCAGTTTTCTAAAGAGTAGTTTACAGCTGAACTGTTCCTCTCTCTCCACCCCATTTTTAGCAGAGAACTATATTCAAAAAGTCAGGAACAGCTGAATTAAACCAAAAGTCAAACCATTTACAAATACCAGTAATGTGGTGTATCTTAGCGTGTTACTTTCAAGCCAAACCAAATGTTATTGCAGAAAAATACAATCACCATGTTTCCTTAGTGCCTATGTGTAAAAAAGAAGGAAGGTTTGCAGGACCTTGCACTATTTTTATATAGTAGTGGACTACCTACCTGCCACTGAAGCCAAAGGAGCAGAATCTAGACTCGCGCTCTATACAGCTGAGCATTTGAAAGGTAATTCTTGGTTTAGGGTTTGGGGATTTCTCAGGGTCCATCAAATAACTTGAAAAGGATTTGCAGTGACAAGGCAAAACCTGTTCGCATTAAGTGTGAGTCCATATATGCTGTGTCCATAGACTGTGTGAATTCATCTATGTTAAACTTCAGTCCATACGTGTAAAATTACTAGGAGGCCCATACCACCACAGGAAATTTGATAGGGCACAAAAATTAACACCCCATGTGAACTATAGCCTTTATCTTGATATAAACTCACGCATATTTAAAATGGCATATATAGAGATATTTATCTATGGATGTAAACACTTATATATTTAAGTTCACTGTATGCTGTCCTATACCTGTCTTGTAGATCCTGTCTGGTGTAGAGTTAATGAGTTAAAAGTCTTGGGGAATACAATTGCAATTGTCTGCTGCGTCAGCAGACAAAAATTTGTAAGGGCATTGGTACTGCTGTAGGTAGGACTTAAAAAGAAAAATCTTCTGTAGGTGGTCTTAACAACGGTAGGGCAGCATAACGAGGTTGGCAGGGCTTCCTTAAAAGTCTTAATTTTCCTGGGAGGAGAACAAGAAAAGGTAAAAACTAAAGGCTGGTACATCCCAAATGACAGGAATGTCTCAAATGCTGTTCCTGGGTGACACATGGAGTCTTACACGAGAGCAAAATAAGGTGCCTGCATAAAACAAAACAGGCAGCCCATATAAACTCATGCAGCCAGGCCAAATGTCTTCAAAGACTTTGCAATGTAAACACGTCACATGTGCAGCCCGATCAGGTAGTGTCTGTCCTTGCGCAAAGTGCCATAATGGTGGCCTAAAAGCATGAAACCGCCATTAACGCCGGTATTGTGGCCTCTGGCTAAACCAACTGAAGTATAACTGCGTGCTTACTCATGGCCAGGACGGAATCTATATTGGTGGTTACCTGACAACGTATGCATCACTACTGGCCGTACGGGCTAGGGACCCTTGGTCTATCTATGTGTGACAGAAAAAGTCTCTTTACTGCTATTCCTCATTCACGGCAGGCAAACTCGAAGTTGCACAAACCCACTTATCTTCCTGTAGTAACTCTGCATTGGCTTTGCATCTGCTTTGCATAGAGTTCAATGCCAGGAAAAGCCACAGGAAAATTAACTCTTGTCTCAGCTTGTCTGACACTCTCTGTTACAGGGAAAGCTTACTATTTATCTTGAGGCTGGAGCTGTATTTTACATTTCCTCCCCCCCACCTCGCAACTGCTGACGGGTGGTGAAAGCTCATATATTCTCCAAGTTAAAATGTCATTGACTTTACTGTATAATGTTTAGGATTGGGCAAATCTGAGTAGCGTGCTTATGTGGCTGATGGGATTATACTTGAATTTGGGCCTAGCGCTTGATATCATAAAGGAAACATCTTGTCAGAGTAAGGAGCTGTGACGGGTGATTTGTCCTCAAAGATCCATATCCATGCAGGATCCAGAAGACTGGGACTGGAATATTTTAATGCAAATGTGAAGAAGCCTTTGAATTGATGAATATTCTTTAACTTAATGGAAGTATTTAGCTCTAGCACACTGAAGTGTTTTGTGATTTGAGGATGTGCATCTTCTTTGCCTGTGTTCAGAATTCTCTGGGCAAATTGAGAAGAAACAATAACCAAAATGAAGTTGGTAGCTCATAGAACAGCACTTCTGCAAAATCCAGGGGGTTTTGCATCACTTGTGATGACTTTTCACCAGCTTTCACGTCAATTCGGTGTATGGTTTGGCACTTAGTATTTTTGATCAGCTCATTTATTTTAGCCTGTATTCAAACCACTTCATACCTAAGCCTGAGAAGATATTTCTAAATGAAATTTAATTAAAGCAAACAGCAATCTCATAAAAGGCATTTATAAACAAATCTGTGCACAAAAATAAATAAATCAAGCTTTGCATTCTGCTATCTCCAGAATCCCAATAATTCATTTTCCCTCCAACTATATGCAAAATGATTGTTTGCACATTTCATTGAGACACGGCGATTCAAGCTGCCATAGGTACCTGAAGTTTTCACAGGGAGGGTTGCACCAAAGGCAGCTGCTCTCCGGATACTCTTCTGATCCCAGCTGGGACTGTGTGGGTTTTTAAAGATGAACAGCTTCTCCCCATATAAAGCACTGCAGATGAGAACAAACCATCCAAGCTGTTTGTGGAACACCAGCATTTTGTGCAGAACTGGGCAAGTTTTCCTGTTAAGCAGGCATTTCCCCACTGCATTAGGAAGAACCACAACACACAAATAGTTTTCCTAGGGGGGGTAAAAAAAATACGAAAGTGAGATCCGGCTATCCTAAAATTGCTGATCAGGGCGTTTACTTCAGTTACCGAACATCTGCATTCAAATCCTTTCTTTGCCTCTCACACCACAGATGGGAATGTGGGTTTCCCACATCCCAAGCTTGTGGTTTTACCACCAGGCTACTTGTTCTTTGAAAGCAGGTCTTTCTTTTGGTTTTTACATCTGCTCATGTGAGGTAGCCTACTCGATAAGCACACTGAATCACTCAGTTTTAACTCTAATTTGGGAGGTGATTTCACGTTAAGCAGTGATATGTGTTTTTGTGAGTCTTTTTTTATTGAGGTTATTGGGAAACAATCTAGTAAGAATATTTAACACAAAAATGACCAGGTTACTAACACCTAAATCACTGGTAGAGGAGAAATGGGGATCATAAAGAGTTTCCCAATTTCATTTTCCCCATAGTTCATGACAGTATATACCCTCCCGCTGCACACAAGTATCCTTACAGAAGCTCCCATAGGAGAATTAAGGAAAAGAAAGGAAAAGAAGGAAAAGTCCATAGGACTTTTGTCACTGATTTCAGTGACAAAAGACTCATTTCAAGAATACAGGAAAAGCTCATCTGATCTTTCGCAGTCTGTGCCTTAAGAGACATCATGTTTCACACAACAGCTCGAAGATGTGTTTGTTTTACACTCGAGTCTTAACACCTTAGCACCAGGGAGAAGTGCTGAACACCACCATGGAGGCTTTGCCTTACTTGTGTGAATTAATCACAGGAACGCACTTTGTAAATTAGCCGGCACAGCCCCGGAGGGTTAATGCCTTCCATGCTCAGCTGGGTACGGCCCAAAAGCAGAGCCCCTCAGATGCACGCTGAGAATGAAAGAAGCTGGAAGCTGTCACACGCAGTTGCAGAGAACAAAGCACATTAAACACATTAAAACTCTTGCACACCAGATGCGTAGACACGACACATTTATTTTTGACCTTCCAATTTAAAGACGGAAAGTGCAATCGGCCAAATTAATCCCTTGTGTGAGCCAGTCGACATCGCTGGAGTTACCCTCGGAATAAGCTTCGTTAGGAATAAGGTTCACTACCTTTGTCTGAGACCTGGCGACGTGTGTCAAATCTTACTGCTTGGGATGTAACACGGGTATAAACAGCATTAGAGCGTATTAATCAACACATTAGAGCCTTTCAATTACAGGGAATGATATTTTTGGCCTTTTAATAAGAAAGCAGGCTTCATTATGCCAATTGTTAACTTGCTTCCAAAAAAAAACCCTGTGTTTATCAACTTTTATACAGAACACCCCGGTAGCTAATAACAAAGCCTTGCATTTTATTTTGCAACGAGTGAAAGATGACCAACTTTAGCGGGCTCCGAAGTTCCCCGGCAGTTCCGCAAGGCCTCTGCTGACATTTTTGTGGATAAAATGCTTTTTATCTTTAGCTAGGCACGGCCTTACGCCTGCCCCGCGTCGGCCGGCCAACCCGCTCCTCTCAGGTAGGAAGCCTTACGGCGGCCGTTAATCCTCTTTCCCTCAGTCGCCGCCTCTCCCCCCGCCCCGGCGATGAGGGGAGAGGGAAATGGCGAGGAAACGCTGGAATTGTACTTATTTCCCTTCACCCACCCTCCAGCGCGCACTTCCCGGCCGGGCTTTCCCTCACGCCGCCTCTGAGCTCCTCTTCCTCCCCCCTCCTCCCGCCGCGGGCGTTTGAGGCGGCGCGGCGGGAGGAGGGGGGAGGAAGAGGAGGGAGGGGCCGGGCGAGCGCCGAGCGCATCGATCGGCGCCCGGCCATCCATCTCTCCATCCAGCCTCTCGGCGCTCGGCTCCCTCGGCAGCCCCAGCCCTCCCTCGTCCCCCGCCATTTCAGACCGGGACGGAAAGGGACGCGGAGCGGAGGCACCGCCGCGGCGGGGCCGGGCAAGGGAGGCGCCGGCGTGCTCCCGCGGCAGCGCCAGGGCCAGGCAGGTACTCGCCTATCCCCGCGTCGCTGAACCGGGACGAGCCGCCGCACTTGCTTGCTTTCCCCCCGCCTTTCCCTTCGAGGTGGGGCAGGGGTAAGCGGTGCGGCGGCTTCCCGGAGCCGGGCACCCCGCCTTTCCCCGCGGAGGGGAAGAAGCGCCGGCAACCGAGCGGGGGCCGCCTCCCGGCTCCTGTCCCGCTTCCCCTCCGCTGGCATCCCCCGGAGCAGCCTCCGCCTGCCCCTCCGCCGTCCTTCCCCGCGGCGCGGGCGGTGGCTCGGCGGCCGCGGGAGGGGGCGGCGGGACAGGTGGCCAACGCCCTCCGGGAGCCCGGCGGCTTGTACCGAGTCAACCCCCCACCCCTCCCCTTTTCTTCATATATTTATCCCCCCCCTCCCCTCAAATCCCAAATCCTTAAAACCCCCGTGCGCGGGGCCGAGGCGCCGGGCCGGGCCGGAAAGTTTCGTCGGCCCGGCCCCGTCGCTGGCGGCTCCTGGCTGAGGGGAGGCGGGGCGGGGCGGGCAGCGGCACCCCGAGCCCCGGGGGAGGTGGGGTTGGGGGTCCCGCCGCTGGCCTCGCAGCCGAGCGCGGGCGGCGGCCGGGCTGAGCTCGCCCGGGGAAAAAAAAACCCGAGGGCTGGTGTGTGTGAAGCCGTCAGGTGAAGCTGTGCTCGCACCCGCGCCCCTCCCGGCACAGCCCTCTGCGGCAGGCGGGCTCCCGGCGTCGTGGCTCAACCCGAGGGGCGCCCGGGTTGGCCCCGGCTTTCCTAAAAAAAAAAAAAAACAAACCCGGGAGGTCTCTCGGAGTCACCGGGGCTGTGGTAGAAAGGAGCGGAGAACAAAATCTTTGATTGTCAAGAAATACTTTTCGACCTTTTTCAGAATTTCGTGTGTCCCTGAGTTTTTAGCTCCTTGTAATCGGTGCCTTTCAGCTTAGTCCCTGCGCTGTGTTTCCTATGTATAATTTTTTTTTTTTTTTTTTTTTTTTTGAGAAATAGCATTCCCTCATAGCTTTTTGTCTTGTCTTTCAGGGAGGGAGTTGCTTTCCGGTAATAGTAGAGGAACGCGGTACTGAATGAAAACGCACCAACAGCATCCTCGTTAGTCGGAGCCTGACTCTCTGCTTAATGTTGGTTTCTTTGTCATCAGGTCTGCTAAAAAATGACAGAATATAAACTTGTTGTCGTTGGAGCTGGTGGTGTAGGCAAGAGCGCCTTGACAATACAGCTAATTCAGAACCACTTTGTGGATGAATATGACCCTACAATAGAGGTAAACAATTTCATCTTATACTTTTTGTGAAGAGAGATTATTGGTAATAATGGTAGTTGTTTACTTTTGGATGCTTACCACAAAAACATAGAACAAGGCTTTACATTAAAAAGGGCTCAAAGATAATGGTCAGCACTGGGAGGGAGAGATCGCTGTGCTTCTCGCTCTGGCTGTGGAACAACAGCTGCAGTAAAAAACCTAACCATTTTAATCAATTGAAGTAAGGTGTTAATTGGCATGTTTTGTTGGACAGTTTGGATGTGTGTTTTTAGGATCTAGGTGACAAAGTATTTGCTAGACTTAATTGAAAATGCTTGGCAAAACCTTAATGGCTTTGCATGCAACCTCTTAAATGTGACTTTCCTTTTTGGTATCAAGGAGCAAAATTTGTAGTTCTGAAATGTGTGTGTCAAGCTTTCTCAGCCCTCATCATTGGGATCTGTTTCACATGGTGAGAAATGTGTTCTGGAATGCTATGGTGAATAGGCAAAAATTTGGAACCCGATTTATTTATTTTATTTTCCTTTTAAACAAACCAGTGTGTGTTTCTGTATCTGGAAAAAATGTTACAAGGTAGCTGCTGTAGTTGAGTCTTTGAAATACATGTCACAGTCGCTCAAACTCTGAAAGTGTAATTAAGCTTTAAAAGTTGCGATGTTTTAAAGGCTTTTAATGAGCAAGCAAGCTCTGCCTTTTAAATACAAGAAGAATGCTAGTGTTTTCTGAAATCTCCCGTGGATCATTGGATTTAATAACCTCAGACCGTATAAAAGGAGAAATGACACCATAATTTACACAAGATTTTTGTTGCCAGCACTGAAGCTCTGTAGCTTATGACTTCATTTATATGTTTATATAATGAGGCACTTCCAAGCTCACTTGAAGGAATTACAAGGGTTTAAATC
Source organism: Chroicocephalus ridibundus (assembly GCF_963924245.1). Classification (NCBI taxonomy): domain Eukaryota; kingdom Metazoa; phylum Chordata; class Aves; order Charadriiformes; family Laridae; genus Chroicocephalus; species Chroicocephalus ridibundus. The sequence goes on from NC_086284.1 coordinate 146,563,309, forward strand.
TAGGCTTAAAATGGTGACTTGGAAAATTACTATGTAGTCATTTTCAGGTAGACATAAACGAAAGGAGGCAGTGCCCTGAGATGATAGGAAGCTGTCTTACTGAAACCCAGGCCTGTACTTCGCTAACATGCCCCAAAGAAAGGTGTGTTGGCTTGAGTTTGAGTTTACCTTTAATGTGCCTGTTGTTCCGTCTTGTCTCTCTGTTGCATGGCCAAGTAACCTCATGGATGCTTGTTAGAAGATTTTTGTGAATAGACCTATGGAGAGAGGAAGTGTGTTTGACTTGCACTAGGAGAGCAGGTCTTTTGATTACTAAGATGTGAAATCTTAAAACAACAACAACCCAAAACATGCTTAAAAAAAACACAAAACACACAAAACTCATTGAAAGGAACATGCAAAATGGGATTTTACTTTTTCCTGCAAAAGCAGCTTTGGGGGATGCTGGTCTTTGTTACTTTGTCAATGATTACTTGTTCGTAATCGTCTGGGTTTCTCTTAGGCTAGAGGTGTGCTTACACATTACAGAAAGTACCTTGGAGGTTCTAAGTTAGAAGTTGTCATATAAAGGCAGAACTGTGTAACCAACTTAGGAATACGAAAACTTAAATGCCAGTATTCCTAAATCACTTGAGGCATTTTCCTAATTAACAAGCTGAGTATTTTGGGGAATAACAAATACATTTAAATGTAAAACAATAAAATGAAAATACAGTTCCTTATAGAAAGAACCTAAAATCCCAGAACTGTGGCCTGTATTCGGTAGTGTGCAAGATGACTGTAACACTTAGTGTTGTCCAGAATCAATGTGGAATGTGGTGTTCTGAAAGACAGACATATTGACTCCTGACTTTAACCTAATGGGTTTTACCAGCATTAACAACTTGTTGCATGCAACAGTATTAATCTTCTACAACTCCTGCAAGTTCTTGTCTGAGCACTAGTTACCATTTTTGTCTTGAAATTCTGAGACCTTGAGGATGGAGGCTATATCTTCCTATTATGTGGTCAATCACCTTGTGTGCTCACGGTGCTATAGAATAGTCGTGTAGGTAAGCTTGTAGGGAAGAAATAGTTCGGTTATAGTAAGAGTGGCCTGTGATATGGAGTGGCAAACAGTTCCAGAGAATGGGCTTGTAATTGGGTTCAAATGCTTCAATCCTTGCCTGGGCAGAATCCCATTCAGTTGAGAAGGGTTGGTTGCTTGATTGTGCTTCCTGTATAGATGGAGTTGTGGTGGTAGGGCCTTATCAAAGAACAATAGCTGTAGAGTATTTTTTATGAGGAAATAAGGCCAAAGCTGCTTTGACTGGTAAATAAGAACAGTTAAGACAATTCAGTAGTGTCACTGCTATTGTTTCTCACTTACTACTGTTTCTTTCATTGCCATAAGGCTGTTGCCAAAACACTAGTTTTCCCTCGCAGATAACTAATCAAGCTAAATATTTTGGGGTAGATGGAGAAAAGGCTTCAGTGTTTGGTAGCTATAGTGGATTCCATAACTACACAGTTAATAATGTTAAATCTTTCCTGTGATTAACAAAATTAAATTCAATGCTTCTAAAATCCTGATATTGTGAAGACATGATGCAGTTGAAGAAAGGAAAAAAAAATACACTAGTTGCTTAATCACGGATACATTTACAGCGTTAATGCTGTTGCTGTTTTTAGTGGAATAGACTTAATGATTCAACAAATAACTTGTTTGGAAAATGTCAAGTTTCATGCCTTGAGTATTTTATTTACTTACATTTGAGTATAGCAGATGATGGGATGGGGGCAGGGGGAGGAATTAAACTGAGTGCATGTTTGGATGGCTACTGTTATTCAAATATACATACTTTATATGTGTTTTACATCGTATTTTAAGTAGATGTCCAAGCACAGATTTATAGCCAAGCAATTTTAAGTGTTGTTTTTTAACTGTATGTACACTAACCCTTGTAAATCTGGTCTAATACACAGAACAGTTGGGCTAGTGCCCTCTACTGGTCGAGGTTTGTTAAATCTTTATTTGCAGCTATGGTGTGATAACATATTTTTAATTTTTTTTATTTTTTTTACAGCTTCAGCATGTTTAATATGAAATCACGCGTATAGTGTATTTTAACAGAATAATAGTTACTTGCTTAGGTGGGATTTATTAAGCATTGGGTTTTTTTTAGATAAATTCTGTATGTAGCATATAGCTGAGATTTCCTATCAAATTTTTTTATCAGTGCATGTGAACAGATGGAATTGTTACCCCGTTTGCATAATTCATGTTGATTTTTATGGCTTGTGAAAGGCCAATGAAAGCAGGCTAAGTGATTAATGAAATGAAAACTTTTTGATATAGATATGCTGAGTCTGTATACTGGGGAAAAACTGCAAATTAATATTTGGAGTCGGGTCCTAATTCAAAGTTAAATTCTAGTTTGCATTTTGTTTTTGCTTAAAGGCTTATACTGGATGTTTCTTCATTGTTTCTTCATTGCATTCATTACTGCAAATCTTCCAATGTACAGTAAAGTCACTGGATTTTTATAGATTAGAAGGTTGTTTTTTTTGTTGTTGGAGGGGAGTCCGACCATTTGGGTTCTGCAATTGCATTTTGAAGCAGAAGTGCCATGAGTACTGTAGTGACACAGTTTTTCTTTTTGTTATAGTCTACATTCTGTTCTGCAGGGCTTGATAATTTTTACAGTATGGTAACACTTAAATAAACAACTTTTATCTTGGGTATGTTTACACTGGTATTCACAGTGATAGGGGTGGGGGTCCCAGTAGCCTGACCTTTTAATGTGGTGCTTCAGTTTTCCTTCCTAGAGTGACAAATGTGATTTCAGGTTTGATGTGTTGCAGGGGGGGGAAGAAAAAGGGGCATAAAAGCAAAGTGTTTATTATTTCAGTAGCTTGGAAGGAAATCATAAGCTTGAATTTTCTCTCCCACGTCTTTTTCTTCCGCCTCAAATCTCCTTTCCTGGTTAGTGACAAAATTTTCTCTCCAGAAGTGGGCAAACCAAATACCATCTCAAAAGCGTTCCTTCTGCTTGTACCTGTGCTGTGCTTTATGCTGGTGCATCTTTGCTACTACTGCTAAGATGGTGGGCATGCTAAAGCCAGCAGTTCTTGAAAGTGACTTTCTTTTCTCTTAAAAATGATTTTCTTTGATGAAAATTACTTAAAGCTTTTGTTTAGGGCTCAGTTGAGGGGAATTTCTTTTCCTTTGAAGTGCTAAGATGTAAAGGAATAATACAGGCTTTTCAAGAACTGTTTTTCATATTTTTTAACTAGCAGTCAAATTGCAAGAAGAGAAAACAAAAGCTTTGTAAATATGCCTAGTATAATGCTAGAAGTTCTACTTGCAGTTGTGATAAAGGTATCGTAAGACATGGGGGATACGCTATTGAGTTTAAGTGAACTGGAATAAAAATGTATCCTTTGGGGTTCTTTTGGTGGTGTCTTTTTTTCCTTTAAGCAATTAAATAGAATATTAACATTACTTTTAAAATGCGTTGGAGCTTGTGTTATTTGTCTCAACTGTATTGATATTTAAATGTGGCTTATATATTTCTAAAGTAAGTTACCTACTTCTTACTTGTATGCTGAATTTGCACTTCTGTGAAATAAATATTTCCAAAATCATATTGGCAGTAAACTTTTATCTTTAAAGTAAACAGTTAATATTGTTTTACCTAATACTGTTAAATGTCATCCAGGCTCAAGATAAATGTGAGATTACAGAGTTTGTTTAGTTTAAGATACCGATTCTATACAATTACATCCTGCTTGGTTTTTACCATGAGCAACAGGAAAGAAGAGAGCCTTTTGTAAAAATGCAAATAGATAGAAAGTGCACAGGAGTAGGTGTACTGTGCCTTAAAATGGGTACAAAGGAAGGAAGGTCATTCTGAATTCATCTTCAAGTTGGCTAGAATTGCAACTTTAATTCTTTAATTCCTTTCCCAGGAGCTTAGGTTCACTTCTGTATAGTGTTAAAAAGAACAATAGCAATATTGTGTTAATCTCTAGCTAAAGGATCTGAAAGGTAATACCAAGATTTTGTGTTTATACTTCTTACTTGTTACAAGTACTGTTAACTGAGAATAATTCATAGTACTGCTCAATGACCTGTTTTTAAAGCTTGTTGACACAGTTTTACTTTGAATATATAGATGTCTATAGAAAATAAGAGTTATTGGGAAAGTAATGCTTATATTCTTATCGCTAAAACTATGTACTCATAGAAGCCTAGCACTAAAAAGAGCTGAAAATAGGCATTAATTTGTAGTTGCCTGGGACTTCATACAGATTTTAGCCATTTGAATCAGTGACCTGAAAACTTTGAATTGATAGCACTGAAATAATTTGTTCCAACATCTCTGTGAACCCATCAGGGCTCTTATATGACACTGTTGTTCTGTCTTGGCTAAAAAGCTTGAATTTCGAATATATCAACTCAACTTTGATAACTTAATAACAAATATCATTATATGCGCCTGTTTAGGCATACAAAACAGATTTCCTGTCTCAAGCACTGAAGGCTTTTTATACTTCATCTCCTTATCAGTGGCACATATTTCTGGAGTTGTCTTGTGAACTCTTTCTGTTTTATTATTTTGTACATTGTTGCAGTAAAACACTTCTGTAAACATCCATATAATGCAGGTCAAATTTTACTTTAAAAAAAATAAATTTGGTAAATTGAGTAAGCTTAAACAGAATCAAACCCTTTAAATTGGGATTACAAGTTTCTTCAATTCTTCTATTAACGGAGACAAAGGGGAGATGCTTTTTGATTTGGATCCAATTTGTACTTTTGGTCCTTTTGTGCAAAATAAGAAATAAGAAGTGTCCTCTTACTCTGTGTGTGCACATGGGCTGTTACTCAGTGAAGATTCAGAATACAGATAAGAACGTGTTCTTTCAGTGCTCTTTCCACTTCTGGATTACTGTATACATGTAAACATGGGACGCTATTTTCTTGCTGTCATTTGCCCATCTATAAAGTTGGATTTTAACTCTCAAGTGTTTTCAGTTATGCTTGATTATTAGTAAACTTTATCTTCTGAGTTCTAGGTGTTTTGAAATCTTACTTGTTTGTGTTTCACCAAAGTTTGTGGTTTTTTTCCTTAGGATTCCTACAGGAAGCAAGTAGTAATTGATGGAGAAACATGTCTCTTGGATATTCTTGATACAGCAGGTCAAGAAGAATACAGTGCAATGAGGGACCAATATATGAGAACAGGAGAAGGATTCCTGTGTGTATTTGCTATAAACAATACAAAGTCTTTTGAAGATATTCACCATTATAGGTGTGTATACAGAAAGATAATTGACCAACTCTTGTATTAGGTGGATTAGTTACTTCCTTTTATACTAGATAATAGAATATTCTCTTCTGAAATAACATCTAAGGGGAAACTTGCAAATTAGCAATATTGCAGTTTATCTGTGCATTTGTTGGTCTGTAATTTGGGGTAATCTGAAAATCTGCTGCCTCGTTTGCAAGTTAGGCAGGCAAAATATCTGAAAGCCCTGCTGTTGTAAACTAATGTGACTTACTATTTCTGCCTATTCATACTGAAGACTTATCTAAAAGTAATCTCTGCCTATTCTGGAAATAAAATTATGTGTTAAGATGGAAAAACTTATGCAATTGAAATTTTACAGACAGTAATGCTAATTGTGTCAATTGTTAGCTTTTGTTCTGGGGGTGGAGGAGAAATACCTGTGGAATGCTACCAGAAGACTTAGGTGTGTGAGCCCCGATGCCACAGGAAGAGACGCACAAAATCTGAGCTCCAGGATGCTGCTAAAAACCAACCTGTTATTAGTTTCTTCATGTTCTTTTTTTTTTAATAATTAGTTAAAAAAAATTCAACTCATGCTTTCTTTGTCAGCTACACTAATATGGAAATAGAAGCAGCCTTTGGTGATTACCATACCAGATAACATATAACTTTGCAGTTTACTATTATACTGGATTTCCTTAGGTATTCTGTTAGAATGCAATGCAAATCTCGCTGAAGATCACTGAGTTTATCAGCATCGATTTAAGATTAGTCCCAAACCCATAACATTAAGCTATTCGTAGTTAGGCATTTATAATGCTGTCAGATCTATGTTACTGCATGGTGGAGGAGTGTCTTGCTATGAGTATTACCCACAAATCCAACACTTACTCATAAGCTGAAGTTGCACTCTTTTTTTACGAATAGAAGTTACAGTTCTTCATTTAAGGTGGGATACCGTGTTAGTTCAAGGTAATCGAAGTCACAAGGTACAAATGCCCTGATCACATAGTTTCCTGTTCTCCTGTATGCTAGCAAATCAGCTCATTTGATTGTGTAGTGTGCCAATGTCAGTAGGCAAACAGGTAGGTGCCTACCTACGGAAATAGTTTACTGCTGGCCTAGCTGCCTGGAGCAGCTGCAGGATCGGGGGAGTGCTCTTGGAAATGAGAAGGGCAGAACTGCTGCATACTAACAACTTAGGGAGAGAACAATATTGAGAACATGGACGCTTTCTTTCAGGACTGTTTCATTTTTACATTTAAATTGAGCTAGTCAGCCTTTGTATAAATTTCATTACATACAAAAAGTTGTAATTGATGTATTGGTACTGGTGACTTCTTAAAAAAAAAAAGTTAAGAGCACAGCAGAAATGACTAATTAAAAAAACCAACTTATCTTGCCCTCAAAAAAACCTGTAAACTTCTCTTCATTATCTAACCAGATTATTACAAATGGGTTGTAGAGGAGGAATGACGAAGGTAAGGTAGATGTTGATGTAAGGGGGAAAAGGAGCTAGAGGTTTTTACGTGGAGCTCTTATTTAAAGAGAGCGTTGCAGATATGTGCAAGAAAGCTGCCTCAGTTTATTTCAAAGAATGTTGTGAGTTGAATACTGGAGTTTCTACTGTGCATTCACACACCCATAGATGACCTTGCAGGAAACAGTGACTACATTAATTAAGGAATATACTGCTAGATTACTTGGGAAGGCAAAAGTAATGAAATTAATGATTGTTATTTGAGATTCTTGACAAGTACATCTAACTAGTATTTCAAGATGCTTTATAGCTAGTGTTTGAAAGGCCTCCCTTAACAAATTGCTCTGTGTAGAGCACCAGACCAGGGGTCTTTCAAAAAAAAAAAAAAAAAAACAAACAAACCAAAACCTATCTAAATGGAAAGTTTGTACTGTTGTCTTTAACTAAAAAACAAAACCAAGAAAAAAACCCACCCCAAACCAGAATTGAGACAATAATCACAGCACTTCCATAGTGCTTTTGACAGTGTTTTATCTTATCAAATGAATTGAGTGCTGAGTATGAGAGATGTAGGAAGATTTATACCGGAGCTTCTTAAGCTTGTTCTGGCATTAGCTGTTAAAAACTTAATAATTGTGTAATGACATCAGAATCTATGGTAGTTTGCGAAATGTCGATGTCTTTCCCCCCCCCTCCCCCCCTAAATAGGACGATAAAGTTGACGGTGACAGGATTCGTCAATTTATTTTTTGATGGCTTCTAATAGTGTATGTGCAGTAAATTAACATAAAGAATGATGCTGGAATCTGTTAATTTAATTTTGTTTCATAGTTTATATGGTAGATTTTAAAACAATATTTGTCTGTTAAATAAAATAGGTCTCTTCTTTTTCTTTTTTCTTCTTAGGGAACAAATAAAGAGAGTTAAAGACTCTGAAGATGTCCCAATGGTGCTAGTAGGAAACAAATGTGATTTGCCTTCCAGAACAGTAGATACAAAACAAGCTCAGGATTTAGCAAGAAGTTACGGAATTCCTTTCATTGAAACATCAGCAAAAACAAGACAGGTAAAGCTCAAAACTTAGCAGACACAAAGACATAACTCTTATTTGAATTGCCATAATGCTAATTATTCTAGGTGTTGATAATTGCTTGGTCATATCAATATATCTGTTTCTTCAGAGTAGAAATTCTTGTGGTGTCTCTTCTTTCTGTCAACCCACTGACAAGTGGTAATTGTTTATTAATGAGTGATTTGCTTCAGTTGTGCAAACTCAAAGAATGAGACCTGGCCTGCTATTACTCTTCACTGTCAGATGTTTGCCAGCATTCTTAACATTGTGATAGGTTTTAATAGAATAAAAAGCACTTCTACTGAAAGGTGAAATGCTTTTTTCCTCAGCAAGAGGATTAAGCACACAAACAGCTAATTAGTTTATTCTGGTTTAATTATTTTCATTAATAACAAAAGGAATTTTTCTTTGAGGCATTGATTCAGTATTAGTGGGACATGCTAGTGGGGTATACCTTCTTATAGCTAAGCAATTGACCGTAAGTCTTTTTTTGAATTGACTGGCTTAGTTGCTTGTGTAAACTGATAGTCATCTAAGACTTTAGAGCTCAGTTTTGGTTTATTGTACCCCTCTGGTATAGGTGAAAGAGGCAGCCATTAGGATCCTTTCAGTGCTTCTCTCAGGTTTTGCTAGGACAAAGGTGCACATAGTGGTACATTTGTCTATTCAGGAGAAGATAAGCTATACAGATATAGATGAAACTGGTTATGTACTTCTGAAATACTGGCACTTCAGGGCATGCTCTGAAGGGCAGAGATTGTAGGTTGTTGGGTGGGGGTTTTTTTTGTGTGTGTGTGTATGGTTGGACTCGATCTCAAAGGTCCTTTCCAACCATGAAGATTCTATGATTCTATGAAAGAAAGCATTCTTTTTGAAAAATGCTGATTTGTGGTTTTTCTTTTAAGAATAAAGACTTACTATCAGTACAAATTAGATGAGGCCTGAGTGGCTGAATAACTCATACTCTCTGCATAATCGGAAGTGTTACTTGCAGGTTATGAATCAGGAATTGGGTGTAGCAGAAAGAGGGGAAATAAGAGCAGAATACTGCAGTTTGAGTAACTGCTCATGTAACTGCTATATAGATTCAGCTGCATCGCTTGGCAGAATTTCCTCACAGACAGTATGTAAGTTATTTTTGGATATAAGAAATTAATATTTTATTAGTGCAAATTTGCTACACCCACCCAAGTTTCTGACAAGTTGAAACCTGGACTAATTAGTAAAAGTCAAAGGAATGGTAACTTTTGGAAATAGAGAAAGTCTCTGTTAGGTAGGATTGAAAAAACAGAACTACCCAACTTTAATGGCTGATAATAAATTAGGCCACAAGAGTGTGGTCTATGTGGTATACAAGTGGACTGAATAATTATAGTGTTCTTGCTTAGAAGGTCCTGTATTAGTGGCTGTTATCGAGATGTTAGGATAAAAACCGAAGAACTCTGAAATTGTGTTTGAGGTTTGAAATAACAGAAGTTCTGTACGAACATCTAGATTGTACTTTATTCAGCCTGTTTTGCAGAGCATCAGGCTTTCATAAGGAAATATTCCTTTTGCATAGCCACTTTTAATAAAAGTATGTTGATATGATGGTGTATTTTCAAAGATCTCTTCTCCCACCCCACCTGGAGTTTGCTCTACAAGCAACCCCCACCATGCCTAGCCCATACAAAATTGCATGCTCAAAAATCACCACTCCTCTTCACTTTTGTAATATTTACTGACGCAAAGTAGTATCTGCTTTATTATCTTGCATACTTTTAAAAGGTCTGTCAGAGGTTTATACTTGTTACAGAGGACAATAGATCAGTCATATATGAACTGTCACTCTATAATTCGACTGCTTTTATCTGTGACTTTCTATTTCTGGAGGTGCCAACTGAATGTTATAGAAGGCATCTGACTGTTGGCTTTTGATTTTTCAAAGCTGAGCTTTAGACCCCCTACAGATAAGGAGTCCCTAAATGTGCCTCATGGATTTTAAAATAAAGATGCCCAATAGATTCTGAGAATGTTGGCTTCTAAAAGTTGGAACCACCAGGTATGGTTGTCGATTCTTTAGCAGTGCTGTTCGTAACAGGTTGTGTTATGAACCAGCTTCATAAGAAGCTGTGTCAATGAAATATTTTTGAGAAGACAAAAGGGAATGGGAGGAAGAACCTGATCTTTAATTACAGCAAGATCATCTCAATATTCCTGTATGTGTTTGTGTATATATGTGTGTTTACATATGCATTTACATCAGATTTTTCAGTCACACTATCATATATAAAAAATATATGCGTATATATACACACACCTTCCAAAGTAACTTTTTTAATTAGGGGATTCAGACTGTTTTGTGAACTGTTTGTGGCTCACGGACTATGTCTTTATTGGGCAGAATTCTGTCCTTGGCTAAAAATAAGTAAGTAATCTGGTCCCCTCTGGTTACACGCAGAACTTCCAAGTATGAACAGGTGTAGCTGGTGGTCTGGTAACTTCTGGAGTCTGTAGAAAGTCTGACATGAATATTTAGAAGTAGGAACCTTCTTTTCCTTTCCTCTATGTACCTCCCACCACACTGAAAGGTCAGCATTAATGTTGAAGGGGCCCTCACCATCTTCTTGTTTCAGCCCTTCCCCATGCCTCACTTCTGCTGGAGCTCGAAAAGAATCAGAAATGTTTCTGGGGAAGGAAACAGGGGAGATGGGAATGGAAAGGAGTTGTCCATGTAGTCTGTTTTGATTGCCAAGACACTCTTTTAAAATTAGGGCATTGCATACTCATGCAGAATGATGTCTCAGTTCTAATTAAGTCAGTTTTTAAAAAGATTTTCAAAAATTCATAGACAGGTCAAAAATAGGAAGAGAAAAGCACTGAAATCAAGTGCAGAAATAAGTTGTTCTAAAAGGGTACTTGTTTTTATTTGGTTCTGACTGGCAATAAAGATGTAAATTTAACTTACTGCAAAAAGGTTGTGTTTTAATGAAATCCCTGTGTGAATTTTCATACAAATCATTGACTTCATCAATGAAGCATTTGCTTAGTGGACCCTACAACTTGGGTATAAGGCTATAGATTACTAATTTCACTGACTGAAATTAATAGAATGTAATTTATAAAAAATAGTGATTAATATAGTGTAATTTATGAAAAATAGTGGTAGTCCTATTTCAAAATGTAAACACGTGTCAATACTGGTCGTCTTGTAAGGCATGTTGCATCACCTAATATTCATTCTTTTGCAGTCCTTATGCAGAAGGGTATGAATTTCTTAGGTTTATTTTGATAGCTGTTTTCACTTTTCTCTGTTAGACATAAGCTTTAAATTCAAATTCTTCCCTGTCTGCATGAGCATATATCTTCCAATATTATCAATAAGAGATGAGAGGCAAACTTGATTTATCCCCACCAAGGCTGCATCGTGTGTTCTTTAGTGGGCTTCCATTTGCCTGTGAGTTACACAAGGAAAAACTGTAAGGCTGTACCCCAAATGAATGTAGGATTTTGTTTTCCTTAGAACATTTCAACTGTCCTGCTGGTATTGAATTCAAAGGAAAAGCATAGTAAAGGATTCCCCAAAGCATTAGGTCTCGTTGTTGAGAATATATACTTAAACACACTTTCAAAGTGTTTAATGAAGAAGTTGACAATGCTGTTGAAAAAGCATGATAGTTATTTCAGCTGTCTGATGTACACTAGGTTAGGCCACAAACTTGTGAAGAAAATAAGTTGAGAACCTGTGCTTGGTCTGATGAAGTAATCGGTGCAGTATTTACAGAACTTCATTCCTACCTTTCAGTAAAGATTCATGAATAATTGATAATTTAGGTAGTTTACTTGAACCAACCTGCCATTTTTTTAGGGATTTGTCATATCCCTTTAATGATACTGTATGTGTTTTCACTCCAAGCCATTTTTAATGTAGTTCATGTGTACAGGTTCCATTTTAAAACTTTGTTTTAATTATAAATTTATCAGACTTCACAATCTGGGTTGAACTTTTTCATGTCACTCTTCAAAAAAAGTTCAGTCCTTCCCAAGAGCAAAACCCCAAGAAAAAAAAGTTTTGATAATGTTGAAACAAATTCTGGCATCCAACTTGTATGCTGAATGACTCCAGGATGCTGAGGAAACAGGTTTGTTCTTTACCTAATGTACAGATAACTAAGTGCAGCAAAAAAGGGATACATGTGCACAACAGATGAAATTCAGGTAGGACAGACAGCTGTAATTCTGGCACTTCTTAATCTTGGAGTGATTAACTTTGTAACTTTCATCATGATTTTGTGCAATACTTAGTATGAATTTATTGATGTATGTCTGGTATTTAACCATCATAAGATAACATGATCGGCTTCACACCCCCTCCCTCCCCAAACTAATGGAGGTTCCGCATGTGGCTGAGTTGTAGTAGCTGTTTCCAAACAGTTCTGTGAAGTATGTCTGGTTTAGAGACAGCAAAAAATAAGTCTTAACCTATAAGCTAAATGTTACCTGAGCTAGTCGATTATTGAAGGTTTGTGTATTCTCCAGTGTTGGCTAAGAGGACTTTACCACTACGAAGTTTTATGTTGGGAATGCTTTTATGCAAGTAACATTCTTCTTGCTCATGTCCCGATGAATAATTTTGATTTTATTTGTCTACCAGTTGGTTTCAGGAGACCAACTCTGATGCAGTGTGTAAAGGTGGGCACAGAACACTTCTGAGATGTCAAGACTAATTTTCGTTAGTTTCATTTAAGTGCTATTTACAGAAGCAGAACATGTGAAAATTCCTATTTCTACTTTTGTTTGTATTTGAAATAGTATTTCTTTGCACATAGTCATATTTTAAATTGAATGTTTGGCTGTCTCCCAGGAGTCAAAAGCATCTTGAAAACATAGCCTCAAGGTCACGGGTTCTTTGGGCTGTTAAAATAAACAGCAGTTTAGATTTTGAAGGTTTTAATACCTGCCAAAGGATATTTTTTGCTTCCAGTTCTGACAGCTAACAGAACTGGTTAATCCTATTTTAGATATATGGTTTGTGCTTGTTTAAGGAAAACATACTGAAGAATCTTAAAAGAAATTGGTATTAAAATGATTTCTGAAGTTTATAAGACTGGCACCTGTTTCTTTAAAATGTCACCTTGTGCTAATGAAATCAGCAAATGTGTCTCTACAGATTTTTCTTTCAGAATAATTTCTTCCAACAGGATTCATAAGACTGTTCTTGGTGGTGGCAGTAGTAGCGATTTCTTTTCTCACTCTGTGTCTCTCCCCCTCTCTGCATTGCTAAAGCAAATTACAGCTCATGCTGGTGATGGGAAAGTTGGCAATAAATGTTGACTGAAGAATTGTTGTCTAATTATTCATGTGAAAGCTCCATAATCAAATTACATATTTCTACTGCAAAACAGTAGATCTGCAAAAAATGTTGATTCTTGTACAGCCTGTGCTTTGGCACATAGCAGCTGATCAATGTTTACTGTTTCCTCTTCAGGAACAAACTTTCATTCCTTCCAGGAAAACATGAAAGTATGAGCTTTACTTGGGTTTTGCTGGTTTTTAATGACTTTCTTTATGTTTTGCAAACTCTCAGACCTGGACTGTAGGACTTGTCACCTCATCAATACTTCCTAACATGGCATGTTATATGGAACAGAGAAATACAATCCAAGAAATAAATCTAATTCATTTAATCTTTAAATTCAAGTGGCTGTAATTCAGAAGAACCCTCAGATAAGCAACAGTATGTTAAGAATGAGTCTTCAATGTGATAACCTATGGCACAGTTCATGCAAAATGACCCAATAACTGTGGCAGTAAACGTTAGCTATTTTTGTTATTAGGTGCATAATAAGAAGATGGGTTGGAGAGATAATTTATGGAAAATCTGCCAAATAAAAGCCCAGATTGTGCATTTGGGTAGTAATAAAGTTTTGGGGCTTAAATGCTTGTACTGTTTTCCATGATCATCAGTCTGTTCTGTTTTTATTTTCAAATAGTGAGTTTGTGTTAAATTAACAGCCCTGTTGGTCTGACTGAGGGGACAAGTAATGAGATTGACAGTAAGGCAGAGGAGAGATTTGCTCTCCCCTTTAAAAGCTGCAGCTAAAGATTTTGCATCTTCTTACAACAAGAATTTCCTCACAGATATACCTAAACTTTTAAGTTTATGTGTGGATGTACTCTGTTTAAAATAGCAGATATTCTAACTTAAAGCTGGTGCTGTACCTCTTTATCTCATATTTGCTTAAAGATAATCTGCAGTCCTCATACTTTTTTTTTAAAAAAAAAAAAAAAACAACTTATGGTATCACCATATCCAAGTGGCCTAAACACAGAGCTGCAGAAAGGCAGGATGCGAGAGCAGAGAAGTAAAACACGGAGCTCTGTGTCATCCCTGGAATACTTAAAGAGCTCTCCTCAACCAGAGGAAAATCTGAGCAGCAGAACTTCACAGGCTGTTTGCACTTAGTTGTTGTTATTATGGGACCGTCACAGTTGCCTGCATCTGGCCCAAAGAGAACAGATTAGGCGTTCCTTGATGTGAACCAAGCTCTTAAGTTGTTTTATCTGCATGTAAGAGCAGAAATTCTACAATTAGAATAAGTAATTACTTTTGGAAGTTACTCTGGAATATAATGTACTTAAGGTGCTTCTTAAAAGCACTTTGCTGTGACTCAAATATCCCTTTTCCTAAATTGAATAGCATAATGCATGCTCTATAAAGTAGCTTTAAAAACAATATTGTGCAAAATTTAGTATTCCTAGAAGACTTTATTCCTTTGTAACCTCTTAGGAAATGACCTAGTTAGACTTTTCCTATACTTTGTTAGTTTATTCCACAGACTTCTGCAAAGAAATTACACCTTCTTACATGAAGAGCAGAACATAAATGAGCTTACTTTTCTTTGCCTGCCCAAACAGTAACAGGTTCTCACTTAGGCTAAGAAGTGAGAATAGGTGGTTAACTCTGTGTCTTTCTAAGTACCCCCCCAGTTAGCAATCTAATAAGTTTTGGTGCCTGCTAAATACATCCATTCCCACAAAACTGTGTGAAAAGATTCAGTAACGCAAGCAGTATTATTTTCAGCATGGTATGCAATGGAACAAAATAATTCTTATTCTTTTTTGGGCAAGTGTTACCTTGCACAGAAAAAAAAGGAGGGCTTGAAGTGTAGATATTTACAATAATTGGTAATCAAGGAATTCTTTGAGTGTGTCTCTCTGACTTGCATGACAAAGTACCTGTCAAGCAGCAAATGTGCAAGCCCAGCATTTTAAATATATAAATGAAGATCCATATACTACTCTCAAGTAAAGCTCATAATTTCAGTGGTTTTGTTGTGGTTTTTTCCCCTGCCAGGGGTGTCCCAATATGTCACGATTGTTAATTAAGCAGTTTTTAAGGAGTTGTGTTTTACAATGCAGAGAGTGGAGGATGCTTTTTATACATTGGTGCGAGAGATTCGACAATACAGAGTGAAAAAAATCAGCAAAGAAGAAAAGACTCCAGGGTGCGTGAAAATTAAAAAATGCCTTGTAATGTAACAGGGTAAGTTTTGTAATGTAACAGGGTAAGTTTTACAAATCACTTGCCAAATGAAAATGATTGACAGTGTCTTGCAAATCAGACATTTTATGGTTAATTGATGACATAATTTAAGATATAAACCCAATCAGATTTTAGTATAGTAGTTCTGAATAATATTCCTGGCAAACACCCAAGTACTATGGATTTGTTTAGTTTCATGGATTTTTTTTGTAAATAGGTGAAGAGGAAGTCTTTACTGCATATCAAGATCTCCACTTGTGTGTGAAGTTAAGAGGAAAAAGTTTTATTACAGATATGTTGCAGATACTATTGAAGTGAATATTGATTGGACCTACAGGTTGATGAACTGAGGGGAGAGGATCATATTTATACGGTGGGGGGAGAGGCAACACTGAAGTAAAACTGGAGAGAGAAGAAAAGACACAACAGACCCTCTCCCCCAAACAAACAATAGACAAATTGTCACAAAATTGTGGGGTTTTTTTTAGTACAGTCCTGTAAAAAAAAAAAAAAAAAAAAAAAGGCGGGGGGAGGAGAGAAGAAGAAACTGCAATATGGAAGAAGTGCTAGGTCTAAACCATTTCCAGTGCGTTTTGAACAAACCATCAGAATAGCTCCTTGCATACATTGCTGTCCCATTAATTCTTTACCTCTTACTGCACCACTGCAGAGAGTGGGCTGTTACGCCTTAAATACTTGTCCACCAGGAGGATGATCAGCAATTTCACATTGTGTAAAAGAAAAACTGTTTCCTTTTCAAGGTGTTTTTTCATACTTCAGAATGTCTTGCAGAGAGATAGTGGAATTTGACTTGTATCCTAGAGTGACTGTCAAAACCGTAGGAATATTGCCTCCAATAAGGGAGTTTTATTCCTCTTTCCAGGAGATGGAGGAGAAATACTGTTTCACATCAGTTTTTACTAGGTCTGCTCAGGCTTATTATGTTCTCAGCTTTTAGGTGATGAATGACAGCTCTAAAATAATTCTTTAGATGTTTCTTTACAGATAGACTTTGTGATACTCTTTGTATCAAAGGTTTACTTTGCAGGAAACTGGAAGCTTCAGTTAGGAAGCTCCCCAGTGTTGCATCCAAATATCAATAAAATTGATGCCATAACAATAGGTTGTTTTATTCTTTCCTAGTTATCAAAAAACAACTAACAGCAGCTTGGCAAGATTACTTTTGATGAGAGCGATATGAATTAAGTTGCTAGGCCTCCTTCAATTAGCCTTCTGAAAAACAACTTTGCCATTTCTTGATGTCTTACTAACGTAGCCATACCTCAACGTAGAATTTCTGTTTGGATACTAGGACTTTAAAGATCCTGAATTCTCTCTGCTTTTCCTCTCTGTGGATTTCCTTGGGAGAAGGAGAATGGGACAGTGGGGATTGTGGGTTTTGTTTGATTGTTGTTGGTTTGTTTTTTTTTTTTAAGTGGAAGTGCCTTTTCAGATCTTAAGATTCACTTTGATAGCAAACATGTGCTTGCTTTCCTCCAGCTTCCTACTTTCTCTCTGCCTGTGTCTGAGAGAAGGATAGTTTGGGTTCGTTGTTGTTACTGTTCTGAGGGTGTTTTCCCCAGATGGGGGAAATCTTTTGTCAACAATATATATTGTTATTTGTTGTTGTTGGTTTTTTTTCTCCTCCATACCTTATTTAGAAAAGTCTTGGATATAAGACTCTAGAACTTCGAGAGTGTCTGCTCAGGGGAGGAAACATTTGTCTTTATACTCAAGTGAATTCTAGATAGTGTTGATAGTCATTTCAGCAACTTTGTGCTTAAGAGGTTAAGCTGGAGAAAGCATACTCCAAAATTATTATAGTACAGCTGTAGTTCAGCAGTGATTCTAGTGGGATAAGAAATCTGGCATTTAAAACAGTCTGGCTTGTATTACTTTCCATTCAGTAAGAAGATACGCGTCAGACTGAAACAATATATAGTAGATAAGCTAAGGAGAGCAGCATCTAATGATGCGAGTCTTTCAGCTGGGATTTGAGACTTCAAAAATATTTGTTATAACAGTTTTCAATGATAGACAGTATTCATTTTCCTTTTTTGTCTGTGGGTAATCAAATTTGATGGTTCAGAGTGTTTTGCGACCTCTTGGAAAACTCAGTTTATCTTTCTGCTGCTTATGGGATGCCTTCTTAGTTATATTAACCTTGTACAAGGTAAGTGAAGACTTTGACTACCCAGATTACCTACCGTTAACTGCTGATGCTTTCCAAGAGGTTCATTCCTTTCCCTGTTACACAGTAAAGCAGAAAGTACATAGCACCTTTTTCTTGGTTTATAATTTCCAGCTATCAAGAAGAAATTTTTAAAACGCAGTATAAAATCCTCAAAAGATTTTTTTTTCCCCATAGTACTACTGAGGTATACAAATAATTTCTGCTCATGACTCATACGTGTGTGTGCACGTATGTATTATATTTGTAAAAAATATTACATGTAAGTAAAAAGACTCTCTTATGCAATTTAAAACTTTTTAAGGGCCTATTTGGGCCTGGAATCTTTAGGAGTTCCCAATTCCTTATGAATTTAGGGTTTCTTATTGATAAGAGTCAGGTTAGTTGCCAAGTCTCATACATACTTGTAGCCATGTAACCACATCTGCAGACTTCTATATGGTCATGAGACCATGTGGTGCTCCAAAGAAAAGCTGTAGCTGGGAGCAGGCAGTTTCTGTGGGAAGGGTTGTGGTTTTTCTGTTCTGTTTGCATTTTGTAGTTGCCCTTTGGAAAATCAGGTGCCAGGAGCAAGCTCCATCAATGCACCTTTATTGAGGCAGAGAGGTGTTGTTCTGAGCATGCCCAGTGAATTCTGAGTTTTTATTCCTGAGCCTGGATTTAAAGCACTCATTCAGTACATCTTACGCTTTCTGCAAAGCTTGCGCACAATATGCCCGTTACTAGAGGGAGTAAGTTCAGCTGCGTGCAGTTCCTTCTTACTGAAAGAAGTAACCAGAAAGGTTGATCACCTTTGATCTTACCATATTGATGCCTTTAGGGGCCTTCTGTAAACAGTATCCACTACTTACATTTAAAATTTAATCCACAGACTGGAAAGTGGAAGACCTCAGTTTATCTTGGGTTCTCCAGTTCTAATTCACAAATATTCGAAATGTAGTTTTGTATGCTATGTTATATTCATTACCTGGATTTAAGACAAATTGTGGCAGGACCAAACTACTAAATACATAATTAATAATACCAAGCATTTCTAATTCTCAAAAGATTCACGGGGGACATGACCTTTTCCAGAACCAAGGCTACTCTTCCATTAGGCATGCTACGTCAATTTTGTATTGATTAATAATAATGTATAAATTTAGAATGTTATTTGCAAGTTTATTTTGTATATTATGTGACCTTGCACAAGCGTGCAATTAGTATTAGGAGATACACTGCTAAGGACTTTGATGGAACATCAGCTAACTGTAAATGTTTTATGAACTTGAATGTGAAGGTTTTTAATAAATTTAGGTTATTCTGGGAACATTGCTCTATCCATGAAGCTACTTAACACCTCACTGTTGTTTGGGTTTTCCATTTTAAGTTTCATCACCATTTGGTGCTTGACTGAAACAGTGGTGAATTAGGTGATTTTTGGCTTGTTGTGGGGTTTTTTTCAGAGTTCACTTTCAGTTCTTTTACTGGAGTAGGCACGCAGGAGGAAGCAGAGACTTTTAATTTTTATTGGCAGCTTGAAGGCAAACTCTGCAGCTGACAAGAGGTAGGAAGCTGCCTGCCGGTTGTAGGGCTAAATTGCAAGACTCAGTTTTGTAGCGGTGCAGTTGGCTGCTGTTGATACGTTAAGATTATACACCTATTTCTGATCTAGCTAAAAGACAATATAAGGAGTAAGGCAGTGAAGAATCAAGATAAATTTTTATCTTAATGATGTTCTAACTGTCAGTGCTCAAACTATTAAATGTAAAGGCTGCTTGAGAACGTGGGTACTTGATTGGAATGTGGAGCAACCTGAAAGCTAGGCAATAGAATAAACTTTCACGTAAACAGGTTGTTACAAAGTATACCGTATAACATATAACATTGTGCTGGATATCAGGCTTTTAAATATGCTCGTCTCTTTTGACCAGAGTCAATTTTTGTCAGCTATAAGTATCCCCCCAAAAACTAAAAACTACTCAATGTGAAGAAACACTAGCTTTTGTGTCTGTAGCTTAACTATGGAGGCTGTGGAGATTTTAAGTGACTGTACATGATACAGCAGCATAGATAATGTGTTCCATGTGTCTTTAACTATATGATCCGAATAGAATGATTTATCAAGTAATAATTTATCATGGGAAGAGAGGATTGATTTGCATATGTAAAGATTTATAAAACTGTGGTGTGATTACTCTATCAGGGTGCCTGAGAAATGACCTGAATATGTAGAATAATCATAACTATCTCTTTGGTATTGAATTCTTGCTAGAAATATTTGTATTTACTTCTTAAAGCCACGTATAGATCAAGGCATAAACAAAGTTAACTAATGCTTCAGAACTTTATTATGTAGTAATAATATACATACTTATAATCTAAATGTATGTTACCTATACCCTTCTAGTTTGAGGTGGGACATGTGCCCTCTTTGAGATGAAGAGGGCAGTACACTAAATTACTTTCCTTACCACATTAGTAATGGAGCCGGACCGATGGGGTATCTGGTCAACCCCTGAGCAGTGCATCACCCGCAGGCTGCTGTAAGCCCAGTTTGGGGAACAGCTGAGAGAGAGGGCAGGCCGGCGCTAGCTGTTGCTGGTGTCAAAACAGTTCATTCAGGTTGTTCTTTCGGTGCTCCTCAGAGCTCGGGAGAGGAACAGCCAGGAGTAATCTTTCAAACAATGGCAGC
The DNA here is from genome assembly GCF_963924245.1 of Chroicocephalus ridibundus. NCBI lineage: Eukaryota > Metazoa > Chordata > Aves > Charadriiformes > Laridae > Chroicocephalus > Chroicocephalus ridibundus. The sequence continues at coordinate 146,583,527 of NC_086284.1, forward strand.
CTGTTCTCCAAAGCTGCTCTCCTGCAGCTCCCTCTGCCCATGCACAGTAATGCAGACAGGAGTGTTCCTCTTACCACGTGAGGTAACTGTAGCTCCCCTTCCATCTGAATACGTTTTTCCTGGCACGCCCCTTCCCAAGAAACAGGAATGCTCGAGAGGACAGTTGCCCCGGCAATTCCTCTAACCCACAGTCTACTTATGGGGACACTACAAAAGCCTGCAAAAGGAGAAGACAGTGTAACTTCTCCTGGCAGGCAGCAAAACAGACTGCTCATTGAACACCCTCCACCAGATCAGGTCAGATGCAAACAGGCTGTCCCTAACCAGGTGTGTAAGTCTGTTAACGTGATCTTAATACGTGTGTGTTTTGTACCTTTTCAGGGTGTCGATGATGCCTTCTATACATTAGTTCGGGAAATCAGAAAACACAAAGAGAAGATGAGCAAAGATGGTAAAAAGAAGAAAAAGAAGACAAAGACAAAGTGTATAATTATGTAAATACAGTTTATGCTTATTCTTAAAGTACTTAAGTAATTTTTGTACATTACACTAAATTATTAGCATTTGTTTTAGCATTACTTTACTTTCTGCTTCATGATCCTGTTAGCTTTACCTGAATGCTTGTTTTAAATGACAGTGGAAACTTCATTCCTCTTAAAGTGCCAGTATTCTTTGACTGTTGGTTCTTGAACTAGCAATGCCTGTGAAAACAACAAACAAAAAAACACACACAAAAAACCTGAGAACTGTCTTAGGACTCTTTGGTGCATGCACAGTTGCTAACTTCCTATTTTTCTTACTGATGGTGAACTTCTGTGTGCAAACCAAACAATGAAGTGATGCGCTACGCATTCTAGCATCCCCTTTAATTTTTTGGGTTTTAAATCTGGTTGGGAAAAAGGACTAGTTAGCAAAAGAGACTTTCATTTCAGCCTTTCTTTTATTTTAGACTGACTGCAATATAGAAAGACCAGAAGCCTTTATAGTCTTCCTGTAGATTTTGCTTCTAGGCATCTAGTCTTGTAGCATTTCAGATCAACTTTAATGAATGTAAAGATAAAACTTTCACAAAAAAATTTTTCACCGCAGTTTGTCACGGTCACTCCTTAAATACTCTATTTTTTCTATAAAAAAAAAAGAAAAATTAAAAAAAGACAACAATGCACATGTGGCAATGGAAAAAGTAAAAGTTCTAATTAGGTTGATTTGCTACTGTTAATGCATTGCTTTAAGACTTCCACTAACTTTTTGTGTCTGAAGACCAAGGTGAAATCCTAGCTCTCCTGACCCCCAGTGGCAAATCTTTAAGTAGCTTTGTTCAGTAGGTACAGGATTTCACCCTTAGTGTCTCTAGGAAATACTAGAAAGCCTTAACAGATAAGTTGATTCAAATTCTTAGGTTAATTCATACATGGATCCAGAATTTACCGTAAGAATTAAATCAGAATGAATCCTAAATTATAAAGTGAAGTGTAAAACCATTCTTTTTCCCCCCAAGAGTGGCATTAAATATTTCCAGATGCCCATTTTGTGCAAAATAGGGGAGGAAATTTTAAATTCTAGTAACGACAAATGAATAAATGAACGAGTTGAATTTAGCTGCTTCATGCAAATAATTTGGAAATCCACTATGCCATAAAAATGGTGTGGAATTTGCACAAATCGTCAGCATAGAACATGGTTTCCAGAGTCAATGTTGTTTGTGTAATGTTTGTGAAGTACTAGTTTTGTTGCACAGATTAAATGGTTGGTGAGTGGCATTCCAGTCTCTAGACTGTCATGAAGCTAGACCAAGATTTTAATGTTGTCTTTTTCTGTGATTAAGTTCTCTTGTGATTTATTTTCTTTT